>NC_086445.1:157725439-158072277 GCF_028390025.1 Pseudophryne corroboree
CTGGCCACCGACAGCATCTCTTGCACGCCCCTGTCGTTTTTTAAAAAATTCTGCACCACCAAATTCAAGGTATGTGCAAAACATGGGACGTGCTGGAATTTGCCCATATTTAATGCACACACAATATTGCTGGCGTTGTCCGATGCCACAAATCCACAGGAGAGTCCAATTGGGGTAAGCCATTCCGCGATGATCTTCCTCAGTTGCCGTAAGAGGTTTTCAGCTGTGTGCGTATTCTGGAAAGCGGTGATACAAAGCGTAGCCTGCCTAGGAAAGAGTTGGCGTTTGCGAGATGCTGCTACTGGTGCCGCCGCTGCTGTTCTTGCGGCGGGAGTCCATACATCTACCCAGTGGGCTGTCACAGTCATATAGTCCTGACCCTGCCCTGCTCCACTTGTCCACATGTCCGTGGTTAAGTGGACATTGGGTACAGCTGCATTTTTTAGGACACTGGTGACTCTTTTTCTGAGGTCTGTGTAAATTTTCGGTATCGCCTGCCTAGAGAAATGGAACCTAGATGGTATTTGGTACCGGGGACACAGTACCTCCAACAAGTCTCTAGTTGGCTCTGCAGTAATGATGGATACCGGAACCACGGTTCTCACCACCCAGGATGCCAAGGCCTCAGTTATCCGCTTTGCAGTAGGATGACTGCTGTGATATTTCATCTTCCTCGCAAAGGACTGTTGGACAGTCAATTGCTTACTGGAAGTAGTACAAGTGGTCTTACGACTTCCCCTCTGGGATGACCATCGACTCCCAGCAGCAACAACAGCAGCGCCAGCAGCAGTAGGCGTTACACGCAAGGATGCATCGGAGGAATCCCAGGCAGGAGAGGAATCGTCAGAATTGCCAGTGACATGGCCTGCAGGACTATTGGCATTCCTGGGGAAGGAGGAGATTGACACTGAGGGAGTTGGTGGGGTGGTTTGCGTGAGCTTGGTTACAAGAGGAAGGGATTTACTGGTCAGTGGACTGCTTCCGCTGTCACCCAAAGTTTTTGAACTTGTCACTGACTTATTATGAATGCGCTGCAGGTGACGTATAAGGGAGGATGTTCCAAGGTGGTTAACGTCCTTACCCCTACTTATTACAGCTTGACAAAGGGAACACACGGCTTGACACCTGTTGTCCGCATTTCTGGTGAAATACCTCCACACCGAAGAGCTGATTTTTTTGTATTTTCACCTGGCATGTCAACGGCCATATTCCTCCCACGGACAACAGGTGTCTCCCCGGGTGCCTGACTTAAACAAACCACCTCACCATCAGAATCCTCCTGGTCAATTTCCTCCCCAGCGCCAGCAACACCCATATCCTCCTCATCCTGGTGTACTTCAACACTGACATCTTCAATCTGACTATCAGGAACTGGACTGCGGGTGCTCCTTCCAGCACTTGCAGGGGGCGTGCAAATGGTGGAAGGTGCATGCTCTTCACGTCCAGTGTTGGGAAGGTCAGGCATCGCAACCGACACAATTGGACTCTCCTTGTGGATTTGGGATTTCGAAGAATGCACAGTTCTTTGCTGTGCTGCTTTTGCCAGCTTGAGTCTTTTCATTTTTCTAGCGAGAGGCTGAGTGCTTCCATCCTCATGTGAAGCTGAACCACTAGCCATGAACATAGGCCAGGGCCTCAGCCGTTCCTTGCCACTCCGTGTCGTAAATGGCATATTGGCAAGTTTACGCTTCTCCTCCGACAATTTTATTTTAGGTTTTGGAGTCCTTTTTTTTCTGATATTTGGTGTTTTGGATTTGACATGCTCTGTACTATGACATTGGGCATCGGCCTTGGCAGACGACGTTGCTGGCATTTCATCGTCTCGGCCATGACTAGTGGCAGCAGCTTCAGCATGAGGTGGAAGTGGATCTTGATCTTTCCCTAATTTTGGAACCTCAACATTTTTGTTCTCCATATTTTAATAGGCACAACTAAAAGGCACCTCAGGTAAACAATGGAGATGGATACTAGTATACAATTATGGACTGCCTGCCGAGTGCAGACACAGAGGTAGCCACAGCCGTGAACTACCGTACTGTACTGTGTCTGCTGCTAATATAGACTGGTTGATAAAGAGATGTCTATGTAACTATGTATGTATAAAGAAGAAAGAAAAAAAAACCACGGTTAGGTGGTATACAATTATGGACGGACTGCCTGCCGAGTGCAGACACAGAGGTAGCCACAGCCGTGAACTACCGTACTGTACTGTGTCTGCTGCTAATAATATAGACTGGTTGATAAAGAGATGTCGTAGTAGTATGTATGTATAAAGAAGAAAGAAAAAAAAACCACGGTTAGGTGGTATACAATTATGGACGGACTGCCTGCCGAGTGCAGACACAGAGGTAGCCACAGCCGTGAACTACCGTACTGTACTGTGTCTGCTGCTAATATAGACTGGTTGATAAAGAGATGTCTATGTAACTATGTATGTATAAAGAAGAAAGAAAAAAAAACCACGGTTAGGTGGTATACAATTATGGACGGACTGCCTGCCGAGTGCAGACACAGAGGTAGCCACAGCCGTGAACTACCGTACTGTACTGTGTCTGCTGCTAATATAGACTGGTTGATAAAGAGATGTCTATGTAACTATGTATGTATAAAGAAGAAAGAAAAAAAAACCACGGTTAGGTGGTATACAATTATGGACGGACTGCCTGCCGAGTGCAGACACAGAGGTAGCCACAGCCGTGAACTACCGTACTGTACTGTGTCTGCTGCTAATATAGACTGGTTGATAAAGAGATGTCTATGTAACTATGTATGTATAAAGAAGAAAGAAAAAAAAACCACGGTTAGGTGGTATACAATTATGGACGGACTGCCTGCCGAGTGCAGACACAGAGGTAGCCACAGCCGTGAACTACCGTACTGTACTGTGTCTGCTGCTAATATAGACTGGTTGATAAAGAGATGTCTATGTAACTATGTATGTATAAAGAAGAAAGAAAAAAAAACCACGGTTAGGTGGTATACAATTATGGACGGACTGCCTGCCGAGTGCAGACACAGAGGTAGCCACAGCCGTGAACTACCGTACTGTACTGTGTCTGCTGCTAATATAGACTGGTTGATAAAGAGATGTCTATGTAACTATGTATGTATAAAGAAGAAAGAAAAAAAAACCACGGTTAGGTGGTATACAATTATGGACGGACTGCCTGCCGAGTGCAGACACAGAGGTAGCCACAGCCGTGAACTACCGTACTGTACTGTGTCTGCTGCTAATATAGACTGGTTGATAAAGAGATGTCGTAGTAGTATGTATGTATAAAGAAGAAAAAAAAACCACGGTTAGGTGGTATACAATTATGGACGGACTGCCTGCCGAGTGCAGACACAGAGGTAGCCACAGCCGTGAACTACCGTACTGTGTCTGCTGCGACTGGATGATAAATGATATAAAAATATATATATATATCACTACTGCAGCCGGACAGGTATATATTATATATTATATAATGACGGACCTGCTGGACACTGTCTGTCAGCAGAATGAGTTTTATTTTTATAGAATAAAAAAAACAACAACACACAAGTGAAGTCACACGACGAGTGTTTAACTTTTTCAGGCAATCACAATATAAGTATACTACTAACTATACTGGTGGTCAGTGTGGTCAGGTCACTGGTCAGTCACACTGGCAGTGGCACTCCTGCAGCAAAAGTGTGCACTGTTTAATTTTAATATAATATTATGTACTCCTGGCTCCTGCTATAACCTATAACTGGCACTGCAGTGCTCCCCAGTCTCCCCCACAATTATAAGCTGTGTGAGCTGAGCAGTCAGACAGATATATAATATATATAGATGATGCAGCACACTGGGCTGAGCCTGAGCAGTGCACACAGATATGGTATGTGACTGAGTCACTGTGTGTATCGCTTTTTTCAGGCAGAGAACGGATATATTAAATAAACTGCACTGTCTGGTGGTCACTCACTATATAATATTATGTACTCCTGGCTCCTGCTATAACCTATAACTGGCACTGCAGTGCTCCCCAGTCTCCCCCACAATTATAAGCTGTGTGAGCTGAGCAGTCAGACAGATATATAATATATATAGATGATGCAGCACACTGGGCTGAGCCTGAGCAGTGCACACAGATATGGTATGTGACTGAGTCACTGTGTGTATCGCTTTTTTCAGGCAGAGAACGGATATATTAAATAAACTGCACTGTCTGGTGGTCACTCACTAGTAAACTCTCTGCACTCTCTACACTTCTACAGTACTCCTCCTAGTCCTAAGCTCCAGTAAATCTCTCTCTCTTATAATCTAAATGGAGAGGACGCCAGCCACGTCCTCTCACTATCAATCTCAATGCACGTGTGAAAATGGCGGCGACGCGCGGCTCCTTATATAGAATCCGAGTCTCGCGAGAATCCGACAGCGTCATGATGACGTTCGGGCGCGCTCGGGTTAACCGAGCAAGGCGGGAGGATCCGAGTCTGCTCGGACCCGTGAAAAAAACCATGAAGTTCGGGCGGGTTCGGATTCAGAGAAACCGAACCCGCTCATCTCTAGGTATGAATTGGGGCCAGTTTGGCCTAAATAACCAAAAGTACTTGTATGGATTTTGGGCCCGATTCAGACCTGATCGCTGCTGTGCGTTTTCGCACAGCAGGCGATTATCGACTGACTGCGCATGCGTATGCACTGCAATACGAACGCGCGTCACCAAAAAGCGACAAGCTGGTGCGTAAATTTCGATCACACAGCCATTCGCAAGCTGATTGAAAGGAAGAGGCCATTTGTGGGTGGTAACTGGCCGTTTTCTGGGAGTGTCAGGAAAAACGCAGGCGTGCCCAAGTGTTTTCTAGGAGGGTGTGTGACGTCAGCTCCGGACCCGATCAGCCTGTTCTTTTCGCACTGTAGGAGTAAGTCCTGGGCTGCGCATAGACTGCACACTGGAAAAACCATTCGATTGTGAGTGAGTTGCGAATGGATTTGCAGCTGTCCGCTGACTAAGGGACATTTTCGCACGACGTACACATGAGTTCGCAAACTTGCACAGGCGAATTTACACTCCCCCTTGGGCGGCGACTATCTGATCGCAAGACAACAAAATTTGCAGAACAGCTATCAAGTCTGAATTAGGCCCTATATTAGAAGAGAGACATATTTATAAACCATTTATTTCCTGTTCATCTATTTTCATTACTCAACCTGAGTTAGGTATAAGAGCCAGCACGTTTATGGGAAAGCAGACATATTCTTGAAACACTGGATAAATACAGTATATACTGTATCACATAATTAGAGATGTGCGGCGGGCACTTTTCGTGTTTTCTGTTTTGGTTCTAATTCCCCGCTCGTGTTTTGGTTTTGGCTTGGTTTCGCCAAAACCACCCTTTCGTGTTTTGGTTTTGGTTTTGGATCTGGATTATTTTTGGGAAACTTAACTTAAACATAAAAACAGCTAAAATCACAGAATTTAGGGGTAATTTTGCTCCTACGGTATTATTAACCTCAATAACATTCATTTCCACTCATTTCAAGTCTATTCTGAACACCTCACACCTCAGAATATTGTTTTTAGGCCAAAAAGTTGCACCAAGGTGGCTGTATGACTAAGCTAAGCGACACAAGTGTGCAGCACAAACACCTGGCCCATCTAGAAGTGGCACTGCAGTTGCAGACAGGATGGTCTTGAAAAAACTAGGCCCCAAGCAGCACATCATGCAAAGAAGAAAAGGAGGTGCAATGAGGTTGCTGTATGACTAAGCAAAGTGACACAAGTGTGCGGCACAAGCACCTGGCCCATCTAGGAGTGGCACTGCAGTGGCAGACTGGATGGCAGCTATAAAAACTAGTCCCAAACAGCACATGATGCAAAGAAGAAAAAGAAGTGCACCGAGGTTGCTGTATGACTAAGCTAAGCGACACAACCACCTGGCCCGTCTAGTAGTGGCATGCAGTGGCTGAATGTCGAAAGTGGCCTGCAATTTTTTAGTCCACTGACAGCATCTCCTGCACGCCCCTGTCATTTATCAAAAATTCTGCAATTGGTGGACTTATACAGCAGTACCCCTGGACTTATATGGCAGTGTCAGATAGGATGGCACTTTAAAAAAAACATGCCCCAAACAGCACATGATGCAATGATGAAAAAGAGGTGCACCAAGGTTGCTGTATGACTAAGCAAAGCGACACAAGTGTGCGGCACAAACACCTGGCCCATCTAGGAGTGGCACTGCAGTGGCAGACAGGAAGGCACTTAAAAAAACTAGGCCCCAAACAGCACATCATGCAAAGAAGAAAAAGAGGTGCAATGAGGTAGCTGTATGACTAAGCTAAGCGACACAAACAATTGGCCCATCTAGGAGTGGCACTGCAGTGTCAGACAGGAGGGCAGATATAAAAAAGGCCCCAAACAGCACATCATGCAAAGATGAGAAAGAGGGGCAATGAGGTAGCTGTATGACTAAGATAAGCGACACAAACAATTGGCCCATCTAGGAGTGGCATTGCAGTGTCAGACAGGATGGCACTTAAAAAAAAAATAGCACCCAAACAGCACATCATGCCAAGAAGTAAAAGAGGGCAATGAGGTAGCTGTATGACTAAGCTAGGCGACACAAGTGTGCGGCACAAACACCTGGCCCATCTAGTGTTGACACTGCAGTCCCACTGCACTAATGGTGCATACCGGACGCACGTCTAACACCAGCATAGTTGTTATGGCCTCAGTAATCCGCTTGGCAATAGGGTATATATATATCTCCTATATATTTGGCTACATCTGTGACTCTGTGCCTGCCCGTAACGCTGGGCGGAGTCACAGTCACAGATCTACCAGGAACAGTCCCCTCCCTCAGCCCGCCCAGTCTCCTCCCCGTCTCCGCCCACTCCCCTGTCTCCTCCACGTACACTCCCTGCAGCAGTGCTATATCCAGCCAGTACCCGGGGCTCCCGCGGCAGTACCTGCTGTCACACACGTGCTCGGGGCGGCTGCAGCCAAGATGATAATATTATTGCAGTCAGCAGCGGTGAATAGACGCTGTGCGCATGCGCACAGCGTCTATTCACTGGAGTCAGAGGGAGAGGGGACATGCCAGCGGCTCACAGAGCGCTGGGCATGCCCCTTCAGTGACGAAAACGGGGACGTGGCTCGCGATCGCGGGTCCTCCCGCGAAACCACGCCCCCTTTTCGTAGGCCACGCCCCCTTTTCGCGCGCGTGTCCCTCTTTCAAAAAGAGAAAAGTTGGGAGGTATGCTGGCAGTGACATGGACGGGTTTCCTATCTCACCCTGCCTCCCGCCCCTCACCTATTGCGGATCATTAAATAGAATAGCCATTGACTACTCCTAGCCCCACCACTGGCGGCCTCGGGATAGGGAAGATATTCTATCTCCCTCCTATGTCACAACACCGCGGCCATAGGGATCTGCTATGTGGTGCAGTACTGTAAGTCCAGGATGTGACTGTTCCTGTCACTGTCAGCCGCACGGGCGACGTCACTGTGTGATGCAATGCTGCAGCAGTATTAATGTATTATTGTCATGTGACGTCACTGTTCTACCAGCTGCTGCAGTGTTGCTGTATTGTGCCCGGGTGACGTCACGGTGTGACGTTGCTGCTGCTGGCCACGTGCCTGGGTATAGTAGCTGTGCGAGAGACGTGTCTCCCAGGGAGTCGGGTGACACTGCAGCCGCTGACTGTAAGCGGGACTCTTACTAACCGCCTCAGTCTTGCAGCTGCCTGCAGAGTTCAGGGGAAAATGCTACTATACAGTAGAAGGCTACTGACAGCCGCACTCGCCCCCACCCACCCGTAGCACTAACACCAGCGGCCCCCCGCCCGCTCCCCCACCAGTATCAACAACACCCACGGCACTCCCGCATGCTCCCCCACCAGTAGCACCAACACCCGCGGCCCCCCACCTGCGGCACCCACCGCATCCGCCCCCCACCCCTTGCACCAACACCTGCAGCCCCCCCCCCGCGGCACTCCCGCCCCCAACCGTAGCTCCCACACCTGCAGCACTCCCCACCCGCAGCACCCCCCGCCCTCCCCCACCCCCATACCCACCTCTCCCCCCGCTACATCCCAGCACCCTCCACCCCACCCGCACCACCACCGCATCTGCCCCTCCTGCACCCGCCCCTCCCCCATCCGCAGCACCCATGCTCCTGCTCCCCCAACTACGGCACCCACGGCACTCCCACACCAGCCTCTCCCCCAGCCTCCCTGCCCCTCCCACACCCGCATCACCCCTGCTCCCAACCCCCCACCCATGTCACCCCCGCCCTCCCCTATGCACAGCACCCCCTCCCCTACCTGCAGAACCCCCCCAACCGCACACGCAAAAGTGGCACCCTCTCACCCACCCAACCACACCACCCCTGCACCCACCCCTCCCCTCCCCCCCAACACCCACCCACCTGCCCCTCCACCACCCCCAACACCACCACAGCTGGCCCTCTCCAACTGCGGTAACCAAACACCCACCCCTCACCCACCCACAGCGCCCTGGATCCCCTCCCCCATCCGCCCCTCTCCTGCCCGCACCGCATCTGTACCCCCATCACACCCCCGCAGCCGCCACCCCCCACCCACAGCACCTCCAGCCCCTCCCCCACCCCATCATCTATAGACACTTTCCCCCATTCGCGGACCTCCCCCGCCCCCAGCACCTCTGGACCACCACCCACAGCACCTCAGGACCCCCTCCCCCATCCACGGCTCCCCTGCAGCCACCCACAGCATCTACATACACCTCCCCCACCCGCAGCACTTCTACAACCCAACCCCCCCCCCCCCCTGCAACCCCACCTCCCCCTACACCCCCCCACTACATCGGCCCTCCCCCACGCACAGCACCTCCAGACCCCCTCCTTCATCCACAGGCTCCCGTACCTGCCCCTCCACCACCAGCAGCATCTACAGACCCCATCCGCACCCCCTCACGCCCCCACCCCTGGCGCACCGCCCGCAGCACAGGCTCCCGTACCCACACCTCCCCCACCAACAGCATCTACACTTCGCACCCTCCCCTCCCCGCAGCACCTCTAGACCCCCTCCCCCATCCGCGCCCCCTCCACACCTCCCCCTCCCCCACACACAGCACCTCTGCACCCTTTCCGCCATCCGTGCCCCTGCACCCACCCCTCCGCCACCCGCAATACCTCTGGACCCCCTCCCACACCCACCCCTCCACCACACGTAGCACCTCGGACACCATCTGTAGCCGCTACAAGGGATTCCCTGAATCAGGGTGATCAGCGGCACGGATAGGCACCTCACTGAACCCACCCCCTTTCCAAACCCCCCCACACACTGAACTTCAGTGAGTATAGTTGCTACCAATGGACATTGGAGTAATAAGAAACACTAATGCTGTGGCCATTCTGTGTCTAAGCGACACTGCTACCTGTGGGCATTGTGTATAAGTGGCGCTGCTACCTGTGGCCACTGTGTGTATAAACGCAGCTACTACCTGTGGCCACTGTGTGTAGAACCAACTCTGCTACCTGTGGGCACTGTGTGTAGCTCTGCTACCTGTGCCCATTGTGTGTATTAGCGGCTCTGCTACCTGTGGGCATTGTGTATAAGTGGCGCTGCTACCTGTGACCACTGTGTGTATAAACGCAGATACTACCTGTGGCCACTGTGTGTAGAACCAACTCTGCTACCTGTGGGCACTGTGTGTATAAGCGGCTCTGCTACCTGTGCCCATTGTGTGTATAAGCAACACTGCTACCTGTGGCCATTGTGTATAAGTGGCGCTGCTACCTGTGGCCATTGTGTGTAGAACCAACTCTGTTACCTGTGGGTATTGTGTGTATACGCGGCTCTGGTACCTGTGGGTATTGTGTGTATACGCGGCTCTGCTACCTGTGTCCATTGTGTGTATAAGCGCCTCTGCTACCTGTCGTCACTGTGTGTATAAGCGCCTCTACTACCTGTGGGGGGTGGTATTCATGTGACCGCCGGTCAGCTGACCGACAGTCACATGACCTCCTCCATGAGCCCGACGGCTCACTATCCCGATGGTCGGCATGCCGACCAACAGGGACTATTTCCACTCGTGGGTGTCCACGACACCCATAGAGTGGGTATAGAACCCGTGGCAACCGCAGGTCGCCACCGAGCCCGCAGTGTGGCGAGCGCAGCGCACCCGCAAGGGCCTTGCTGCACTCGCCCCTCCCCGCCGGGATCCCGGCGTCGGTATGCTGCCGGGATCCCGGCTTCGGTAAGGTGACCGGCGGTCAGGAGACCGCCGGTCACCAGTACTACACCCCCTGTGACCGGCGGTCTCCTGACCGCCGGTCACCAGTACTACACCCCCTGTGGGCACTGTGTATATAAGCGCCTCTGCTACCTGTGGGTATTGTGTGTATAAGCGCCTCTGCTACCTGTGGCCATTGTGTGTATAAGCGGCTCTGCTACCTGCGGGTATTGTGTGTATAAGCGACTCTGCTGCCTGTGGGCACTATGTGTATTAGCGCCTCTGCTACCTGCGGGTATTGTGTGTATAAGCGACTCTGCTGCCTGTGGGTATTGTGTGTATAAGCGGCTCTGCTGCCTGTGGGTATTGTGTGTATAAGCGGCTCTGCTACCTGTGGCCATTGTGTGTATAAGCGCCTCTGCTACCTGCGGGTATTGTGTGTATAAGCGACTCTGCTGCCTGTGGGTATTGTGTGTATAAGCGGCTCTGCTGCCTGTGGGTATTGTGTGTATAAGCGACTCTGCTACCTGTGGCCATTGTGTGTATAAGCGGCTCTGCTACCTGCGGGTATTGTGTGTATAAGCTACTCTACTGCCTGTGGGCACTGTGTGTATAAGCGCCTCTGCTACCTGCGGGTATTGTGTGTATAAGCGACTCTGCTGCCTGTGGGTATTGTGTGTATAAGCGGCTCTGCTACCTGTGGCCACAGCACTTTGGTGTCTTATCTACAGTGCATTGCTGTTACTCATCTGGTACTTCATGATGCAGACACTAGCAGTATAAACTACACTGTGTTATTCATTGTGCCCTGCGGCCACTCTGCACGCCCTCACAAAGGGCTACGCCCCCTTGACAAGCGCACGCCCTTCCCCCTTGCAATATTTACCCACTGGCATAAAAAAAAAATTCTCGCAACGGTATTTGCTCTCTAACACCTTCCCTCTCTTTATCCTCTACCTACCACCCTGACTCTCCCTATCCTTTACCGATCGCACAGCATTTCTGTACATTCCCTCCCCCCTGACATCTCTCTATCTTTTCTCAACCGGACACCATTTCTGTATGCCCTCTATACTGCCCTGAATTTCTGGATCTATTATCTACCGGGCTGCGTATGTTTAAAGGCCTGCAGGGGTTAACGGGGCGTAGCCCCTAACGACGGTGTGAAGAGCGCCCGTAGGGCGCGATGAATCACCTAGTATATATATATATATATATATATATATATATACACGGCAGTATCACAGGAATTATATGTCAGTACCACTGGACATATGCGGCAGGATCACTGGAATTATACGGCAGGATCACTGGATTTATACGGCAGTAGCGCTGGACATATACGGCAGCACCGCTGGACATATACAGCAGTATCAATGGACATATACGGCAGGATCACTGGACTTATACGACAGGATCACTGTAATTATACGGCAGGATCACTGTAATTATACGGCAGGATCACTGGACTTATACGGCAGTACCGCTGGACATATACGGCAGTATCAATGGACATATACGGCAGGATCACTGGACATATACAGCAGGATCACTGGACATATACAGCAGGATCACTGGACATATATGGCAGTACCACTGGACATAGTCATATACGGAAGCACAGGGACACCACCACTGGACTGATGCAGGACAACACAGCACCACTGCAATGGACTGGGCTTATACAGCAGCACTGGACATATGGCAGCAGAGGACACCACCACTGTGACTGGACTGATGCAGCACAACACACCACCACTGGACTAATGCAGCACAACACAGCACCACTGGACTGGACTTATACAGCAGCACTGGACATATGGCAGCAGAGGACACCACCACTGTGACTGGACTGATGCAGCACAAGACACCACCACTGGACTGATGCAGCACAACACAGCAACACTGTAAGGGACTTATACAGCAGCACTGGACATATGGCAGCAGGGGACACAACCACTGTGACTGGACAGATGCAGCACAAGACACGGACACTGAGGACACTGAGGATGGAGACACGTCCTCTCTCTACACTCTCCAATGCCGGAGTGAAAATGGCGGGGACACGCGTCTCCTTATATGGAATCCAAACCCAGAGAGAATCCGACAGCGGGATGATGACGTTTTGCCTCGTTCTGGTTTCCGAGTCAGGCGGGAAAAACCGAGCATGACTCGGATCCGGGCTCGGGTGGTGAAGTCCAGTAGGGTTCGGTTCTTTGAGAACCGAACCTGCTCATCTCTACACATAATCATAACATAATCACCACATATCAGCTCAAAGCCTTATGCATTTATTTTACACCTTTACTGATGTCACAAAGTGATTTAACATCCAAACCTAATTTACACATAGAACAACACATTCGGCAATTCCTCTTCTGTAGTTTCTCAGCATGAATGTGTTATAGCACTTTGTGATGTTTACACTTCTGCTCTGTTGATTTAACATGAGCTGTGGATTTTAAAGTTAAACCTGAAATTAATTAATGTAAAGAAAGCTGATAGCTAACGTTGTTATAATTGTCACCAGGAAAAGGGACAAGAATTAGTAGATAAGACAGTGTATGCTGTACCTCTACTGGGAAAGTTACTACAAAAATATCTAAACCTTTATTGTTAACAGCAGTCAGAAACCCCATGCAGGGGAGAAGAGAGAGCATTCTGAATGCATGGGCAAACCTATACTTAGCGGGGGTAATCACAGTAACACTGCCACATCACTGTAGGAAGAGCGCTGATAACATATAATGAGTTAACCCTCTCATGGTCTCCTATATCTCCTATATGCAACTCATTTCACAGCAAGTCTCCTTCTACTGTACAGGCAGCTGGAGAACACTTTGAGGCTCATTTACATTTGTACCCATTTGTGTCCAAAACGCAAATAAAATTAATTTACATATTTATTGCATACATACACAGGGCCTAATTCAGATCTGAGCGCAGCAGCAAATTTGTTACCTAATGGACAAAACCATGCGAACTACAGGAAGGGGGGGGGAGGGGACAGATATAACATTTGCAGTGAGAGTTAGATTTGGGTGGGGTGTGTTCAGTAGCGGATCTTGCCACGGGCAAGCAGGACTTTTGCCCGGGGCGCTGCCTTCCAGAGGGCGCCGGCGCCATCCGGAGGGCGCCGCACCATGGCAAGATCCGCTGCTGCTGTGCCCCCCCGTGCCGCTGCCCGCTGACCGCTGTGAAGGGAAACTAGACGCTACGCGTCTAGTTTCCCTTCGTCGGCTGCCCGTTGACTCTCCTGGGCCTCCTCTTCTACAAGAACTGGCGATTCTGGATCCAGAGCGTCCCATGATCTTACCCGCGGCTCTTGCTCTATAATGAACTTAATTTGGTCATAGTACCGCAGCGTCGGCTTAAAGACCTCATCAGTCCCAGCTCCGGATCGCTGTGAATCCTGCACCTTCTTGTGTTCCTTGACAAAGACTGTTCGGAAATTTGCAATTTTCTTTTTCAACCAAGGCACATCGGCAACAGAGTTTCGGCCTCTACTGTACTCGATAAGCTTCTGATATGCACGATTCCACTTGGTTCTGTTGGCATAGTCCGGGCTTCTGACACGCCACAGGCACTCATTCTCATGGTACAGATCAATGAATTCTGACCAGAATTGGCAGTACTCGTCAGTTGACATTGCTGGTTGAGAATAAAATAACACAATTAACTTACAAAATACAACCGTCACATACAAATAGCCTAAAAAATTATTCATTAATATTATTATATATTTATTTTATCACATTAAAATACACAGCACCCCAAAAATGCATCCCTTAATGCGTCTCCTCCGTCCTCCCAAACATTGGTGGTGTACAGTGTTCCATCTCTATGCAGCCTCCCCTGTCCCCATGTGCCTCCCACTGGTGCAAATAGAAAAAAATGTATTAGTGGTACTGTGTGCGTGTGCCAAAGGTGCACAGCCCCCCCAAAAATAAATAAATAAATAAGGGTGTGACCAAATGCCACAAGGGGGAAAAGCCAATTACAATGGGGGGGTGATGCACATATGGGTATGAACCCAATAGTGACAGATACAGAAATGCCCCCCAGTGCCAGGTACACAAATGCCCCCTCCAGTGCCAGAAACACAAATGCCCCCCAGTGCCAGAAACACGATTGCCCCCCAGTGCCAGAAACACAAATGTCCCCCAGTGCCAGAAACACAAATGTCCCCCAGTGACAGACACACAAATGCCCCCAGTGCCCAATATCCCCCAGTACCAGAAACACAAATGCCCCCCAGTGCCAGAAACACAAATGCCCCCCCAGTGCCAGAAACACAAATGTCCCCATTGCCAGAAACACAAATGCCCCCCAGTGCCATATTGCCCCTAGTGCCAGATACATTGCCCCCCAGTGCCAGATACACTGCACCCCCAGCGCCATATTGCCCCCAGTGCCAGATACTCTGCCCCCCCAGTGCCAGATACTCTGCCCCCCCAGTGCCAGATACATTGCTCCACAGTGCCAGATACATTGCCCCCAGTGCCACATACATTGCCCCCCCAGTGCTGCCCCCCACCCCGCTGCTGATACTTACCGTTTTCAAAGATGTTTTCTGCAGCCCACTGCTCCACGTGATTCTTGTGTCTTCAATCTCCGTGAATGAAAAAAAATGGACGCGGCGGGGAGTGGCTGGAATGTCGCAGATCGGCATCGCAAGCTCATATCGCAAGCTACTGGAAACACTTGCGATACGGACTAGATAGTACACTGATCTAGCAAGGATTGACTTGCCTGCACAGTCTATCTTTTCTTGCGATGCCGACCTGGCGGGACCGCGCATCGGGATCGAATTGGGATCGCAAGGTGACCTTCACCTTGCGATTTGCACTAACTTTTCTTGCGATTTTGACTATATAATCAAAATCGAAAGAAAATTTCTCACCGTGTGTACACCTTAAGTAGCTGTTTTCCTGTTTTGATTATTTGTTTATGTACTCTGTAATTGGGCGCTGCAGAACCCTTGTGGTGCCATATAAATAAAGTATAATAAATAAATAGTATGATGGGAAAGGCTCTGCTTCGCCCCACCGCACAACACTGCCACAGTTCCATATTATGCACTCCAGTTGATTTTATACCACATTACAATGAGCAGGTCCAGGGGTAGATATATTGTAGACCCCAAGGCAAAAGTTGTAAGTGCCCCTATGTACCACCCAGTGGTGAAAAATATAAATAACACATGTAACTGTGATAGGGAAGGTGGGCCCTCTCAGCTCTGGGCCCAGTAGCATCTGTACTGCCTGCACCTATGGTAGTGATGCCTTTGGTAAGATGACTACTTTAATGTAATAGACGTATTTGTCATATCGTCACTTAGAAACATTCAGGGAATTCAGAAAATACATAGGGCTTTAGTCAGAGTGAGATACATACAGAATTGCCAGTTCAGGGCCTGATTCGGGTACCAATGCAACTTGAAAGCATGTTGCAAAGTATCAATTGCCTGTACTTTGCGCATGCACTGGACCCGGACTGTGCATCTGTAGTATGGTCCTGTGTTGTTGGATGCGCTACGGCATAGTTGCCGACTTCTGGGCTGCTCTCTACGGGAGAGAGCAGCCGGTTGGCTCAGCAGGGGGGGGGGGGGGCGGGCAGTGAGGTGACGTGACAGGGGAGCGGACCAGAGGCGGAACGGGGGTGGGCCAGAGGCAGAAAGGGGCGTGGCTGCTGGAGTGCTTCATTTAAGCCACGCCCTCGCGGTGTAATGCTGCTATTACCGGCATTATACAGCAGGGGGCGTGGTTATGATGACGCGATTCAACAAGAATCGCGTCATCGCCTGCCCGGACCGCCCACTTTACTCGCTAACTGGGCGGCGGGCAGGGGGTGACCCCCGGAAATCGGGAGACTTGCCTGCTCTTCCGGGGGGCCGGGAGGGTCACCCGTTTTTCGCGAGCCACCCGGCCATTCCGGGAGGGTAGGCAAGTATGCGCTACGGCTGCAGACAGGGAGGTTCTGTTTTGGGGGAATACCGAGGCCGGGATCTCCATATTCCGAAGGAGGTTTCCTGACCTCTTGGTAGGAACTGCGGTGGGCTTGCGTGACCTGATGCGTCACACAGCCGACCGATGGTGCCGCAGGTGATCCGATCCTGCATCCACAGTCACAGCACTGAATCACAAATGCGTGCAGGAGGCATCTACTTATATTAGACATCTTCTGCTGCGTTACCATATATGTGCATCGCTGCTGCTCCCAAGAAAGCAGCAGCAATGCACACTCCAGTCACATCTGACAGGGCTGCATTTTTGTGACCTATTTGGAGTCAATTAAAATACAGATTTTGAGCTGCAGCTTCCTCTTTGTCTGTGGTGCCATCCCCTTGATGTACCTGGGTCATACGCGACTGGTTTCAATGTGGGAGCTGAAATTATAGTACATAAAGTTTAAACATTACAGGTAGTGGCTGGATAGTGCAGATAATAAGTACCCAAGTGGATTGGAGCATGTAAAATACCAAGTGAAGCAAATGCAACTACAGGTAGTTCATTTTATTTTTTTAATGACACCACTAAAATATAAGTGTAGGCATCCCCTTCCCCAATTATGTTCACCCCCTTTCTGCGGAGGAGAACCATCATCCCTGCCATCACCTTGGTAAACACCCTCGGTGCTGTGGAGAGGCCGAATGGCAGTGCCTGAAATTGATAGTGACTGTCTAACAGTGCAAATCTGAGATTAGCCTGGTGCAGCAGCCAAATCAGAACGTGGAGGTACGCATTCTTGATATCCAAGGATACCAGAAACTCTTCCTCCTCCAGACCTGAAATCACTGCTCTGAGAGACTCCATTTTGAATTTGAACACCCTCAGGTAAGGGTGTAACGATTTCAAGTTCAAAATTGACTTGACCGAACCATCCGGTTTCGGTACCACGAAAAGGTTTGAATAATGGGGGTCATGCTGACCCGATCGCACGCTGCAGTTTTTTGCAGCGTAGCGATCGGGTCAGAACTGCGCATGCGCCGGTGCCGCAGTGCGCCGGCACATGGCCACCCGTCGCTGTGGTACGATTGCCTCTGCCTGATTGACAGGCAGAGGCGGTCGATGGGCGGGAGAGGGCGAAACGGCGGCCGTTTTGTGGGCCGCCATTTTAGGATGGCTGGACCGTGCGGGGAGTGGCCCGCAGTGGCTGCGTGACGTCAGTTGCCGTGGAAATCCACGCATCCAACGCCTCCCCAAATAGAGCCTGACCTGTGTAGGGTAGGATCTCCACACTTCTAATGGATTCCGCGTCTGCAGACCATTGGCGTAGCCAGAGTCCCCTGCGGGCTGAAACCGACATGGAATATATCCATGCAGTCAGCGTACCCAGGTCCTTCATGGATTCCACCATGAATCTCGCAGAATCATGTATGTTACGTAAAAACAATTCAATGTCATTTCTGTCTATTGTATCCAAATCCTCTAGTAATGTGCCTGACCACTTTACTATGGCTTTAGAAATCCATGCACAGGCAATGGTGGGCCTTAACGCCACCCCTGAAGCAGTTGTGACAAGAACACTGGGATAGTGTTTGAGGGCAGGTATGTTTGTCCCAGGTTCTTGTCTTACATGTATTAGAAAAATGAAAACTTCTAAGAATATGTTTTGTTTTGTTAGAACCTTTTCAGTTTGTTGGAAAAGCTGGGTAAGGGCCCTGAAAGACAGATGGGGCAAGTTCCAGACATTGGGCCCAGTTCGGGTCTTTGGCCTCACAGAAGGCTAATCAGGCTTTCAGCTGTGTAAGAGTGTTATAGAGCTGCTGGCCTGATTAGGGTGTGCAGACTGCCTGGGAAGACTGCAGGATCTCTGTGAGAGAAACACGCTCCTGATACAAGTGGGTTTTTTGTTTAGTGATAGTTAGGAACATCTTGTGTTTAGTTAGTGCCGGACAGGCAAGGTATTTTCTTTTGGTGTTTGTTTTATTTTCTGTATAATAAAACTGTCTGGGGCCAGTTGTACCAGAACCTGGACTTGTGTTTAGTGATGAGCGTGTTCGGTTTCTCGGAAACCGAACCCCCCCGAACTTCACCTTTTTTACACGGGTCCGAGGCAGGTTAGAACCTTCCCGCCTTGCTCGGCTAACCCGAGCGCGCCTGAACGTCATCATCCCGCTGTCGGATTCTCGCGAGATTCGGATTCTATATAAGCAGCTGCGCGTCGCCGCCATTTTTACTCGTGCATTGGAGATGATAGGGAGAGGACGTGGCTGGCGTCCTCTCCGTTTATTGTAGAAGTTGATTGGTTTATTTCTTATTTGTGGGGAGGATTGGGGAGCAGCTGTTAGGAGGAGTACAGTGCAGAGTTTTGCTGATAAGTGACCACCAGTTTTTATCCGTTCTCTGCCTGAAAAAAACGCTCCATACCATATCTGTGCTCAGTGTGCTGCATAATATATCTGTGCTGAGTGCTCACACTGCTTAATTGTGGAGACTGGGGAGCAGCTATAGCAGGAGTACAGTGCAGAGTTTTGCTGACAGTGACCACCAGTATACGTTGTCTGCCTGAAAAACACTCCATATCTGTGCTCAGTGTGCTGCTTTATTGTGGGGACTGGGGACCACCAGTATAATTAATATTATATAGGAGGAGTACAGTGCAGAGTGCACTGCTGTACCTACCTCTGTGTCGTCATCCATTAAGTATACTATCCATCTACATTCTATACCTGTGGTGCATTTTAGTTTTGCAGTTTGCTGACAGTGTCCACCAGTATACTATATATAGCAGTACGGTAGGCCACTGCTGTACCTACCTCTGTGTCGTCACTCGTCATCCATTAAGTATACTATCCATCTACATTCTATACCTGTGGTGCATTTTAGTTTTGCAGTTTGCTGACAGTATCCACCAGTATACTATATATAGCAGTACGGTAGGCCACTGCTGTACCTACCTCTGTGTCGTCACTCGTCATCCATTAAGTATACTATCCATCTACATTCTATACCTGTGGTGCATTTTAGTTTTGCAGTTTCCTGACAGTGTCCACCAGTATACTATATATACTTATAGCAGTACGGTAGGCCACTGCTGTACCTACCTCTGTGTCGTCACTCGTCATCCATTAAGTATACTATCCATCTACATTCTATACCTGTGGTGCATCTTAGTTTTGCAGTTTGCTGACACAGTGTCCACCAGTATACTATATATAGCAGTACGGTAGGCCACTGCTGTACCTACCTCTGTGTCGTCATCCATTAAGTATACTATCCATCTACATTCTATACCTGTGGTGCATTTTAGTTTTGCAGTTTGCTGACAGTGTCCACCAGTATATTATATATAGCAGTACGATAGGCCACTGCTGTACCTACCTCTGTGTCGTCACTCGTCATCCATTAAGTATACTATCCATCTACATTCTATACCTGTGGTGCATTTTAGTTGTGCGCAGTAAATATAGTAGTAGGCCATTGCTATTGATACTGGCATATAATTCCACACATTAAACAATGGAGAACAAAAATGTGGAGGTTAAAATAGGGAAAGATCAAGATCCACTTCCACCTCGTGCTGAAGCTGCTGCCACTAGTCATGGCCGAGACTATGAAATGCCATCAACGTCGTCTGCCAAGGCCGATGCCCAATGTCATAGTAGAGAGCATGTAAAATCCAAAACACAAAAGTTCAGTAAAATGACCCAAAAATCAAAATTAAAAGCGTCTGAGGAGAAGCGTAAACTTGCCAATATGCCATTTACGACACGGAGTGGCAAGGAACGGCTGAGGCCCTGGCCTATGTTCATGGCTAGTGGTTCAGCTTCACATGAGGATGGAAGCACTCATCCTCTCGCTAGAAAAAAGAAAAGACTTAAGCTGGCAAAAGCACAGCAAAGAACTGTGCGTTCTTCTAAATCACAAATCCCCAAGGAGAGTCCAATTGTGTCGGTTGCGATGCCTGACCTTCCCAACACTGGACGGGAAGAGCTTGCGCCTTCCACCATTTGCACGCCCCCTGCAAGTGCTGGAAGGAGCACCCGCAGTCCAGTTCCTGATAGTCAAATTGAAGATGTCACTGTTGAAGTACACCAGGATGAGGATATGGGTGTTGCTGGCGCTGGGGAGGAAATTGACAAGGAGGATTCTGATGGTGAGGTGGTTTGTTTAAGTCAGGCACCCGGGGAGACACCTGTTGTCCTTGGGAGGAATATGGCCATTGACATGCCTGGTCAAAATACAAAAAAAATCAGCTCTTCGGTGTGGAATTATTTCAACACACATGCGGACAACAGGTGTCAAGCCGTGTGTTGCCTTTGTCAAGCTGTAATAAGTAGGGGTAAGGACGTTAACCACCTCGGAACATCCTCCCTTATACGTCACCTGCAGCGCATTCATCATAAGTCAGTGACAAGTTCAAAAACTTTGGGTGACAGCGGAAGCAGTCCACTGACCACTAAATCCCTTCCTCTTGTAACCAAGCTCCTGCAAACCACACCACCAACTCCCTCAGTGTCAATTTCCTCCTTACCCAGGAAAGCCAATAGTCCTGCAGGCCATTTCACTGTCAAGTCTGACGAGTCCTCTCCTGCCTGGGATTCCTCTGATGCATCCTTGAGTGTAACGCCTACTGCTGCTGGCGCTGCTATTGTTGCTGCTGGGAGTCGATCGTCATCCAAGAGGGGAAGTCGGAAGACCACTTGTACTACTTCCAGTAAGCAATTGACTGTCCAACAGTCCTTTGCGAGGAAGATGAAATATCACAGCAGTCATCCTGCTGCAAAGCAGATAACTCAGGCCTTGGCAGCCTGGGCAGTGAGAAACGTGGTTCCGGTATCCATCGTTAATTCAGAGGCAACTATAGACTTGATTGAGGTAGTGTGTCCCCGGTACCAAATACCATCTAGGTTCCATTTCTCTAGGCAGGCGATACCGAAAATGTACACAGACCTCAGAAAAAGACTCACCAGTGTCCTAAAAATTGCAGTTGTACCCAATGTCCACTTAACCACGGACATGTGGACAAGTGGAGCAGGGCAGACTCAGGACTATATGACTGTGACAGCCCACTGGGTAGATGTATTGCCTCCCGCAGCAAGAACAGCAGCGGCGGCACCAGTAGCAGCATCTCGCAAACGCCAACTCGTTCCTAGGCAGGCTACGCTTTGTATCACCGCTTTCCAGAATAGGCACACAGCTGACAACCTCTTACGGCAACTGAGGAAGATCATCGCAGAATGGCTTACCCCAATTGGACTCTCCTGGGGATTTGTGACATCGGACAACGCCAGCAATATTGTGCGTGCATTACATCTGGGCAAATTCCAGCACGTCCCATGTTTTGCACATACATTGAATTTGGTGGTGCAGAATTATTTAAAAAACGACAGGGGCGTGCAAGAGATGCTGTCGGTTGCCCGAAGAATTGCGGGCCACTTTCGGCATTCAGGCACTGCGTACAGAAGACTGGAGCACCACCAAACATTCCTGAACCTGCCCTGCCATCATCTGAAGCAAGAGGTGGTAACGAGGTGGAATTCAACCCTCTATATGCTTCAGAGGATGGAGGAGCAGCAAAAGGCCATTCAAGCCTATACATCTGCCCACGATATAGGCAAAGGAGGGGGAATGCACCTGACTCAAGCGAAGTGGAGAATGATTTCAACGTTGTGCAAGGTTCTGCAACCCTTTGAACTTGCCACACGTGAAGTCAGTTCAGACACTGCCAGCCTGAGTCAGGTCATTCCCCTCATCAGGCTTTTGCAGAAGAAGCTGGAGACATTGAAGGAGGAGCTAAAACAGAGCGATTCCGCTAGGCATGTGGGACTTGTGGATGGAGCCCTTAATTCGCTTAACCAGGATTCACGGGTGGTCAATCTGTTGAAATCAGAGCACTACATTTTGGCCACCGTGCTCGATCCTAGATTTAAAACCTACTTTGTATCTCTCTTTCCGGCAGACACAAGTCTGCAGAGGTTCAAAGACCTGCTGGTGAGAAAATTGTCAAGTCAAGCGGAACGTGACCCGTCAACATCTCCTCCTTCACATTCTCCCGCAACTGGGGGTGCGAGGAAAAGGCTAAGAATTCCGAGCCCACCCGCTGGCGGTGATGCAGGGCAGTCTGGAGCGAGTGCTGACATCTGGTCCGGACTGAAGGACCTGCCAATGATTACTGACATGTCGTCTACTGTCACTGCATATGATTCTCTCACCATGGAAAGAATGGTGGAGGATTATATGAGTGACCGCATCCAAGTAGGCACGTCAGACAGTCCGTACGTATACTGGCAGGAAAAAGAGGCAATTTGGAGGCCCTTGCACAAACTGGCTTTATTCTACCTAAGTTGCCCTCCCTCCAGTGTGTACTCCGAAAGAGTGTTTAGTGCAGCCGCTCACCTTGTCAGCAATCGGCGTACGAGGTTACTTCCAGAAAATGTGGAGAAGATGATGTTCATCAAAATTAATTATAATCAATTCCTCCGTGGAGACATTCACCAGCAGCAATTGCCTCCAGAAAGTACACGGGGACCTGAGATGGTGGATTCCAGTGGGGACGAATTAATAATCTGTGAGGAGGGGGATGTACACAGTGAAAGGGGTGAGGAATCGGAGGATGATGATGAGGTGGACATCTTGCCTCTGTAGAGCCAGTTTGTGCAAGGAGAGATTGATTGCTTCTTTTTTGGTGGGGGCCCAAACCAACCAGTCATTTCAGTCACAGTCATGTGGCAGACCCTGTCGCTGAAATGATGGGTTCGTTAAAGTGTGCATGTCCTGTTTATACAACATAAGGGTGGGTGGGAGGGCCCAAGGACAATTCCATCTTGCACCTCTTTTTTTCTTTCATTTTTCTTTGCATCATGTGCTGTTTGGGGACAATTTTTTGGAAGTGCCATCCTGTCTTGATTAACACTGCAGTGCCACTCCTAGATGGGCCAGGTGTTTGTGTCGGCCACTTGTGTCGCTTAGCTTAGTCAAACAGCCACCTTGGTGCGCCTCTTTTTTTCTTTGCATCATGTGCTGTTTGGGGACAATTTTTTTAGAAGTGCCATCCTGTCTTGATTGACACTGCAGTGCCACTCCTAGATGGGCCAGGTGTTTGTGTCGGCCACTTGGGTCGCTTAGCTTAGTCACACAGCCACCTTGGTGCGCCTCTTTTTTTCTTTGCATCATATGCTGTTTGGGGACAATTTTTTTGAAGTGCCATCCTGCCTGACACTGCAGTGCCACTCCTAGATGGGCCAGCTGTTTGTGTCGGCCACTTGTGTTGCTTAGCTTAGTCAAACAGCCACCTTGGTGCGCCTCTTTTTTTCTTTGCATCATGTGCTGTTTGGGGACTATTTTTTAAATTGGCCATCCTGTCTGACACTGCAGTGCCACTCCTAGATGGGCCAGGTGTTTGTGTCGGCCACTTGGGTCGCTTAGCTTAGTCATCCAGCGACCTTGGTGCAAATTGTAGGACTAAAAATAATATTGTGAGGTGTGAGGTGTTCAGAATAGACTGGAAATGAGTAAAAATTATGGTAATTGAGGTTAATAATACTATGGGATCAAAATGACCCCCGAATTCCATGATTTAAGCTGTTTTATAGGGGTTTTTGAAAAAAACACCCGAATCCAAAACACACCCGAATCCGACAAAAATTTTTTGGTGAGGTTTTGCCAAAACGCGTCCGAATCCAAAACACGGCCGCGGAACCGAATCCAAAACCAAAACACAAAACCCGAAAAATTTCCGGTCCACATCACTACTTGTGTTGTTCCTCAGCTGCTGCGTGCTGCCATATACCCCAGGAAACGGCACCTTGCACCCTTACAGTGTTACAACTTGGTGGAGAATGCGAGCATGCCATTCTGCGCATAAGTGAAAGCAGCAGCTTTGTGAGGCCTGCAGAAAATGGTGGTTTATGCAGATACAGCCCAGTGTGAAGTTATTGAGACTCGCCCTGAGGATTTGATATATGTCCTGGGTGAAAGCAGCTACAAAGCCACCTGAAAAATCTGTCGACATGGAGAAACTGCTTAAAGCCTTGCTGCAAGCTACAGCTGCTCAGCAGGAGGCCAACAGACAGCAGCAGGTGGCAATGGAGGAAAATTGGAGACAGCAGCAGGTGGCAATGGAGGAAAATAGGAGACAACAGCAGGCAGCTGTTGACGAACTTTACAGGCAACAGCGTCAGGATAGAGAGGCCTTAACAAAAGTGGTGCAGAGCCTTGCAGCCCGGATTGGAGATGTGGCCGTCAGTGCTCCGACCAGCTCTAGTTCTATACGGGCCAGTCACTTCCTGCAGAAAATGACAGAGGCTGATGATGTGGAGGCCTACCTGACCATGTTTGAAAGGACTGCCGAGCGTGAGAACTGGCCGAAAGCACAGTGGGCCAGCCTGCTGGCACCTTTTCTGTCAGGTGAGCCCAAAAAAGCGTACTTTGATTTAAGCCCTGCTGAGGCTCGGGACTATGATAAACTAAAGACTGAGATCCTGACCCGCCTGGGAGTCACACTGTCAGTACGAGCACAACGGGTGCACCGTTGGGTGTACGCCATGGAGAAGCCGCCTCGCTCCCAGATGCACGACCTTATTCAACTAACAAAAAAATGGTTACAGCCAGAGACATTAACTGGTCCCCAGATGGTTGAAAGAGTCGTCATGGACCGCTACTTGAGATCTTTGCCCATGGTCCTGCGCAAGTGGGTGAGCCATGGAGACCCGGGTACTGCTGACCAATTAGTGGACATGGTAGAGAGGTATTTGGCAGCAGAGGAACTACTGATGACCACCCAGCAACCCATAGATCCTCGACAGCGCCCTTCAGTAAAGACTGGTAAGACTGTTCCGTGGGAAAATGTTGCTGGGCGGTTAAGAGAACGCAAGGCTGGAGAGACTGTAAACACTGGCCCTGGAGACAGGCCAATGGGGCTAGAACGGTCTATGCTGCCCAAACGGGTTGATAATCGTGTGGTTAAATGTTTTAGGTGTGGTATGCCAGGTCATGTTATTGCCAATTGCCCAGTCACGCAAGAACCCATGCAATGTGATGCTGCCTTTGAATGTCGCAGAATGTCTTTCTTTGCTAGGTTAGCCTGTACTGTGGTACCTTCACCTGAGCTGGAAAAACAAATGTGTGATGTGTTCTTAGAGGGTAGCCGGGTAGAGGCCTTGCTAGATTCAGGAAGTTTTGTTACCCTCGTGAAAGCGGGGTTAGTGAACCCCTTAAAGGTCCAGCAAATACCTATTGGGGTAACTTGCATACATGGGGATACCCAACATTATGTCACTGCTGAAGTGAATATAGAAACTTGTTGTGGGTCAGCAATTGTTAAAGTAGGACTGGTCCCCACCTTGGTGCATGAGTGTTAGGGTCTCCTGCCCTGTGCTGCCACGTCGTCATGGCAACCGGGAGACAAGTGCTAGCGGAGTAACCTGAGCGCAGCTGATACTCCGGTTCGGGTCTTTTGCTGTGCAGTGGTTATAGGCTCTGTGCACGGCAGGGGATCCGGTGCTGGTTTTTGTGCTCACAGTCTGTGAGGTCTGAGTGGGGCGTGGACAGCACCTGCTTTATAAGGCCTCTTCTCAGGGTAAGCAGATGCTGCTGAATCTTTGTTGGTTAGTCAGTTCCTGAAAGTTAACCAGTACTGTGTAGCTTTGTATTTGTTTGTTGCTTACTGCAAATAGGCCTGGGGATTTGGTATTACACTCTGCCAATCCAGACCTAGCAGTAAGACTGGAGTCAGTCGTTTAGCTTGCTGGGGTTCTGTTACTACTCTGTGAACTTAGCAAGTTTGCGGCTGTATTCTAAGACTTGCCTGTCTAATCCTGTCTCACTGTGCTAGGTGTCAGGGGTCAGTTTAGTGGCAGTAAGCTGAACCTGTGCACTGCAAGTGAGAATTAGGATTGTGGAGACTCTCCTTGTGTCTATCATTCCATCTCTGACCAAGGAGTTTACTGCCACACCCGTTGGTAACCCTTTAGGGTTTTGCTGTTGCCCTTAGCAACAGCATTTCGGGTTCTCTACGTATTAAAACACAACATCTTGCTTTTCCCATCTGAGCAGTTCTAATACAAGGGAGATACCCAGTTCCTTAGCCTCTGGGCTTCTCTGTTCACCTTGTGTGTATTTTGTTACCCTATCACCTTCTGTGTACGTTATGTCATATTCCCCAGTCTGTCTGTGAGTCCATTTGTTTTGCATAACAGTTCAAACACCAGTACATTCCTGCAGGCACTGGAGTGCATAACAGTTCTGACACCAGTACTTTCCTGCAGGCACTGGTGTGCATAACATATTCAGCAGCCTAATACTCCTGTTGAAATTTTGTGGGAATATGGAGCATACCCCTCAAAATACGTTGCAACAGGTGGTCGATCAGGTGCAGGTCCTGACTCGACAATTTAATGATTTGTCCATTAAAATGCACACCTCCCAGGCTGCTGGCGGAGCTCCCGCAGCAGCAGCACCTGCAGGGGTTAAGGAGCCGAAAGTAAATCTCCCGGATCGTTTTTCTGGAGATCGCTCGCAGTTCTTTTGTTTCAAGGAGAGCTGCAAGCTATACTTCCGGCTTAGGCCTCAGTCTTCTGGGTCGGAGATTCAGCGGGTGGGCATAGTGATTTCCTTGCTACAAGGAGACCCACAGGTCTGGGCATATGGGTTGCAGCCTGACTGTCCGTCGCTTAAAAGTGTTGATGCTTTTTTTACGGCACTGGGCATGTTGTATGATGACCCTGACAAGACGGCCTCAGCCGAGGCTCAGATTTCGATCCTTAAGCAAGGGCGAAGGCCAGTTGAGGTTTACTGTACAGAGTTTCGGAGGTTGGCCCATGATACCCAGTGGAATGACCCAGCCCTGAGACACCAGTACCGAAGAGGTCTTTCTAACCAGATAAAGGACCAACTGGTACAATATCCCTTGCCTGATAGCTTAGATCAGCTCATGCAGTTATCCATCCGGGTGGATAGACGGCTGAGAGAGCGTAGGCTTGAAAGGGAGACTGAGATTTCCTTCCTTCCCAAGGGAACCTCAGACTCTGAGGAATTTTCCGAGGAGCCTATGCAGATTGGGGCTACCCGCCTCTCCTCGCGTGAGAAGACGCGGAGGAGACAGCAGGGGTTGTGTTTGTACTGTGGGAATAAAGGTCATGTGGTAGTATCATGCCCAGAAAAGCCGGAAAACTTCAGGGCCTGAGGGTGATGGGAAATATCCTGTCAGGACAGAAGTCAGAATTTCCCAAGAAGACTTTATCATTCCGGTGACCTTGAAGATCCTCGGTCAAACTGTCAAGACTGAGGCCTTTGTGGACAGTGGGGCCGACAGGGTTTTTATGGACCGCCAATTCGCCCTGAAACACTCTGTTCCCTTAGTACCCTTGGCATCGGAAATTGAGATTTGTGGGTTAAACGGGGAACCATTATCCCAAGGTAAAATTACCTCTTGCACTAGCCAGATTTCTTTGTTTATTGGAGCCACACACTCTGAAAAATTGTCCTTTTATGTGACTGTCTGTACTTTTGCCCCATTGGTGTTGGGGTTACCCTGGTTAAGGGCCCACAATCCTCAATTTGACTGGGTCTCTGGGGAGATTCTTAGTTGGGGTAGTGATTGTTTCAGGAGTTGCTTGAGCCTTCCAGTCAGGCTCTCGCAGCTAAGTTTGCCAGGATTGCCAGGGTGTTATGCAGATTTTGCGGACGTGTTCTCCAAAAAAGTTGCAGAGGTACTACCTCCCCATCGCCCCTATGACTGTGCCATTGATTTGTTGCCAAATGCTAAGCTTCCCAAGAGCAGGTTGTACTCCCTGTCACGTCCTGAGACTCAGGCTATGGCAGAGTACATTCAGGAGAACTTGGCTAAGGGATTTATCAGACCTTCACAGTCTCCAGTTGGGTCGGGGTTCTTCTTCGTGGGTAAAAAGGACGGTTCGTTGCGACCCTGCATCGACTTCAGGGAATTGAACCGTATCACGATTAAAAACTCATACCCACTGCCTCTCATTTCGGTCTTGTTTGATCAGCTTCGTACTGCCACCATTTTTTCTAAGATTGACCTACGCGGTGCGTACAATCTAATCCGAATAAGAGAGGGGGATGAATGGAAGACTGCCTTTAATACCCACTCAGGGCATTATGAATATTTGGTGATGCCTTTTGGGCTCTGTAATGCCCCGGCAGTCTTCCAGGATTTCATGAATGATGTGCTCAGGGAATATTTGGATAGATTCTTAGTTGTATACTTAGATGACATCCTAATCTTCTCCCATTCCCTGGAGGAACATCGGAAGCATGTACGCTTAGTCCTCCAGAAACTCAGAGACCACCGGCTTGGGGCGAAGCTGGAGAAGTGCGAATTTGAAGTTCAGCAAATCGCATTTCTAGGATATATTATCTCCCCAGAAGGTTTCCAAATGGAGGGTTCCAAGGTACAGGCAGTCCTGGATTGGGTGCAGCCCACTAGTTTGAAGGCGCTTCAGCGTTTCCTGGGCTTTGCGAATTTTTATAGACGATTTATCGCTGGATTTTCGTCTATAGTGGCGCCCTTGGTGGCACTCACTAAGAAAGGGGCGGATGTTGCTCACTGGTCTTGTGAGGCTAAAGCGGCTTTTGCCCGTCTCAAAAGGGCATTTGTTTCGGCCAAGGTGCTGCGACACCCAGATCCAGAGCGTCCTTTTGTGGTGGAGGTGGATGCCTCTGAGATGGGTATTGGGGCAGTGCTTTCTCAGATGGGAGTGTCTGATAATCGCCTTCATCCCTGTGCTTACTTTTCCCATAAATTTTCGCCTGCCGAGATGAATTATGACGTGGCTATTAAGGATGCACTCGAGGAGTGGAGACACTGGCTTGAGGGGGCTAAGTTTGTGGTCTCAATTCTCACTGACCATAAGAATCTGGCATATTTAGAGTCAGCAAAGCGTCTCAATGCCAGGCAGGCACGATGGGCTTTGTTTTTTGCTCGCTTTAATTTTTTGATAACATATCGCCCTGGGTCAAAAAACATCAAGGCTGATGCGCTCTCGCTGAGTTTTGCTCCAATCCAGGAGACCACCGAGGAGCCGTTGCCCATTGTTTCCCCATCATGTATTAAAGTGGGCATTACCCAGGACCTCTTATCATTAGTCCTTAGAGCACAGGAGCAGGCTCCTCCAGACCTTCCGGTAGGTCTTTTGTTTGTGCCTCCTAGGTTAAGACAGCGAGTGTTCCTGGAATTCCATGCCAAGAAGTCGGCAGGTCACTCGGGTATTGCCAGAACTCGGGAGTTGCTATCTAGGGCGGTGTGGTGGCCCTCGGTGGCTAAGGATGTGGATCAGTGGGTTCGGGCATGTGACATCTGTTCCCGAAATAAGACTCCTAGAGGGGTTCCTGTTGGCCCATTACATCCACTCTCTATCCCATCTAAGCCATGGACCCACATTTCAATGGATTTTGTGGTGGACTTGCCCAAATCCTCGGGGATGACAGCCATCTGGGTTGTCGTTGACAGGTTTTCGAAGATGGCGCACTTCGTTCCACTGGTTGGGCTGCCATCGGCCAGACGCCTGTCTGAATTATTTATGCTGCATGTTGTGCGTCTCCACGGGTTGCCACTTGATGTGGTCTCTGACCGCGGATCCCAGTTTGTGGCCAAATTCTGGAGGGCATTTTGTTCCGATCTCCAGATTTCTGTCAGCTTGTCGTCAGGCTACCATCCGCAGTCTAATGGGCAGACTGAAAGGGTGAACCAGTCCTTGGAGCAGTTCCTCAGGTGTTATGTCTCCAAGTGTCAGACTGACTGGGTTGCTCATCTGTCCATGGCGGAGTTTGCCTATAACAACGCGGCTCACTCTGCTACAGGGATCTCTCCCTTCCTTTGTGTGTATGGGCATCATCCTAAGGCCAATTCTTTTGACCCCCTGGACTCCACGCCTGGTGGTTCCTCTGTGGTTTCGGTCCTTAGACGTATTTGGCGGAAAGTGAAGAAAGCCCTTGTGTCTGTGTCATTAGTGACCAAAAGGGTTTTTGATAAGCGGAAAAGACCCTGCAGCTTCAAATTAGGAGACTTCGTCTGGTTGTCTACCAAGAATTTGAAGTTGAGACAGCCATCTCATAAGTTAGGCCCCCGGTTCATCGGCCCTTATAAGATCACCAGGGTTATCAATCCGGTGGCATTTCAGTTAGATCTGCCCCGTTCTTTGGGTATCAATAAAACATTTCATTGTTCCCTTTTAAAACGGGCGATTAGTAATCCTTCTTCCAGTGGAAGACCTTCCCCTCTTCTGATACGTGGCCAGAGGGAGTTTGTTGTTGAAAGGATTCTTGACTCCAAGGTGGTTCGGGGTCGGCTGTCATTTTTGGTGCACTGGAAGGGGTATGGCCCGGAGGAGCGGTCGTGGGTGCGCAGTTGTGATCTTCATGCCCCCAGACTGATACGCTCTTTCTTCTCGCAGTTCCCCGATAAACCCGGTGGTAGGGGTTCTTTGACCCCTCGTCAGAGGGGGGGTACTGTTAGGGTCTCCTGCCCTGTGCTGCCACGTCGTCATGGCAACCGGGAGACAAGTGCTAGCGGAGTAACCTGAGCGCAGCTGATACTCCGGTACGGGTCTTTTGCTGTGCAGTGGTTATAGGCTCTGTGCACGGCAGGGGATCCGGTGCTGGTTTTTGTGCTCACAGTCTGTGAGGTCTGAGTGGGGCGTGGACAGCACCTGCTTTATAAGGCCTCTTCTCAGGGTAAGCAGATGCTGCTGAATCTTTGTTGGTTAGTCAGTTCCTGAAAGTTAACCAGTACTGTGTAGTTTTGTATTTGTTTGTTGCTTACTGCAAATAGGCCTGGGGATTTGGTATTACACTCTGCCAATCCAGACCTAGCAGTAAGACTGGAGTCAGTCGTTTAGCTTGCTGGGGTTCTGTTACTACTCTGTGAACTTAGCAAGTTTGCGGCTGTATTCTAAGACTTGCCTGTCTAATCCTGTCTCACTGTGCTAGGTGTCAGGGGTCAGTTTAGTGGCAGTAAGCTGAACCTGTGCACTGCAAGTGAGAATTAGGATTGTGGAGACTCTCCTTGTGTCTATCATTCCATCTCTGACCAAGGAGTTTACTGCCACACCCGTTGGTAACCCTTTAGGGTTTTGCTGTTGCCCTTAGCAACAGCATTTCGGGTTCTCTACGTATTAAAACACAACATCTTGCTTTTCCCATCTGAGCAGTTCTAATACAAGGGAGATACCCAGTTCCTTAGCCTCTGGGCTTCTCTGTTCACCTTGTGTGTATTTTGTTACCCTACCACCTTCTGTGTACGTTATGTCATATTCCCCAGTCTGTCTGTGAGTCCATTTGTTTTGCATAACAGTTCAAACACCAGTACATTCCTGCAGGCACTGGAGTGCATAACAGTTCTGACACCAGTACTTTCCTGCAGGCACTGGTGTGCATAACAATGAGGCCATAATAGGGAGGGATTTTCCTCATTTTTGGAAACTGTAGGAATCACGTTTATCAACAGATGTGAGAAGTAAAGAGCCAGTTGATAATACCGATGATTTCATGGATGTACGTGTGTCTTCGGAACTTTCTGACCCTTTGCCTTTTGCTAGTTTGGTTGGGGAAGGGACAGATGGGGAATCCAGTGAAGACCCTCTTGCTGGGAACAGAGACATAGTAGTTAGAACTGAAAGCATGCCTGACCTGGAGGTAAAGAAGGATCTGTTTGCGTCTGAACAGTTAAAGGATCCTACCTTAATAAAGGCTAGAGAGAATGTTAAGGTTGTTAATGGAGGACCTGTGGTACCAGGTGACAGGGTTACGTATCACCACATGGCCATCTGTAATGAGCTCTTGTACCACATTGTCAAAAGGGGTGAGGATGTGGTGGAACAGCTGGTAGTTCCCCAGCCTTATCGGAGAACGGTACTAGATTTAGCTCATAGTCACGTTACCGCAAGACATTTAGGGGCAGAAAAAACCACTGAAAGAGTTTTACAAGGTTCTTTTGGCCAGGGGTTTATAAAGAAGTGTCTGAATATTGTTCTTCCTGTCCTGAATGCCAGTTTCATGCCCCTAGACCCCATTTCAGGAGCCCACTAGTTCCCATGCCTATTATAGAGGTCCCGTTTGACAGAATAGCCATGGATCTCGTGGGGCCCTTGTTAAAGTCTGCTCGGGGCCATCACTATATCCTGGTAATTATGGACTATGCCACTCGATATCCTGAGGCTGTCCCTTTACGCACTATCACAACCAAGGCGATAGCTAGGGAGCTGGTGCAGGTTTTTAGTAGGGTGGGAATACCAAAAGAAATTTTGACTGACCAAGGTACTCCATTTATGTCAAGGATCATGAAAGAATTGTGCAAATTATTTAAGGTCACTCACCTCAGGATGTCCATCTACCATCCCCAAACTGACGGGTTGGTGGAAAGGTTTAATAAAACACTAAAAAGTATGTTAAAAAAGGTTGTTGAGAGAGATGGGAAAAACTGGGATTGTTTGTTGCCCTACTTGTTAATGGCCGTCAGAGAAGTTCCTCAGTCCTCTACGGGGTTTTCTCCATTTGATTTGTTGTATGGTAGACACCCCAGAGGGTTGTTGGACATTGCCAAAGAGACGTGGGAAGGACAGCCCACTCCTTATAGAAGCGTTATTGAACATGTAACACAAATGCAGGATAGGATTGCAGCCGTGGTACCTATTGTCAGAGAGCACATGGAATAGGCCCAAAGTGCTCAACAAAGGGTATATAACCGGAGTGCCAAGATACGGGAATTTGCTCCTGGAGATAAGAGTTCTTGTTTTGGTACCCACTGTGGAAAGCAAATTCCTAGCTAAATGGCAGGGTCCATTTGAGATTAGGGAAAAAGTGAATGAGGTTAATTACAAAATATACCAGCCAGGAAAGAGAAAACCTGAACAAATCTACCATGTTAACTTAATCAAACCCTGGAAAGATAGGTTGTCTCTGTCAGCGGAGCCTTGCCCTTCGGTGTCTTCACCTCGGTTGCTTCCCACAGTAAAGGTGTCAGAGACATTATCAGCTGATCAGAACAATCAGGTTAAAGAATTTCTCATCCAAAATACGGAGATATTTTCAGAGCTCCCTGGCCGAACGACCATAATAAAACATGACATTGTCACAGAACCAGGGGTCAGGGTTCATTTAAAGCCATATAGGATTCCTGAAGCTCAGCGAGAAGCTGTTTATAAAGAAGTTAAAACCATGTTAGAACTTGGAGTCATAGAGGAATCTAACAGTGAGTGGTCCAGTCCCATAGTTCTCATCCCGAAGCCCGACGGTAGCATACGCTTCTGTAATGACTTTCGTAAGTTAAATGAGGTGTCCAAGTTTGACGCGTACCCCATGCCCCGTGTGGATGAGCTTATAGAAAGGCTGGGAACAGCCAGGTTTCTCACCACATTGGACCTGACCAAAGGTTACTGGCAAATACCTTTATCTGATAGCGCAAAAGAAAAAACAGCCTTTTCGGTTCTGGAGTGGCTGTACCAGTATAAGATGTTACCCTTTGGGTTGCATGGGGCTCCAGCAACCTTTCAACTGGCGATGGATAAAATTTTGAGGCCCCATAGAAAATATGCAGCTGCCTATTTGGATGATGTGGTAATTCACAGTACAGACTGTGGATCCCATTTGGTTAAAGTACAAGCAGTACTGGACTCAATCAGAGAGGCAGGGTTAACTGCTAACCCAAAGAAGTGCTGCCTCGCAATGGAGGAGGTCAAATACTTGGGCTTCACCATAGGCAGAGGTCTAATTAGGCCCCAATTGAATAAAATTGATGCTATTCAAAACTGGCCTCGTCCAGTGAATAAAAAACAGGTAAGGGCTTTTTTGGGAATAACTGGGTACTATAGACGGTTTATTCCCAATTTTGCGACCACAGCGGTGCCGTTGTCAGACCTTACCAAAGGGAAGCAGTCAAATATGGTGAAATGGAACCCTGATGCAGAAAAAGCGTTCCAAGCGTTAAAAGTGGCTTTGTGTTCACAACCGGTATTGATAACACCAGATTTTTCAAAAGAATTTGTGGTACAGACAGATGCCTCAGAGGTAGGGATAGGCGCTGTGCTGTCCCAAACCAGAGATGGGGACGAACACCCTATCAATTTATTTGAGTAGGAAACTCAATGAGCATGAAAAAAGGTATGCCATTGTGGAAAAGGAGGCTTTGGCCATTAAGTGGGCACTAGATACCTTGAGATATTACCTCTTGGGTAGACAATTCAGACTAGTGACGGATCATGCCCCTTTAAAATGGATGTATGTAAATAGAGGCAAGAATGCTCGTGTAACTAGATGGTTTCTAGCGTTGCAGGATTTTAAGTTTACGGTCGAACATAGACCGGGTACACAATTGGCCAACGCAGATGCATTGTCCCGCATCTTCTGTTTGAGGGCTACAAGTGTTCCGGCCCCTAAGTCGAAACAGGGGAGGGGGATATGTGACAAGAACACTGGGATAGTGTTTGAGGGCAGGTATGTTTGTCCCAGGTTCTTGTCTTACATGTATTAGAAAAATGAAAACTTCTAGGAATATGTTTTGTTTTGTTAGAACCTTTTCAGTTTTTGGAAAAGCTGGGTAAGGGCCCTGAAAGAGAGATGGGGCAAGTTCCAGACATTGGGCCCAGTTCGGGTCTTTGGCCTCACAGAAGGCTAATCAGGCTTTCAGCTGTGTAAGAGTGTTATAGAGCTGCTGGCCTGATTAGGGTGTGCAGACTGCCTGGGAAGACTGCAGGATCTCTGTGAGAGAAACACGTTCCTGATACAAGTAAGCTATACAGTGCTTACTGGAGAACTCTGTGGGTTTTTTGTTTAGTGATAGTTAGGAACATCTTGTGTTTAGTTAGTGCCGGACAGGCAAGGTATTTTCTTTTGGTGTTTGTTTTATTTTCTGTATAATAAAACTGGCTGGGGCCAGTTGTACCAGAACCTGGACTTGTGTTGTTCCTCAGCTGCTGCGTGCTGCCATATACCCCAGGAAACGGCACCTTGCACCCTTACAGTGTTACACAGTGTAAATGAATTTGAGCGTAGTGTCAATCTTACGGCCCGTGAGTCAATCAGAGCTCGCGGCCCGGCAGCTAAGGCTCCTGATTGACTGCCGGACCGCAAGCTCTTATTGGCTCACGGGCCAGCGCCGAATTGAAGATGGACACCACCGCCGGAGTCAGAGGGGCAGGAGATGCGCGCGCTGCGCTCTCCTCCCCTCCCCTCACAACAGCAGCATGGTGAGCAGCACTTTGGAGGGGAGGCACCTTGGGGACATGTGTATCTAAGCAGCTAGGTGAGCAGCACTTTTGGGGGGGGGAGCCACTCTGGGAACATGTTTATCTGGCACTGGGGGCATATCCTTCACTGTGGGGACATGTGTATTGTCAAAGTCAGAAAAATATCTCTACACACACTGCCATATTTGCACCTCATACTGGTCCGCGCTGCGCATGCGTACGCTCTCCCGTACGTGCGCATACTCACAGTCGCGGGCACCCGCAGGCGCATGGTATGCGTATTTACGGTAGAGTTTATGTAATCGTAGCGTGCGACTCATTCGTTACATATTTTCAGTAATAATGTATTTTGTAGATCATGGTCCCTTTGATAGATTCTGAAAGTTTAGTTAACATAGCATGTTCCTGAACAGAGAGATCCCTCTTTGTATTGTACGAAGGGTCTAACAGGGGTCATACAGTAGTGTTTGGTACCCATCGGAAGAGTATTTAAATAGCAATATTCCGGTGTTGGTTTGGAGCGGATTAATCGCTCGTGCGAATAGTTATGGACATAAGAAGTTTATGTCCATTTACTATTATTTGTTCTTACTTAGTCATGCGGCGGGAAACTCAGTATCCCACCCACCTGAACAGTTGGAAATAGTCACAACCCACCTGTATGAATCAACCTATGACCTTTTGTTATAATGCGAAGCCGAATTCCTGTGTCCAATGAACAATAAGATTGTAGGGACCATTGAATTGCATTGTGTGTGGGGCATAAATAGGCAGGCCGACCATATCCAGTTCACTCTCTTCAACGGTTCTCATTGCTGATAATCGGGAGCTGGATATCGAGGCGCATGCGATCGTTTCCCCTTGTGCGTAAGTGTTTCTCCGCAATCATATTGTCTTGATGTTATTGTGAGCCATTTCTCTCTCTCTCTCTCTCTCTTCTATTTTTCCCTTATTTTTCCTTGATTGTATTGTATTGTATTGTATGGTATTTCCTGTGTAGTTATCTGGTTAGTTAGTCTATGTTATATTGTAGTGTATGCTTTGTACTGTGATTCTTTTGCAAGTATAATAGTCATAATACATATAATAGGTTTTGGACCCTAAGCCCAGGTATCTGTGTATTTCTTATAGTGTTAAGTATTCCCTGAGCGTCGGTGACGCTCAAGCAGCTTTGTAGTTAATCAGGTTACACCAGGTTGCACTTACACTCTGTCACCACACTAAGGTTTACTGTATATTTCGTTGTTAAAGGTATAGATATAAAGGTTTAACGTTATAAGCGTCTGCACCGCTGGTGATCTCCTCGTGGTCCCGAGCGTCCGCTACGCTATAGCGAATCATTACGTTAGTCGGCAGCCAATAGCGTGCCTGCCTGTGATCTCTGGGCCGTAAGCGAACGTGACGCTTGAGCGTCTCGACTACGGTTGAGCGATCGTTACGCAACTTGCGTACCCTTACGGTACTTCTTACGTAGATAGCGTACAGTGTTCTTAGACCTCTTAAAGTGTTTTATATACGATAAATATTTAGCTTTATCAATTGGAGGCTCGTCCAGTCCTTCACATATCTGCACTAGGTAGATCAGCAGACATTATCCCTCAGCAAAGGGCGGGAGGTTGTATCCCTCGTAGTGCTGACGGGATAAGCGTCTGCTTCTCTTAGGTAAAGGGTGCTGAAGGAATCCGGGAACCGGAGGTAAGAACAAAACGCTAGTGTCTTTTAAAACTTTATTTTTCTATCTTGCGTACACACACACATATATATCTGCATTCCTTTTTCATTTGTGTATTTTCGTATATCACTCTCCTGTCTGCCAGTTTTATAGTTGATAAAAGTGCTAAAAGAGATTTGCTGTTATTTCATAATTTAAGAATAGAGGTAATAAAGTTAAAATATAGACAAACACACAGTTTTGCCTGGGAGATAAGGCGAAGTCAGTGTGGTGTGTGGTAGATGATCAAGGATCATCTACATTGATAAAAGTATAAATTGTGTTACGGTGGATCTTTGCTTTGCGTGCACGTGTCCCTAACAAAGACTTGCGTACGCAATCCAAAGGCCGACGCACGCAGCGTATATTACGCAACGGAGCGTCCGGTTACGCCCACGTAGCTCAAGTCACGATAAGTTGATTTTTAACGCCAAGCGATAAATAACGCAAAGCGGTAAATAACGCGAGGCGAGAAATAACGCAAGTCTATTTTTGGGTGTCCGAAATTTTAATTAACAGATCCTGCTCCTAATTGGTAACACATCTGGTCTAAAGGAAAATTTCTGCGCAGAAATAGAAATAGAAACAAAAGTGTACATGTGATGAGTGAGTGTTTTTGTATTACATAAGTTTATATAACTTGGAGGTTGAACCAAAAGAAATCACCGAGTACTCGTGAGGAACATACGTGTAAGTGACATGCACGGTGGCTAGGGAGGCATCCTTAGTTAAACATACAATTTGAGCATTAGAGTATAGCGGACCAGGAGGTCGTATAAAACAAGACCAGGAGGTCAGACCAGGAGGTCGTATAGAACAAGACCAGGAGGTCATAGTAGACCAGCAGGTCCAGGTACAGTAAACAAGGAAGTCCGCTATACAGTCCACAGGCACAACACCGAAAAGGGTTGGTGCAACACCCATATAGGCCATACAAGCTCTCGCTGAAGGAATTCGCAGCCGCAATTTTCGATTCCATTGGTCTTTCCGTACATAAGCTTAGTTGCTTGTGTGCTGAACGATTGGACCGCACGAAATTGTGTACAGTAGTTAGTAATCTGACCTAGTACCATTAGAGTAAAGGGGTCACAAACGCTATTTGTACATTCTAACGTGATTTGTGTAATTTTTTTATTTTTTCAAAAAGGGAAGTTCGCTGGTCACTCAGGAACTATCTGACAACCCCACCTTTACTGGAAAGGGTAGTGCTCTTCGGATCACACTCGCATTTTTCAAGTAAACAAAGGTTAATAGGTGCCCTGGGTCGAGTGCGCCAGCACCATATCGGTGTGATCAGGTCGCATTGGTCGGCGTGGGCGAGCGAGTGGGGTGCTCGGTAAACTTCAACGTCTGCCTATCGTGAATATTTTGGTTTTCTGTAAGGGTTCGCTGAAGACCCTGATATAGAGATCAGAGGTAGAGCAAGCAACACCTGCAGATTATGGGGGCCAGTTGTTCAGGAAGGGGGCGATCAACCTCGGTTCGGGTTGACTCTGTAAACCGACCAGTAGGATCGGCCAGATACGTAATGTGTGAGAAATATGGAAGTCACACAGAGGTTTTATGTGATGAATGGGAGAGAATGACGGTACATGACGGGGAGAAATTCCCAAGAATAGGTAGCTTCAGCCCAGAAGTGTTACAAAATTTAAGGAGGAGGATATGTCTCATAAAATCAGCAAAGAGACGAATCAAGCATTATGATTATTTGCAGTTGTGGCAACAGGAAGGTGAGATACAGAGAGGTTTGGCTCAGGCGGCGGGATCTGGGTCGGTCAGGAAACTGATAGCCACGGCCCCGCCGCCACCATATATAGCGGGAGAGAAGTTGATTGCAGAGAAAGACGCACTAAGGTGTAACACACAATCACTTAGTAACCATGTAAATGTTAAAGATAATGTTGAACCATTAACCCATGCAAGTATTAACCCGTGCAAGTTGTACCCTGTTTTGAACTTTCCTCAGGAGTGTGATCAAGAAGACGATTCGGCAACAATTTCAGCGCTCTCTCTAGCGGCCACCATATCGGAAACCACAGTAGGAACTGCTCCACCCCCGAGATTAGTAACAAAGGCCCCTAGCGGAGGGATAGGTGAGGTCGTGTCAACGGGTAAGTACGGCACCATACATTATGCTGAAACAATTTCACCACAGGCTGTAGAATCTACACAGAATGAGGTTGTTAGAGTAAATCCTGTTAAGGTAATAGTAGTTCCCAATGGGAAAACAGACACGTCAGGAGCCACACCCGTTAGGAACATTGCCATGTATTGCCCGTTTACCCGAATGGAATTGAGGACCATAGTGTCTGAATTCCCTGACCCTAGAAAAGATTTAGTTGCTAGCCAAAAATACATCAGGGACCTAGGAAACACTTTAGAGCCCAATAATAAAGATTGGCAGATATTGCTAAGAGCTTGTTTACCCTCCAATGTCGACGCAGCTCAATTCTTAGTTGACTGTGGATTAGATCAGGATGTACCTCTTACAGATGTGTACAACAAAGATAACGTAAAAAGGATAAATTTACAGTTAAAGGAGTATTTCCCAGCCGTTGTTAAATGGAACAAAATATTCTCCATTAAACAAAAGGAGTCAGAAACGGCAGCAGAATATTTTCACCGGGCACTATTAGAAATGGCAAAGTACACTGGTAGAGAGGACATTAAGACCAATGCAAACCATCAAGAAGTAGCAGTATCTGTACTAATGGATGGTTTAAAGGAAGCATTAAAGGCAAGGGTACAGACCACGCAACCATGTTGGCGAGGTCTGTCAGTGGCCACTTTGAGAGAGGCTGCTATTGATCACGACCGGAACATCACCAGACACAGGGAGTCACAAGGGGATAAGTTAATGTCAGTAAGTATACAGGCCCTGACCACAAAGCAGCCTGTGGTAATATCACCAAACCCTGTGGGTAAGTCAACTGTGGTAACATGTTATTTTTGTCACAAACAGGGACACTTTGCACGAGACTGTAGATCAAGAAATCGACAAAAGTCTTACCAACCCCCTAGACAACGACACGACACACGACATTGGGATCAGGGTCCACAGAGACGGAGTTATGAGCCACATACAGGGGAAACAAAAAGATATCCCCCGAACAGAGACTGGCATGCCTCTGGTAGTTCCCAGCTATCTCCCTCACAAGTAGTTGCTGCCAGCGGGATTCAGGGAGGTCACCATACCCAATAGGGGTGTGGCCATACCTGTAATCTGCAGCCAGTAAAATTGATTGCAAGCCTTGGAAGTGAACCCGAAATTGCAATTAATGTAGCTGGTAAATCATTAAACTTTCTTGTAGACACAGGGGCGGCCAAGTCAGTGATAAATTCGACAGTGGGCATGAGAACCACTGGTAGGACAATTCCAGCCATGGGAGTAACAGGAGTAGTCCAGCACTACCCTGTTAGCAAACCAGCCGAGATTACAATAGGGCCTTTGCATACCAAGCATTCCTTTTTGCTGGCTGCATCGGCACCAACTAATCTCCTGGGAAGAGACTTACTGTGTAAAATGGGGTGCGTCATTTATTGTACTCCTGAAGGTGTATTCTTGGACATACCTGAGAATCACGCTCAGGAAGTGCGAGACATGTTAGACTCCCCATCAAAATTAATGTCGCATACCATTATGACAAATAGGAATCCATCCCAAGTAGAAGAGATGACATCTCAGATACCAGAGTCACTTTGGACAAAAGACGGACAGGACACTGGATTAATGGCAAACGTAGCTCCAGTAGTTGTACAAGTAAAAGATGGTAGGATAGCTCCAAAAATCCCACAGTACCCTCTGAAGCCAGAGGTGGAGTTAGGAGTTTACCCAGTAATAGAGCGCTTGCTACAACAGGGCATTCTGGTAAGAACGTCCAGCACTGTCAATAGTCCCATCTTCCCTGTTAAAAAGAGTGGGGGGAGGGGTTACAGACTAGTGCAGGATCTAAGGGGGATTAACAAAATAGTTGAGAGTCAGTTCCCCGTAGTGCCAAATCCAGCTGTCATCCTAATGCAAATCCCTCCCACTGCCAAATTTTTCACTGTCATTGACCTCTGCTCCGCTTTCTTTTCGGTACCTCTGCACCCTGACAGCCAATATTTATTCGCATTCACATACAGAGGAGTCCAATACACGTGGACTCGATTACCACAAGGATTCATAGATAGTCCAAGTATATTTTCTCAGGCTTTGCATGATTGTTTACAGTCTTTCCAACCAGTGAGTGGATCAGTATTAATACAGTACGTGGATGATCTACTACTGTGTTCTGATTCATTGGAGGCATCCCTGAAGGATACGAAACAGCTCCTGTTTCATCTTTCAGACACAGGACACAAGGTTTCCAAAGACAAGTTGCAATTATGCCAAACTAAGGTAAAATATTTGGGACACTGTTTAACACAAGGACTGAGACACCTGACCGCTGATAGAATCCAAGCAATTAGAGACATGACTCTGCCACAAACCCAGCAACAGATCAGAACGTTTTTAGGAATGTGTGGGTATTGCCGTAATTGGATCCCAGGGTTTTCCATTTTGGCGTTACCTTTGCAGGAAATGGTCTCCTCAAACAAACCTGATAGGATTTCGCATACAGACGAGTCCGAAACAGCATTTGAGAGACTTAAACAGTGCCTAACGCAGGCACCAGCACTAGGTATGCCAGACTATGGGAAACCCTTTGAACTATACGGAACAGAAAGTGCTGGTTGCGCGGCAGGCGTACTAACCCAAAAGCACGGTGATGCCAGCAGGCCAGTAGCATATTACAGCGCGCAGCTAGACACGGTAGCGCGATCCCTCCCCACATGCTTGCGAAGCGTTGCTGCGATAGCATTACTAGTGACAAAAAGCGAAGATGTCGTGCTAGGCCACAACCTCACAATCCATACGCCACATGCAGTGTCAGCCTTATTGAATTCTGCCCAAACCAGACACGTATCATCAGCGAGGTTTACAAGATGGGAATTGGCCCTAATGGCCCCCGTAAACATCACCATAAGGAGATGCAGTGCATTAAATCCTGCAACATATCTCCCAGGTGTGCCTGGTCAGGCACAAAGGGTGGAAGGTGAGAGTGATGGGGAAGGAGGATTTAATACAAAGGAAGATACACATGATTGTATGGAATATTTGACCCAAAATTTTACCGCAAGGCCTGACATCAGTGACAACCCACTGGAAGATGCAGAACTCACGTTCTACACGGACGGTAGTTGTCATAGACAGTCAGACTCGGGAGACTTGTGTACTGGATACGCAGTCGTAGATGACCAAGACACCATAGAAGCGGAACCGCTAGGCCCACCTCACTCAGCCCAGGTTGCTGAACTGGTCGCCCTAACCAGAGCATGTGAATTGGCTAAGGGTAAGTCAGCCAATATCTACACCGATTCTAGATACGCCTTCGGGGTAGTTCATGATTTCGGAGCCCTATGGCGCCTCAGAAATTTCATGACGGCAGCTGGTACACCGGTAGCGCATGCAGCTCACATAAAAAGGCTTCTAACAGCGATACAGGAACCCGACAGAGTGGCTGTTATCAAATGTAAAGCACATACATATAGCCAAGACCCAGTATCGCTTGGTAACAGCCGAGCAGACGAAGCTGCTAAGTTAGCAGCTGCTACCCCCAGACAGACAGACACAACACAACTGATGGTATTTAATACCATCAACACACAAAAGTTGTGTGAGATGCAAAATTTGTGTTCCACACAGGAAAAGGCAGTCTGGAAGGCAAAGGGATATGGCCAGGAGTCCTCAGGACTCTGGACGGATGGACATGGTAAACCAGTGGCCCCCAGAGCATATCTTCCATGTCTGGCTGAAGCAGCTCACGGGCTGACTCATCTAGGCAAGGAAGGGATGTGCAAATTGGTAAGAGCATATTGGTGCGCCCCAGGATTCTCCTCTCATGCGAGTAAAAGAGCAATGTCATGCCTTACCTGTTTGAGAAAGAATATTGGAAAGGCAATACCTACAGAACCATCCCATATCCCACCTGCCGGCGGCCCTTTCCAGGTAATACAAATTGACTTTATACAATTACCCCCTTGTCGGAATTTGAAATATGTACTTGTCTGTATAGATGTTTTCTCAAATTGGGTCGAAGCATTTCCTGCGGCTACAAATACCGCTATGTTTACTGCTAAGAAAATTGTGCAGGAATTTGTATGTAGATATGGTATCCCTAGAATAATCGAAAGTGATAGGGGTACCCATTTTACAGGTGATGTCTTTCAAGGAATGTGTAAGTTGATGGGAATTGATAGCAAGCTGCACACTCCGTACCGTCCACAGGCGAGTGCGAAGGTCGAAAGAGTGAACAGCACTATTAAAAATAAATTGAGTAAAGTGATGGCAGAGACAGGATTGACATGGCCAGAAGCTTTACCCATTGTATTGTACAGTATCAGAACCACTCCCAGGTCCCCTCTTAATCTGTCTCCCTTTGAAATCTTGTTTGGTCGACAACCGCATGTCATGATTAACCCTCAGGATGATTTGAAATGTAACAATGAAGTGACTGTAAAGTACTTGATTAACATGAGTAAACAGTTAAGGAATCAAAATGATAATCTGAAGTTGGTGATTCCTGATTTACCAGATAGTAATTGTCATGACATTGAACCTGGGGATTATGTGATGATACGGAATTTTCTACGCTCAGGTTGCCTTATTGACAGATGGGAAGGACCATACCAGGTCTTATTGACTAGCACTACAGCATTGAAGGTTGCTGAGAGAGAGACTTGGGTTCATTCGTCCCACTGTAAGAAGGTCATTGATCCAGAGAAGCCCTGTGATAAGGAACAGACGGTAGAGGTTGTATCACTAGAGTGTCTGTTCCAGGAGGACTAAGGCGGCACCTGAGCATCGAGAACCACAAGATCAAAAGCAGTTGTCGATCCCCTGTTCCCTTTTATTGTTTTTCTCCACTTCCCATCCCCTCTCCCTCAAATTATTTTTCCCCCCTTTTCATTCTTCTTCGTTTCCTCCTATAAGATGGACTTGCCCCAAGAGACTGTGATCCGGATTTTCCTGTTAACCATGATGTTGACCAGAGCAGTCTGTTCCGGCGAGAGTACCATGGAGGTCGAGAGAGGTTCTGGAATGGGTTCTGATGATAAAGATGGAGGCGTAGTTTTCCAAGATCAACTTAACCAACAAGTAAAGGCGAGTATCAGAAAACGATCCGATAGCATTGACCATAGAAGGAATTGTGAAGGATTGTTAGCTGAAGAAAACTGTATCTGTAGGCTCTGTAACAATGTCATTGAGGATGGGTGCATTAAGAAATGCCAATCCAGTTTTAATATCCATATGGACCGGCATCCATTGAGTGACTATCACTCCTTAGTGGGTAGTGTGTTAAACAAAACAGATTGTTGGGTATGCTCTCAAGTACCTCAGGGTCATAGCAAATCAGGGCTAGTACCATTTCCTTTAACGTTAGGGGAGGTACTTGAGTTAAGTGGTGGGAGACCGGTGGACAGGAGGTTTAACATCTCCAGCCCTCCTAGTTTAAAGCTCCACCAATACCACGTGGATAGGTCCCTATTATGTTTCAACATCTCCAATCCCCGAAAGCCAGGAAATTGGGAAGTGTCATGGAGCAACCAAACCATGACCTTTTCGCATAGAGCAGATAGAATGCCTACAGATACAGAGCTTGTACGCCACATAGCCAGTAGAGGAAAATCTTTCCGGTATAGGTATACCTTAGGAAATAGGATTACTAAAGTTGGAGAGGTATCACCAGGATACTGTGCACATATCGTACAACCTGATACGTGTACTAAACAGATGGAAGAATTAGGGTTAGGAGATTTCACATGGAAGGTGTGTAATATGGTTATGTCCTACTCCGTCCCATATGTTCTCCCCGATGATGCATATTTCATATGCGGGAGAAAGGCGTACAAGTGGCTTGCCCCAAACTCTGAAGGATTGTGTTATATTGGAAAAGTATTGCCTGAAGTAATGACTGTGTCACATGACAAAATGAAAGACATACACCGTGGTGCCCAAGCTCCTTATACTCACACCCATTACGAGCACGTTGTTAAAAGGCACCTGATAGAGAAGACAGAGCATCCGGCCTCTGATCTGATAAGTGAATCCACCGGGATTCAATTCTTAATCGCGTTAGATTTCACCCGCACCGCTAGAGGAGTGCTGAATTATAAATACATATCGGCGCTCGCAAATTTGTTAGATAATATCACTGAAATGTATGATGACACGTTTAGATATACTGGAAGGGAACTTCAAGCTTATAAAACAGAACTGGTGCAGCATAGAATGGTTCTCAATTACCTCACAGCAGTGACAGGCGGATATTGTGTCACATTGGCAACACAGTATGGCGTGAAGTGTTGCACGTATATCACGAATAGCACCGAGGATCCGGTCGAGGTCATAGACCAAAAGATGGACGATATTCTCCAATTGAAGTGGGAATTTCGCCGAAAACACAATCTCACTCTTGCTGCTGTAGGTAATGAGCTGACTGGTTGGGTGTCATGGTTGAACCCGCGAAATTGGTTCTCCGGTTTAGGAGACTGGGCTCAAGGAGTCATAATGGATGTTGGGAAGTTTCTCCTATGTATCTTAGGTGTTGTCATATCAATTGGCTTGATATTTAGATGCGGTCAGGCTTTAATGAAGTGCAAAGTACTGTACAAGAGTAATGAGTTTGAGGAGTGAGGAAACTGTAATTAACCTGGACTTGATTTATGACCCAAATGTAGAAACAATGATGTGATGAAAATGCGATTTCTACGGTCCGTTTCTTTCACCTGTTTTTCTGGTTTTTCTCCAAGATAAAAAGACCCACTTGGACGAGGAAGTTGACAAGACGATATACAGACAACGGATTGACCAAAGAAGAAGTTTTGACCACTTTAGATACGGACATTTGATGAACTTTGCCATAGATCCCCAGTTTCCCTAGAATTCTTAAACTTACGCTAGCCCAACATTTTTTTTGTAAATCTAATGGCATTGACAAAGCTTTTTGCTCGCACCTAATGGGCAAAACAGCGCAAAGAAGACGACTTTCAACTGATACCGAACAAAACTTCAACCGACAGATGTACATTTACCTGACATAGAATACCACCGCATTTACCGTAATTATGTCTTTTCTTCATTTCTACAACCCTCAGGTAATGACACACATAGTCGATAGGGAATACAGGCACAGATATCAGCAATCACATATCTCCCCCATTCATGTATCATCAACTAAAATGTGCTCCCCCATTTTGTTACAACCAAAGCCAAAAAGAGCTCGGTAAAGTTTGACAGCCCATCCACAGACCCGTACCACGGGATAAGAAGGAATTCACATGTATACTTCGCAATACCTCGAAGCTTGATTTAAAACACGTACGGCACGATGATACATGACCCCCAAGCACGGATTCATACACACATGCTTCTGCTATCTCACTAGGTCATACCCTTTTCCTACCATCTCCTCTCCTCCCTTACCCAACCATGGAAATGAATTAACCCCTGACATATATTTTTCTCCTTTTGAAATGTTTTAGAAGGTGGCAGTTATTATTGACTGCCAAAGGGTGGACTGTCAAAGTCAGAAAAATATCTCTACACACACTGCCATATTTGCACCTCATACTGGTCCGCGCTGCGCATGCGTACGCTCTCCCGTACGTGCGCATACTCACAGTCGCGGGCACCCGCAGGCGCATGGTATGCGTATTTACGGTAGAGTTTATGTAATCGTAGCGTGCGACTCATTCGTTACATATTTTCAGTAATAATGTATTTTGTAGATCATGGTCCCTTTGATAGATTCTGAAAGTTTAGTTAACATAGCATTTTCCTGAACAGAGAGATCCCTCTTTGTATTGTACGAAGGGTCTAACAGGGGTCATACAGTAGTGTTTGGTACCCATCGGAAGAGTATTTAAATAGCAATATTCCGGTGTTGGTTTGGAGCGGATTAATCGCTCGTGCGAATAGTTATGGACATAAGAAGTTTATGTCCATTTACTATTATTTGTTCTTACTTAGTCATGCGGCGGGAAACTCAGTATCCCACCCACCTGAACAGTTGGAAATAGTCACAACCCACCTGTATGAATCAACCTATGACCTTTTGTTATAATGCGAAGCCGAATTCCTGTGTCCAATGAACAATAAGATTGTAGGGACCATTGAATTGCATTGTGTGTGGGGCATAAATAGGCAGGCCGACCATATCCAGTTCACTCTCTTCAACGGTTCTCATTGCTGATAATCGGGAGCTGGATATCGAGGCGCATGCGATCGTTTCCCCTTGTGCGTAAGTGTTTCTCCGCAATCATATTGTCTTGATGTTATTGTGAGCCATTTCTCTCTCTCTCTCTCTCTCTTCTATTTTTCCCTTATTTTTCCTTGATTGTATTGTATTGTATTGTATGGTATTTCCTGTGTAGTTATCTGGTTAGTTAGTCTATGTTATATTGTAGTGTATGCTTTGTACTGTGATTCTTTTGCAAGTATAATAGTAATAATACATATACCGTATATACTCGAGTATAAGCCGACTTTTTCAGCACTTTTTTTTGTGCTGAAAAAGCCACCTCGGCTTATACTCGAGTCAGTGCACAGGAGAGGCGCAGTGACAGGCAGAGCAGTGTGAAGGAGGGACACGGAGCGCACAGCGCGCGCCTCTCCTGTGTCCCTCCTGCATCTCCGGCGGCAGCGGCGGGTCTATTAAAGGAAGTACCCGTTCGTGACCTCTGATCACGAACCGGCACTTCCTTTAACAGACCCGCCGCGGCCGCCGGAGATGCAGGAGGGACACAGGAGAGGCGCGCGCTGTGCGCTCCGTGTCCCTCCTTCAGAAGACAGCGCGGGATCGACGGAGGGGTAAGTAATAGGCACTGGGGGAGCATATTTGGCACTTGGGGAGGGGGCATATGTGGCAGCATGAGGGGCATATCTGGCAGCATGAGGGGGCATATGTGGCAGCATGAGGGGGCATATGTGGCAGCATGAGGGGCATATCTGGCAGCATGAGGGGCATATGTGGCAGCATGAGGGCACATCTGGCACTGTGGGGCATATTTGGCAGCATGAGGGCATATCTGGCACTGTGGGGCATATTTGGCAGCATGAGGGCATATCTGGCACTGTGGGGCATATTTGGCAGCATGAGGGCATATCTGGCACATCTGGCACTGTGGGGCATATTTGGCAGCATGAGGGCATATCTGGCACATCAGGCACTGTGGGGCATATCTGGCAGTATGAGGGCATATCTGGCACTGTGGGGGCATATCTGGCACTGTGGGGGCATATCTGGCAGTATGAGGGCATATCTGGCACTGAGGGCTGTGTACGGCTAGAGCTGCATTTCCCACCCTAGGCTTATACTCGAGTCAATACGTTTTCCCAGGTTTTTGTGGTAGAATTAGGTGCCTCGGCTTATATTCGGGTCGACTTATACTCGAGTATATACGGTAATAGGTTTTGGACCCTAAGCCCAGGTATCTGTGTATTTCTTATAGTGTTAAGTATTCCCTGAGCGTCGGTGACGCTCAAGCAGCTTTGTAGTTAATCAGGTTACACCAGGTTGCACTTACACTCTGTCACCACACTAAGGTTTACTGTATATTTCGTTGTTAAAGGTATAGATATAAAGGTTTAACGTTATAAGCGTCTGCACCGCTGGTGATCTCCTCGTGGTCCCGAGCGTCCGCTACGCTATAGCGAATCATTACGTTAGTCGGCAGCCAATAGCGTGCCTGCCTGTGATCTCTGGGCCGTAAGCGAACGTGACGCTTGAGCGTCTCGACTACGGTTGAGCGATCGTTACGCAACTTGCGTACCCTTACGGTACTTCTTACGTAGATAGCGTACAGTGTTCTTAGACCTCTTAAAGTGTTTTATATACGATAAATATTTAGCTTTATCAGTATCTGGCATTGGGGGCATATCTGGCACTGTAAGGAGATGTGTATCTGCACTGGGGGCATATCTGGCACTGTGGGGCATATATGTATTTGGCACTGTGGGGCATATATGTATCTGGCACTGTGGGGCATATATGTATCTGGCACTGTGGGGGCATGTGTATCTGACACTGGAGGCATATATTTATCTGGCACTGTGTGGACATATGTGTATCTGCCACTGTGGAGGGGGGAATATGTATCTGGCACTGTGGAGGCACCCATTTTTTGTCATTTTTATATGTATGTGGCACTGTACTGGGGCATTATATGTATGTGGTACTGTACAACATGACTAAAAATGGGTTTATGACACAAGGTCATACTCCTACAAATGTCATACCAAAAGGTGTGCGCACAAAAATGGGGTGTGGCTTTGTGACAACTAGGCCACGCCCAATTTTTGAGCGTGTGCCTATGGCGTGCGCATGATAGTAGCTCTTGACCTTTACTATGGATCTTTTCTGGCTCTTAGCCTGTGACTGGTTGGCTACCCCTGCCTTAGACGCAGGGAAGGTTAGCGAGGCTTTCTTATTGTCAGTGAAGTAAGCCTCAGCCTGCTCAGATGTTGTGTCATTAATATTTAACACATCTCTAATGGCCTCAATCATGAGCTGCACCCCCTTAGCAAGGGATGCCGCCCCCCTCAGCACATCGCCATCACCGTCTGCAGTATCAGAATCGGTATCCGTGTCATCTTGCATAATTTGGGCAAGTGCACGTTTCTGTGGGAACATGCTAGGTGATTTTGCAGGAATAGGGACAGAGCCTGACCAAACTGCCATAGACTTCTTTAACACCTGAGTTTCAGTCTCAGTATTAGCTACCCTAGTAGAGATCTGAGAGATCATTCCTTTAATAGAAGTTAACCACTCAGGTTCAACAATAGGGATCTGAGACAAAGCATTACAATCCTGTGTACATGGAATGGACATGGCTATGTGATATTAAACACACACACACACACACACACACAAATTGCAGAGTTTCCCCCCCCAAGTATACCCCAGAGAGACACAGAGATTGGAGCCGTCCCACACACATCGCTTTTTGAGGTAGAACTATTAAACTACCAGCGCTGTGTACCTTAATGGACTACACAGACTTTACACAGCCTCCCCCCCCCCGTCCCTTCTACAATCCCCTGGTACCGCATAGGATAGCTGGAGTTGCTTGGAGGTACAGTTCTCCCTGTCAGCATCTGTTGTACAGGAAATGCAGGGAGGAAAATGGCGCTGCTTCCCGCTCTTCATTATATTATACTGGCCTGAGGATTTCTGCTGGCAGCGATCCGGGGACCCTAACAGGCTTGCTGACCAGTGTAGGGTATATGCGCTGATTCAGGGCGCCCCTCACAGAGCCGCACTATGTACCGCTGAGCCCCGGAGCGCAGTTAGTACTGCGCTCCCTACCCTGTTGCCGCCATCCTCACACTGGCTCCCCGCTTGCCAGGGGGGGTGGTGACCAGAGGTAGATTGGCCATAGGGTCCACAGGGAAGATTCCGGGTGGGCCGACGCACCCGCGGGGCCTGTTTTGTTTGTGGACATGTGGTCCTTTTTATAGACATAATGAATAAGATGCAAAATAATTTGCATATATGAAAATTACTTTGCCACTTAGCCTGTGATTGCAGATGATCTAGTGTATGCTCTGTCTGCCTGCTTGGCTGACATATAAGATTAAGTGAATAGTGATTGGGATACATTCTTTAGAAAATATATCTTTCTAAAGAATGATATAGTTTTCTAAATTCTGAAGGTGTATCATATAATGTGCTCATAATATTTAATTTTATTTCTTTTTAACTTCCCCTTGATGCTGGACATGCCCACTATCTGGAAAGTCTTGGGTGGGAGGGTGCTGCTGCCATGGCCCATGGCTAGAACTTACACCTCTGGTGCTGCCCATGTGGGGCCACTAGTACAAATTTTTCAGGGACGCTTTTTGTTCCCAATCCGCCCCTGGTGGTGACTCACTCGCCACATGAATGTTCTGGCTCTGTTAGGGGGTGGCGGCATGCTGCAGGAATGAGCGGTCGCCTGGGGCGGCTAATGATCATCACCCTCAGGAGCTCAGTGTCCTGCCAGCGGAGACAGTGGCCATTAACCTCTCAGGGTTGGACACTACTCCCCCCCCCCCCCCCCTAGGTCCCACGAAGCAGGGAGGCTGTTGCCAGCAGCCTCCCTGTGCCTAACTCTAATAAAACAATAAAACTAGAAAATATCCTATGGGGCTCCCCTAGCTGTGACCGGCTTCTCCGGGCACATTTTCTAAACTGAGTCTGGTAGGAGGGGCATAGAGGGAGGAGCCAGCCCACACTCTCAGACTCTTAAAGTGCCAGTGGCTCCTAGTGGACCCGTCTATACCCCATGGTACTAATGTGGACCCCAGCATCCTCTAGGACGTAAGAGAAAAAGACTTAATTAACAGAGATGGTGCTCAACATGTGGTAATAGCTGGGACTTACTTTTCATCCACACAGAGCATCTGCCAGCCTGCAAAATCAGGGCATGCGCCCTTGAAAATAGGATTTTAATACCTACCGGTAAATCCTTTTCTCTTAGTCCGTAGAGGATGCTGGGAACACCATTATAACCATGAGGTATAGACGGGATCCGCAGGAGACATGGGCACTTAAAGACTTTGAAAGGGGTGTGAACTGGCTCCTCCCTCTATGCCCCTCCTCCAGACTCCAGTTATAGGAACTGTGCCCAGGGAGACGGACATTTCGAGGAAAGGAATTATTGTTAAACTAAGGTGAGATACATACCAGCTCACACCTCAAACATGCCGTACAATGTGGCATGCAACAGAACTCAAGTCAACGACATGAACAATGTCAGCAACAGGCTGACTATAAATGTAACACAACCTGTGTGTAACCATAACTAATAACTGCAGATACAGTACGCACTGGGACGGGTGCCCAGCATCCTCTACGGACTAAGAGAAAAGGATTTACCGGTAGGTATTAAAATCCTATTTTCTCATACGTCCTAGAGGATGCTGGGGACACCATTAGAACCATGGGGTTTATACCAAAGCTCTAGAACGGGCGGGAGAGTGCGGGTGACTCTGCAGCACCGAATGACCAAACTTGAGGTCATCATCGGCTAGGGTATCAAACTTGTAAAACTTCGCAAAAGTGTTTGAACCCGACCAAATAGCTGCTCGGCAAAGTTGTAACACCGAGACCCGCCGGGCAGCCGCCCAGGACGCGCCCACCTTTCTGGTAGAATGGGCCTTCACCAATTTCGGTAACGGCAATCCAGCCATAGAATGAGCCTGCTGAATCATAGCACAGATCCAGTGTGCAATAGTCTGCTTGGAAGCAGAAGCCCCAACCTTGTTGGGATCATACAGGACAAACAGAGCCTCCGTTTTCCTAATCTGAGCCGTCCTGGCGACATAAATTTTTAAAGCTCTGACCACGTCAAGAGACTTTGACTCCACTAAGGCGTCAGTAGCCACTGGCACCACAATAGGTTGGTTTATGTGGAACGATGAAACCACTTTCGGCAGAAATTGTTGACGAGTCCTCAACTCTGCTCTATCTTCATGGAAGATCAAATAAGGGCTTTTGTGAGACAAAGCCGCTAACTCTGATACCCGCCTTACGGATGCCAAGGCTAACAGCATGACCACTTTCCAAGTGACGATTTCAACTCCACCTTCTGTAAAGGTTCAAACCAATGTGAGTGAAGGAACTGCAACACCACGTTAAGATCCCATGGTGCCACTGGGGGCACAAATGCACGAAAGTCTGAACTTCTTGAAGGGAGGCCAATTGTTGTTAAAAGAAAACCGATAAGGCAGAAATTTGTACTTTAATCGAGCCCAACTTTAAGCCCGCATCCACACCTGCTTGTAGGAAATTGAGAAAACGTCCTAACTGAAATTCTTCCGTTGGAGCCTTCTTGGATTCACACCAAGACACATATTTTCTCCTATCGCTTGAGGGTCCCTCGACCTGGAACAATATCTCTGAAGTTTCTTGTTGAGACGAGACGCCATCATGTCTATTTGAGGAATTCCCCAAAGACCTGTCACTTCTGTGAAGACCTCTTGATGAAGACCCCACTCTCCTGGATGGAGATCGTGTCTGCTGAGGAAGTCTGCTTCCCAGTTGTCCACTCTTGGAATGAAGACTGCTGACAGGGCACTTGTATGTCTTTCTGGCCAGCGGAGAACCTTCATGGCCTCTGCCATTGCCGCTCTGCTTTTTGTTCCGCCTTGGTGGTTTATGTATGCTACTGCTGTTATATTGTCCGACTGGATCAGTATGGGCAGATTGCGAAGCAGATGTTCCGCTTGAAGAAGGCCGTTGTAAATGGCCCTTAACTCCAGAACGTTTATGTCTAGACAAGTTTCCTGGCTTGACCATCTTCCCTGGAAGTTTTCCCCCTGTGTGACTGCCCCCCAGCCTCGGAGACACGCATCCGTGGTTACTAGGATCCAGTCCTGGATCCCGAACCTGCGCCCCTCTAGGAGGTGAGAGCTGTGCAGCCACCACAGGAGTGAGATTCCGGTCTTGGAAGACAGAATTATTGTCCGGTGCATGTGCAGGTGGAATCCGGACCACTTGTCCAACAGGTCCCGCTGAAACACTCTGGCATGAAACCTGCCAAACTGAATGGCATCGTAGGCCGCCAACCATCTTCCCCAGCAAACGAGTGCATTGATGGACTGACACTCTTGCTGGTTTCAGAATTTGTCTGACCAGGCTCTGAATCTCCAGAGCCTTTTCCACCGGAAGAAAAACTCTCTGTAAATCTGTGTCCAGAATCATTCCCAAAAACGACAGCCGTGTCTTCGGAACCAACTGTGATTTTGGCAAATTTAGGAGCCAACCGTGTCATTGCAGAACTGCCAGGGAGAGTGTAATGTTCTGCACCAGTTGGTCCCTGGATCTCACCTTTATCAGGAGATTGTCCAAGTACGGGATAATCGTGACTCCTTGCTTGCGAAGGAGAACCATCATTTCCGCCATCACTTTGGTGAAAATCCTCGGAGCCGTGGACAGACCAAACGGCAATGTCTGAAATTGGTAATGACAATCCTGAATTGCAAACCTCAGGTAAGCCTGATGCGGAGGATAAATGGGAACATGTAAGTAGGCATCCTTTATGTCCACCGACACCATAAAATCCCCTTCCTCCAGACTGGAGATCACTGCTCGGAGAGACTCCATCTTGAATTTGAATTTTCTAAGGTAGAAATTGAGGGATTTTAGGTTCAGGATCGGTCTGACCGAGCCGTCCGGCTTCGGGACCACGAACAGGCTCGACTAAAAGCCTTCTCCCCGTTGTGACTGGGGAACCTTGATAATGACCTGATTGTGACACAACTTTTGTATTGCATTGCATACAACCTCCCTGTCCAGAAGAGAAACTGGTAAGGCCGATTTGAAAAATCGGCGAGGGGGAATGTCCTGAAACTCTAGTTTGTACCCTTGGGACACTATTTCTAAAACCCATGGGTCCAGGTCCGAATGAACCCAGAACTGACTGAAGAGTTTGAGATGTGCCCCCCACCGGTGCGGACTCCCGCAGAGGAGCCCCAGCGTCATGCGGTGGATTTGGCAGAAGCAGGGGAGGATTTCTGCTCCTGGGAACCTGCCAAGGCCGGTGATCTTTTACCCCTTCCTCTTCCTCTAGTTGCAAGGAAGGAAGAACCTCTGCCTTTTCTGTATTTATTGGGCCGAAAGGACTGCATCTGATAGTGGTGTGTTTTCTTTTGTTGTGAAGGAACGTAAGGCAAAAATGATGACTTACCTGCGGTAGCTGTAGATACCAAATCAGCGAGACCGTCACCAAACAAGACACCACCCTTTTATGGGAGAGATTCCATATTTTTTCTGGAGTCGGCATCAGCATTCCATTGATGGATCCACAATGCACGTCTAGCTGAGACTGCCATGGCATTGGCCTTTGACCCCAAAAGGCCATTATCTCTCGCCGTTTCCTTCAGGTAGGCCGCAGCGTCCCTGATATGACCCAGTGTCAAAAGGACGCTATCCCTATCTAGGGTATCTATATCAGATGACAAGTGATCTGCCCACTTTTCGACAGCACTACTCACCCACGCAGATGCAATTGCTGGTCGGAGCAGCGTACCCGTGGTGGCATAAATGGATTTTAATGTATTTTCCTGTTTGCGATCCGCAGGGTCCTTAAGGGCTGCTGTATCAGGAGTCGGGAGAGCCACCTTTTTAGACAACCGCGATAGGGCCTTGTCCACAATGGGGGGTGACTCCCACTTTTCCCTATCCCCAGAGGGAAACGGATACGCCACCTGAATCCTTTTGGGAATCTGAAACTTTTTGTCAGGGCTTTCCCAAACCTTTTCAAAAAGAGTGTTCAGTTCATGAGAGGGAGGAAACGTTACCACAGGTTTCTTTTCCTTATACATACAGACTCTTGTATCAGGAACAACAGGGTCCTCGGAAATATGTAATACGTCTTTTACCGCCACAATCATGTACTGAATGCTTTTTGCTAATTTTGGATCCAATCTGGAATCACTATAGTCGACACTGGAATCAGTGTCCGTGTCGGTATCCGTGTCTGCCAGCTAGGCAAACAAACGTTTTTGTGACCCCGAAGGGGTCTGGACCTGTAATAACACATCATCCACAGATTTCTTCCATGCCTGATTCTGAGATTCCGATTTATCTAATCTCTTACTAATAAGAGCGAATATTAGCATTCAAAATATTTACCCAATCAGGAGTCGGCGGTGCCGACAGGTTCACTCCCACAGCTGTTTGTGTCCCTAATACAGTCTCCTCCTGGGAAGAGCACTCAGCCTCAGACATGTCGACACACGTGTCCCCAAACACCCACAGACACACCGAGTATATAGGGGACAGACCCACAGTAAAGTCTGTCAGAGGGACTCAGAGGGAGTTTTGCCAGATCACAACCCAGCGCCTAATCACCGGTTCTGAAACACTAAACGAATGCCCCAGACCTGCAGCGCTTTTATAATAACATATATTGCACCAATATTACTGTGCCCCCCCTCGTTTTGCACCCTGATACTTATACAAAAGTGTGAGGAAGGACCAGCGTCTCTGCAGCCTTGTGGAGAGGAAAATGGCGCTGAGCTGCGTGAGCTGTGAGGACGAAGCCCCGCCCCCTTGATGGCGCGCATCAGTCCCGCTTTTTTAAAATATATTTTTATACTGGCGGGGGTTAGGACAGTGCCTAGGCACTTATGTACCTTCTTGCCAATCCATTTTGAGGTTTTTCTGCCGCCCAGGGCGCGCCCCCCCCCCCCCCCACGCCCTGCACACTGTAGTGCTGCTGTGTGTGTGGGAGCATGGCGCGCAGCGTGCGATCGCTGTGCGGTACCTCATAAAGCCGTCACTGAAGTCTTCTTGATCTTCTTCTGCTCACCTGTCTTTTGACTTCTGGCTCTGTAAGGGGGTGATGGCTGGCTCTGGGAACGACCATGTAGGCGTACCTAGCGATCAAACCCTCAGGAGCTAATGGTGTCCTGTCGCCAGAAACAGAGCCTTTGAACACACTAGAAGTAGATCATACTTCTCTCCCCTTAGTCCCACGAAGCAGGGAGACTGTTGCCAGCAGTCTCCCTGAAAATAAAAAACCTAACAAAAGTCTTTTTCCGAGAAACTCAGTAGGGGTGGTATTCATGTGACCGGCGGTCGGGAGACCGACAGTCACATGACCTCCTCCAGCATCCCGACCCCTTACTATCCCGATGGTCGGCATGCCGACCAACAGGGACTATTTCCACTTGTGGGTGTCCACGACACCCATAGAGTGGGAATAGAACCCGTGGCGACCGTAGGTCGCCACCGAGCCCCCCGGTCAGCCATACCACACCCACTCAGTAGAGCTCCTCAGTGTGCATCCAGTCTGCCGGGGCACAATTCTAAAACTGTAGTCTGGAGAAGGGGCATAGAGGGAGGAGCCAGTTCACATCCCTTTCAAAGTCTTAAAGTGCCCATGTCTCCTGCGGATCCCGTCTATACTCCATGGTTCTAATGGTGTCCCCAGCATCCTCTAGGACGTATGAGAAATGCACTTGGTGGACAAACCTGTCTATTTGCGCACATGAAGTGCTGCAGGTCTGCTTATGTTGTGATTTGTAAGTGCGCTTTTTTCTAATTTCTTTTTTTTTTTTTTTTTTATAGATACTTACAATATTTCTTATAATAACATCCTCATCAATTTATTATAGGGGCACTACATTGTGTCATGAGCAATATAAACAAACTGTACTTGTCTGCTGTATACAGTCACAGACCTCCTCCGTAAATTCTAACATTAGAGTATTATATAAATCTATAAAAGCTCTGTTCCTTCCATGTAGGATGGATGTCTATTACTATTTACCCAGACCCTCCAACATGACCCGCCCCACTAGGTACAAAATGCTCTGTTTCTGGACTTCCCTCTTAATTTATGATTTCCATCACCTGTGTTGAAGTAGTTAAATTATAAGAAAGCTGTTTCTTCACAGGTGATGGCAATAATAAGAATTTACTTACCGATAATTCTATTTCTCGTAGTCCGTAGTGGATGCTGGGGACTCCGTCAGGACCATGGGGGTTTAGCGGCTCCGCAGGAGACAGGGCACAATAATAAAAGCTTTAGGATCAGGTGGTGTGCACTGGCTCCTCCCCCTATGACCCTCCTCCAAGCCTCAGTTAGGATACTGTGCCCGGACGAGCGTGCATAATAAGGAAGGATATTGAATCCCGGGTAAGACTCATACCAGCCACACCAATCACACCGTACAACCTGTGATCTGAACCCAGTTAACAGTATGATAACAACGAAGGAGCCTCTGAAAAGATGGCTCACAACAAGAATAACCCGATTTTTGTAACAATAACTATGGCCCTCATTCCGAGTTGATCGCTCGCAAGGCGATTTTAGCAGAGTTACACACGCTAAGTCGCCGCCTACTGGGAGTGAATCTTAGCTTCTTAAAATTGCGACCGATGTATTCGCAATATTGCGATTACTAACTACTTAGCAGTTTCAGAGTAGCTTCAGACTTACTCTGCCTGTGCGATCAGTTCAGTGCTTGTCGTTCCTGTTTTGACGTCACAAACACACCCAGCGTTCGCCCAGACACTCCCCCGTTTCCCCGGCCACTCCTGCGTTTTTTCCGGAAACGGTAGCGTTTTCAGCCACACGCCCATAAAACGGCCTGTTTCCGCCCAGTAACACCCATTTCCTGTCAATCACATTACGTTCGCCGGAGCGATGAAAAAGCCGTGAGTAAAAATACTATCTTCATAGCAAAGATACTTGGCGCAGTCGCAGTGCGAATATTGCGCATGCGCACTAAGCGGAATTTCACTGCGATGCGATGAAAAATACCGAGCGAACGACTCGGAATGAGGGCCTATGTACAAGTATTGCAGACAATCCGCACTTGGGATGGGCGCCCAGCATCCACTACGGACTACGAGAAATAGAATTATCGGTAAGTAAATTCTTATTTTCTCTAACGTCCTAAGTGGATGCTGGGGACTCCGTCAGGACCATGGGGATTATACCAAAGCTCCCAAACGGGCGGGAGAGTGCGGATGACTCTGCAGCACCGAATGAGAGAACTTCAGGTCCTCCTCAGTCAGGGTGTGCCCCTGACCAAGTAGCAGCTCGGCAAAGTTGTAAAGCCGAGACCCCTCGGGTAGCCGCCCAAGATGAGCCCACTTCCTTGTGGAATGGGCTTTTACTGATTTTGGCTGTGGCAAGCCTGCCACAGAATGTGCAAGCTGAATTGTACTAGCAATCGTCTGCTTAGAAGCAGGAACACCCATCTTGTTGGGTGCATACAGGCTAAACAGCGAGTCAGATTTTCTGACTCCAGTCGTCCTGGAAACATATATTTTCAGGGCCCTGACAACGTCAAGTAACTTGGAGTCCTCCAAGTCCCTAGTAGCCGCAGGTACCACAATAGGTTGGTTCATGTGAAAAACAGAAAACACCTTAAGGAGAAATTGAGGACGAGTCCTCAATTCTGCCCTGTCAGAATGAAAAATTAAGTAAGGGCTTTTATATGATAAAGCCGCCCATTCTGACACACGCCTGGCTGAAGCTAGGGCTAATAGAATCTTCACCTTCCATGTGAAATATTTTAATTCCACAGTGGTGAGTGGATCAAACCAATGTGACTTTAGGAAAACTCAAAACAACATTGAGATCCCAAGGTGCCACTGGGGGCACAAAAGGAGGCTGTATATGCAGTACCCCTTTTACAAACGTCTGAACCTCAGGCACTGAAGCCAGTTCTTTCTGGAAGAAATTCGACAGGGTCGAAATTTGAACCTTAATGGACCCTAATTTTCGGCCCATAGACAGTCCTGTTTTCAGGAAATGTAGGAAACGACCCAGTTGGAATTCCTCTGTAGGGACCTTCTTGGCCTCACACCACGCAACATATTTTCGCCAAATGCGGTGAAAATGTTTTGCGGTTACATCCTTCCTGGCTTCGACCAGGGTAGGGATGACTTCATCTGGAATGCCCTTTCAGGATCCGGCGTTTAACTGCCATGCCGTCAAACGCAGCCGCGGTAAGTCTTGGAACAGACAAGGCCCCTGCTGGAGCAGGTCCTTTCTTAAAGGTAGAGGCCACGGTTCTTCCGTGAGCATCTCTTGAAGTTCCGGGTACCAAGTCCTTCTTGACCCATCCGGAACCACGAGTATCGTTCTTACTCATCTCCTTCTTATGATTCTCAGTACTTTTGGTATGAGATGCATAGGAGGGAAAACATACCCTGACTGGTACACCCATAGTGTTACCAGAGCGTCCACCGCTATTGCCTGAGGGTCCCTTGACCTGGCGCAATCTTTGTCTAGTTTTTTTTTTTTTTTTTTGTTAAGGCGGGACGCCATCATGTCCACCTTTGGTTTTTCCCAACGGTTTACAATCATGTGGAAGACTTCCCGCTGAAGTCCCCACTCTCCCGGGTGGAGGTTATGCCTGCTGAGGAAGTCTGCTTCCCAGTTTTCCACTCCCGGAATTAACACTGCTGAGAGTGTTATCACATGATTTTTCGCCCAGCGAAGAATCCTTGCAGTTTCTGCCATTTCCCTCCTGCTTCATGTGCCGCCCTGTCTGTTTACGTGGGCGACTGCCGTGATGTTGTCCCACTGGATCAATACCGGCTGACCTTGAAGCAGAGGTCTTGCTAAGCTTAGAGCCTTGTAAATTGCCCTTAGCTCCAGTATATTTATGTGGAGAGAAGTCTCCAGACTTGATCACACTCCCTGGAAATTTTTTCCTTGTGTGACTGCTCCCCAGCCACTCAGACTGGCATCCGTGGTCACCAGGACCCAGTCCTGAATGTCGAATCTGCGGCCCTTTCATAGATGAGCACTCTGCAGCCACCGCAGAAGAAAAACACCCTTGTCCTTGGAGACAGGGTTATCCGCTGATGCATCTGAAGATGCGATCCGGACCATTTTCCCAGCAGATTCCACTGAAAGGTTCTTGCGTGAAATCTACCGAATGGGATCGCTTTGTAAGAAACCACCATTTTTCACAGGAGCCCTGTGCAATGATGCACTGATACTTTTCCTGGTTTTAGGAGGTTCCTGACTAGCTCGGATAACTCCCTGGCCTTCTTCTCCGGGAGAAAACATCCTTTTCTGGACTGTGTCCAGAATCATTCCTAGGAACATTAGACGTGTCGTCGGAAAAAGCTGCGATTTTGGAATATTTAGAATCCACTCGTGCTGTCGTAGAACTACTTGAGATAGTGCTACTCCGACCGCCAACTGTTCTCTGGACCTTGCCCTTATCAGGAAAGCGTCCATATTTCTTTTAGGAAGAATCATCATTTCGGCCATTACCATGGTAAAGACCCGGGGTGCCGTGGACAATCCAAACGGCAGCTTCTGAACTGATAGTGACAGTTCTGTACCACGAACCTGAGATACCCTTGGTGAGAAGGGCAAAATTTGGACATGTAGGTAAGCGTCCCTGATATCCAGTGACACCATATCGTCCTGGTTCGCTATCACTGCTCTGAGTGACTCCATCTTGATTTGAACCCTTGTATGTAATTGTTCAAATCTTTTAGATCTCACCGAGCCGTTTGGCTTCAGTACCACAATATAGTGTGGAATAATACCCCTTCCCTTGTTGTAGGAGGGGTACTTTGATTATCACCTGCTGGGAATACAGCCTGTGAATTTTTTCCCAATACTGCCCCCTGTCGGAGGGAGACGTTGGTAAAGCAGACTTCAGGAACTTGTGAGGGGAAGACGTCTCGAATTTCCAATGTACACCTGGGATACTACGTGTAGGATCCAGGAGTCCACTTGCGAGTGAGCCCACTGCGTGCTGAAACTCTTGAGATGACCCCCCACCGCACCTGAGTCCGCTTGTATGGCCCCAGCGTCATGCTGCGGACTTGGCAGAAGCTGTGGAGGACTTCTGTTCCTGGGAATGGGCTGCCTGCTGCAGTCTTCTTCCCTTTCCTCTAACCCTGGGCAGATATGACTGGCCTTTTGCCCGCCTGCCTTTATGGGTACGAAAGGACTGAGACTGAAAAGACTGTGTCCTTTTCTGCTGAGATGTGACTTGGGGTAACAAAAGTGGATTTTCCAGCTGTTGCCATGGCCACCAGGTCCGATGGACCGCCCCTTTATACGGCAATACTTCCATGTGCCGTCTGGAATCTGCATCACCTGACCACTGTCGTGTCTATAAACATCGTCTGGCAGATATGGACATCACATCTACTCTTGATGCCAGAATGCAAATATCCCTCTGCGCATCTCGCATATATAGAAATGCATCCTTAAAATGCTCTATAGTCAATAAAATATTGTTCCTGTCAAGGGTATCAATATTTTCAGTCAGGAAATCCGACCAAGCCCCCCCAGCGCTGCACATCCAGGCTGAGGCGATTGCTGGTCGTAGTATAACACCAGTATGTGTGTATATACTTTTTTGGATATTTTTCAGCTTCCTATCAGCTGGCTCTTTGAGGGCGGCCGTATCTGGAGACGGTAACGCCACTTGTTTTTATAAGCGTGTGAGCGCCTTATCCACCCTAAGGTGTGTTTCCCAACTCGCCCTCACTTCTGGCGGGAAAGGGTATACCTCCAATAATTTTCTATCGGAGGAAACCCACGTATCATCACACACTTTAATTTATCTGATTCAGGAAAAACTACAAGTAGATTATTCCCACCCTACATAATACCCTTATTTGTGGTACTTGTAGTATCAGAAATATGTAACACCTCCTTCATTGCCCTTAACATGTAACATGTGGCCCTAAAGGAAAATACGTTTGTTTCTTCACCGTCGACACTGAAGTCAGTGTCCGTGTCTGTGTCTGTGTCGACCAACTGAGGTAAATGGGCGTTTTTACAAGCCCCTGACGGTGTCTGAGACGACTGGACAGGTACTAATTTGTTTGCCGGCCGTCTCATGTCGTCAACCGACCTTGCATCGTGTTGACATTATCACGTAATTCCTAAACAAGCCATCCATTCTGGTGTCGACTCCCTAGAGAGTGACATCACCAATACAGGCAATTTGCTCCGCCTCCTCACCAACATCGTCCTCCTACATGTCGACACACACGTACCGACACACAGCACACACACAGGGAATGCTCTGATAGAGGACAGGACCCCACTAGCCCTTTGGGGAGACAGAGGGAGAGTTTGCCAGCACACACCAAAAACGCTATAATTATACAGGGACAACCCCTTATACAAGTGTTTTCCCTTATAGCATTTTCACATATGTAATCATATCGCCAAATAAGTGCCCCCCCTCTCTGTTTTAACCCTGTTTCTGTAGTGCAGTGCAGGGGAGAGCCTGGGAGCCTTCCTCACAGCAGAGCTGAGCAGGAAAATGGCGCCGTGTGCTGAGGAGAATAGGCCCCGCCCCCTAAAACGGCGGGCTCTTCTCCCGGAGTTTGTGAGATCTGGCAGGGGTTAAATACATCCATATAGCCTCAAGGGCTATATGTGATGTATTTTAGCCATAAAAAAGGTATAATAAATTGCTGCCCAGGGCGCCCCCCCCAGCGCCCTGCACCCTCAGTGACCGCTGGTATGAAGTGTGCTGACAACAATGGCGCACAGCTGCAGTGCTGTGCGCTACCTTATGAAGACTGAAAGTCTTCTGCCGCCTGTTTCTGGACCTCTTCAACTTCGGCATCTGCAAGGGGGGTCGGCGGCACGGCTCCGGGACGAACCCCAGGGTGAGACCTGTGTTCCAACTCCCTCTGGAGCTAATGGTGTCCAGTAGCCTAAGAAGCAAATCCATCCTGCACGCAGGTGAGTTTACTTCTCTCCCCTAAGTCCCTCGTAGCAGTGAGCCTGTTGCCAGCAGGACTCACTGAAAATAAAAAACCTAACTTAAACTTTTATTCTAAGCAGCTCAGGAGAGCCACCTAGATTGCACCCTTCTCGGCCGGGCACAAAAATCTAACTGAGGCTTGGAGGAGGGTCATAGGGGGAGGAGCCAGTGCACACCACCTGATCCTAAAGCTTTTATTATTGTGCCCTGTCTCCTGCGGAGCCGCTAAACCCCCATGGTCCTGACGGAGTCCCCAGCATCCACTTAGGACGTTAGAGAAAATAAATTAAGAGGGAAGTCCAGAAACAGAGCATTTTGTACCTAGTGGGGCGGGTCATGTTGGAGGGTATGTTTACCAGCTTCTGTCGCCACGTCTCAAAACTTGAAAACTAATTCTTATGAATGAACTGGTCCCTGAGAGTGAAGTAAACAAGACCTAGCCGCGGAGGCTGATGGGAATTGTAGTTTATGCGATGGGACAGCTTTAGGGACCAGACCTCGTTAGTTACAGGCACAGCACTTCAACTCCCAGCATGCCGCTCGTCCCCGCCTCCCCGTGTGTGTTTTGGAGGGGGATTTGGATTTCCTGCTGCTGCAGACTCTGCAGAGATGAGTTCCCGCATTAGGTGAGTTCCCTGTGATCTTATATGGATCCTGTCTGTGCTCCCTCAGATTCAGTCCTCCTCCATAGGCTGTTGCTGGCAATGCACATCTCTATTGCTCTCCCCCAATTTATGCATGTTTGTATTGCTTGTAAATCCCAAATAGTCCTGTGCACCTACTATCCTTTCATTAACTTGTATACATAGGGACACTTTGCTGTGCAGTTTGTAAAGCGTGACCTTGTTATTGTCCTACAATTCATAATATGCTTACTGAACTTGGATATAATGTATTTTTTTATTTTATTTGTTTTTAAGTTCCACATCAATATGTATTATCAGCTAAAGCCTAGAGAGCATTACCAGCTGGTTGGGACTGGATTTATTATACAGTTATAGGAATTGTTTAGTGTAGTTGGTCGTTATGGAAAAACAGGGACATTCCAAGGGGCACCAGGGACACCAATGTCTCTCTAGAAAGTAGGGACTGTTGAAAACAGTGTTCAGATTTACTGTGATACTCATCCAATTTTATTCTATTCAGATCTAATAAAGCTGTGCCCATTTGTTATTGTCCATGGATCCATGCCATTCCCTGTGCCCCCATAACACTGCGTTCATGGCATTCCTTGCTGTGCACCAGTAACGCTGTGCCTGTGCCATTCCCTGCTGTGCCCCCATAACACTGCGCCCATGCCATTCCCTGCTGTGCACCAGTAACGCTGCGCCTGTGCCATTCCCTGCTGTGCACCTGTAACGCAGCGCCTGTGCATCCCCTGCTGTGCACCAGTAACGCTGCGCCTGTGCCCCGTAACACTGCACCCATGCTATTCCCTGCTGTGCACCAGCAACACTGCGCCTGTGCCCCCATAACACTGCGCCCATGCTATTTCCTGCTGTGCACCAGTAACGCTGCGCCTGTGCCATTCCCTGCTGTGCACCAGTAACGTTGCGTCTGTGCCATTCCCTGCTGTGCTATCATAACGTTCCGCCCGTGCCATTCCTTGCTGTGCACTTGTAACGCTGCACTCGTGCCATTCCCTGCTGTGCACTTTTAACACTGTGCCAGTGCCATTCCCTGCTGTGCAACCGTAACACTATGCCCGTGTCATTCCCAGCTGTGCACATTTAACACAGCATCCCTGCCATTCCCTGCTGTGCATCCGTAACACTTTGCCCATGCAATTCCCTGCTGTACATCCGTAACACTTTGCCCGTGCTGTTCCCTGTTGTGCATCCGTAACCCTGTGCCCGTGCCATTCCCAGCTGTGCATCTTTAACACTGCTCCCGTGCCATCCCCTGCTGTTCACCCGTAATGCTGCGCCCATGCCATTCCCTGCTGTGCACCTGTAATGCTGCGCTCGTGCTGTTCCATGTGCACCAGTAACATTGTGCTTATGCCATTGCCGACATGTTTGTATTTGCGTCAGATTTCTGTGTTTCTCCCTACCTGTGTTTGTTGTGCCTATGCTTTTTAGGTTGTGTCTATGTTACCTTCGTGATCAGGACCTGGAAGTAGGGAGGCCAATCCCGGGCCGTTTTTCCAATCCCGGGGATCGGGATTGAAAAATGCTCAATCCCAGGATTCCCGGGATTGTAATATATATATATAAATACACGGTACATACAGCCCGGCACTCTGCTTCAGGGAATAAAGTGCCCCGGTGCCCTCAGTGATGGAAGCAATGGGATAAATGAATGCTGTGGCACTCTGAGTCGTTTAAACATCAAAGGTGTACTGAAAAAATCATGATGTGATTTTTCCAATACACCTTTGATGTTTAAAAGACTCAGAGTGCTGCAGCATTAATTAATTCTATATATAGAGATATATATATATAATACTCACTATGGAGTAGGGGGGTCCAGAGGCAGGCAGCAGAGCAGCGTAGTGTGAGTATCACTCACAGTCCACCTGCTTTAGAGTCCTCGTTACTTTAAAGTTATGGCGGGCAGGAGGGCTGGCAGGCACATTGGAGGGCGGATGTGGGAGAAGAAGCGGCCATAGCTGGTAAGTGGCTGTGCAGCGTGACATCGCTGACGTCACGCCGCACACAGCAGGGCAGCCGGGGCCGGGCAGCGTCTGAGGCTGAGCCGAGCGCTAGTGCTCAGCGGCGCTGCCCGGTCAAGAATCAATAGTGCGCATGCGCACGTAAATCCCGGGATTGAAGGCTCCAATCCCGGGATTCAAATCCCGGCATTTTTGGCCTCAAATCCCAGGATCCCGCCGATCCCGGGATTGGCCACGCTACCTGGAAGTGACATAAGGAGAGGGCAGGAGAGAACTTCCGCCCTTACAGCACCTAAATGTTTTCAATGCTTTTTATGGAGATCCCTATTACCAGCATGCAGTTTATTTCATCCACCTTTTGTTTTATTTTTCTCATACGTCCTAGTGGATACTGGGGAATACTAGATTACCATGGGGTATAGATCGGGTCCACTGGAGCCTGGCACTTTAAGAAACCAATAGTGTGTGCTGGCTCCTCTCCTCTATGCCCCTCTTAGCAGACTCCGTTTAGAAAATGTGCCCAAGGAGCCGGGTACATTCTGTTGCTCTCCAGAGAGTTTTCTTCAAAAATGTATTTTAGTTTGTTATTTTCAGGCAGCACTGGTTGGCAACCAGTCTGCCTGTGTCGTGGGATCTTAAGGGGGGGACCGAACCAAGTTCCTTAGAGTTAATTGTTCGTCATCCCAGCTGAAAGGACACTGAGCTCCTGAGGTGATGTTCTCACACTCCCAGAGTGAGCCCACACTGGCAGCATGCCGCCATCCCTTAACAGATGGCGAAGACAGACGCGGTGCGGTGAGTGTTACACCGGGGACACGGTTAGTGGGTCCCCAGTGCATGATGGCAGCATGAGGGACAGTGTTCACCCGGCTCTGGGCTGCAGTGCACACTGAAATACCCAGACTGGCAATAGTAAACGGGGGCTGTATACTCTCCTTTTACACACATTGTAGAGAAAGCCAGTATAAAAATAATGCAGGGACCGTGCGCCATTTTGGGGGTGGGGCTTCCCAGAGAGCAGGACCAGAAGCCAAACGGCGCCATTTCCTGCTGCTGCACAGGCTGCACGCGGAGACTGCTCCTCCAGGACCCACTGAATCACCATTGTAACCGGTACCAAGGTGTTATAGTGCGGCGGGAGCTCATAATCAGCGGTTCTTCCGCTGTGTGGAAAAATACACTCAAAGATCACCCAGCTGCTCAGTCTGTGGTGTAGTGTGCTGGTTCCATATTATCTCTGTGTCTCTCCTTTTAGGATAGTCTAGGTTGGTGTGCATATTTCACTAATACTGCACTGTGTTTCATACTAATCTGTGTGTTTCTACTCAAGGATGTCTGCAAATATGTCTGTGTGTACTTTGTGCGAGGCTAGGTTTACACCTTCCTCACAGGGGTCACTTATGTGTACTCAATGCTCAGTTCCTTCACAAGGTAGTGATGTGCAGGCACCAGAGTGGATGGAATCATTTAAAACTATGATTTCCAATATTAATTCAGAGTTAGCTACGGCTAAGCAAGAAAGGCAAGCCCTGAAACAAACTATGAACACGTTTATGGTATCTGCTGTGGACCACAGATAGGCTCTTCAGCCCCCCCCCTGTTGGTCTCTCGAACGCACTCTCCCTCAGTTGTTACAATCTGACTCTGATTCTGAACTGCCAGAGGGAGAGGCTGGGGTGGACGAGGATGATTCCCTGTCCCTGGGTGTTGAAGCCCCTCATTTATGCCATTAGAGAGGTGCTTAATATCCCTAATAAGGAGGAAGAGCAGGCAGAGGAATTGTATTTTAATGTGAAGCCAAAGTCCTCTGCATCCTTCCCGGTTTCCAAAGAATTAGATTCCCTGGCTAGCATGAATTAATCCTGAAAAGAAATGTATTACCCCTAAACGGGTGTTAAATTCATTCCCTTTCCCCACAGAGGATAGAAAAGTCTGGAAAACCCAGCCGACAGTGGATACCTCTGTCTCCAGGCTGTCACGTATGATAGTTTTACCTGTACCTGGGGCTGTTTCCCTTAAAAACTCAGCTGATCGCAAAATTGAAACCACTGTTAAATCAATTTTATACTGCAGCAGGTGTAGCCCAACGCCCTACCATAGTATGCGACTGGATTTCTAGACCCATGGTAAAATGGTCTGATGAAATTTTGAAAGGGTTGCTCACACTACCTCAAGAAGAGATAGTTACATTACTACAACACATCCAGGATGCTGCAAACTTTGAGTGAGGCAGTTAAGGAACTTAGTATAATTAATGGCCGTACCACTGCTGTGGCTGCGTCAATGGTCAGCGGATGCTGATTACAAAAAAGGGGTTGAAAACCTTCCTTTCTCTGACGTCCTAGTGGATGCTGGGGACTCCGTAAGGACCATGGGGAATAGACGGCTCCGCAGGAGACTGGGCACATCTAAAGAAAGATTTAGGACTATCTGGTGTGCACTGGCTCCTCCCCCTATGACCCTCCTCCAAGCCTCAGTTAGATTTCTGTGCCCGGCTGAGCTGGATGCACACTAGGGGGCTCTCCTGAGCTCCTAGGAAGAAAGTGTTTGTTAGGTTTTTTATTTTCAGTGAGACCTGCTGGCAACAGGCTCACTGCATCGAGGGACTAAGGGGAGAAGAAGCGAACCTACCTAAGTGGTGGTAGCTTGGGCTTCTTAGGCTACTGGACACCATTAGCTCCAGAGGGATCGAACACAGGACCCGACCTCGTCGTCCGTTCCCGGTGCCGCGCCGCCGTCCCCCTTACAGAGCCAGAAGCAAGAAGGTGGTCCGGAAAATCGGCGGCTGAAGACTTCTGTCTTCTCCAAGGTAGCGCACAGCACTGCAGCTGTGCGTCATTGCTCCTCATGCACACCACACACTCCGGTCACTGATGGGTGCAGGGCGCTGGGGGGGGGGGGCGCCCTGAGCAGCAATACTGACACCTTGGCTGGCAAACTGGCACCATATATAGCCCCAGAGGCTATATAGGTGCTTTTTAACCCCTGCCAGAATCCATAAAAATGCGGGAGAAAGTCCGCGAAAAAGGGGCGGAGCTATCTCCTTCAGCACACTGGCGATATTTTTCCCTCACAGCTCCGTTGGAGGGAAGCTCCCTGGCTCTCCCCTGCAGTCAATACACTACAGAAAGGGTTAAAAAGAGAGGGGGGGCACAATTTAGGCGCAGTATACAATATATATAGGCAGCTATAAGGGAAAACACTCTTTATATGTGATATCCCTGTGATATATAGCGCCCTGGTGTGTGCTGGCATACTCTCCCTCTGTCTCCCCAAAGGGCTTTGTGGGGTCCTGTCCTCTGTCAGAGCATTCCCTGTGTGTATGCTGTGTGTCGGTACGGCTGTGTCGACCTGTATGAGGAGGATAATGATGTGGAGGCGGAGCGAATGCCTGTAAATGTGATGTCACCCCCTGCGGGATCGACACCGGTGTGGTTGGACTTATGGAAGGATTACGTGAAAGTGTCAACTCCTTACACAAAAGGTCGACGACACAGAACAGCCGGCTACTCAGCTTGTGCCTGTTCCAGCGTCTCAAATGTCATGGGGGGCTCTAAAAACGCCCGCTACCTCAGATGGCAGAAACAGATGTCGACACGGATACCGACTCCAGTGTCGACGACGATGAGACTAGTGTACCCTCCAAATAGGTCCACCCGTTACATGATTGAGGCAATGAAAAATGTATTACACATTTATGATAATACCCCAAGTACCATATAAAAGGGTATTATGTTTGGTGACAGAAAACTACCAGTAGTTTTTCCTGCATCTGAGAAATTAAATGAGGTGTGTGAGGAAGCGTGGTCTTCCCCCGGTAAGAAATTGATAATTTCTAAACGGTTATTGGCAGCGTACCCTTTCCCGCCAGAGGATAGGTCACGTTGGGAAACACCCTTAGGGTAGATACAGCGCTTACACGCTTATCAGAAAAGGTGGCACTACCGTCTCCGGATACGGCCGCCCTGAAGGAACCTGCTGATAAAAAGCAGGGGGTTACCCTGAAAGATATAGTCACACACTCGGGCATTATATTGCGACCAGCCATTGCTTCGGCATGGATGTGCAGTGCTCCCGCTGCGTGGTCAGATTCCCTGTCGGAAAATAACTATGGATAGGGACAATATTTTGCTGACAATAGAGCATATAAAAGACGTGGTCTTATACATGCGTGATGCACAGAGGGATATTTGCCGGCTGGCATCAAAAATAAGCGCTAGGTCCATTGCCGCCAGACGGGGGTTATGGACTCGGCAATGGTCAGGCGATGCCGACTCGAATCGGCACATGGAAGTTTTGCCCTATAAGGGGGTAAAACTGTTTGGGGATGGTCTTTCAGACCTCGTTTCCACAGCTACTACTGGGAAATTGACTTTTTTGCCACAGGCTACCCCACAACAAAGGAAAGCACCGTATCATCAAGTACAGTCCTTTCGGCCCCAGAAAAGCAAGAGGGCTAGAGGCTCATCCTTTCTGCCGAGAGGCAAAGGTAGAGGAAAAAGCTGCAGCGCACAGCTAGTTCCCAAGAGCAGAAGTCCTCCCTGCATCCGGTAAGTCCACAGCATGACGCTGGGGCTGCTCAGGCGGACCCGGGTACGGTGGGGGCCCGTCTCAGAAATTTCAGCGCCCAGTGGGCTCTCTCACATGGATCCCTGGGTCCTTCAAGTAGTATCTCAGGGGTACAGGCTGGAGTTCGAGACGTTCTTCCCCCCGCCGTTTCCTAAAATCTGCCTTACCGGCACCTCCCTCTGCCAGGGAGGCGGTGTTGGTGGCTATTCAACACTATAATCACAACAAGTGATTGTCAAGGTGCCCCTCCTTCAGCAAGGAAGGGGTTACTATTCCACAATGGTTGTGGTACCGAAACAGAACGGTTCGGTGAGACCCATCTTAAAATTAAAATACTTGAACTTTTATATCAGAAGATTCAAGTTCGAGATGGAATCGCTCAGGGCGGTTATTACGAGCCTGGACGAGGGGGATTACAGGGTCTCCCTGGACATCAAGGATGCGTACCTGTATGTCCCCATTTACCCTCCTCACCAGGAGTACCTCAGATGTGTGGTACAGGACTGTCACTATCAGTTCCAGACGCTGCCGTTGGAGTTGTCCACGGCACCGAAGGTCTTTACCAAGGTAACGGCCGAAATGATGATACTCCTTCGCAAGAAGGACGTTTTTATTATCCCGTACTTGGACGATCTCCTGATAAAGGCGAGATCCAAAGAACAGTTGGTAGTAGGGGTAGCACTCTCTCGGGAAGTGCTACAACAGCACGACTGGATTCTCAATATTCCAAAGTCACAGCTGGTCCCGACGACACGTCTTCTGTTCCTGGGAATGATTCTGGACACAGACCAGAAAAGAGTGTTTCTTCCAGTGGAAGCACACGAGTCCTGGAAAAAATGGTAGCTTCGTACGAAGCATAATTCCATTCGGAAGGTTCCACGCAAGGACGTTCCAGTGGGACTTGTGGGACAAATGGTCCGGGTCCCATCTACAGATACAACAGCGGATAACCCTGTCGGCAAGAAACAGGGTGTCTCTGCTGTGGTGGCTGCAGAGGGCTCATCTACTAGAGTGCCGCAGATTCGGAATACAGGACTGGGTCCTGGTGACCACTGAGGCCAGCCTTCGGGGCTGGGGTGCAGTCACACAGGGAAGAAATTTCCAAGGAGATTTCGCTTCACATAATTATTCTGGAGCTAAGGGCCATTTACAATGCCCTAAGCCAAGCAAGGCCCCTGCTTCAGAACCAGCCGGTACTGATCCATTCAGACAACATCACGGCGGTCGCCCATGTAAACAGACAGGGCGGCACAAGAAGCAGGATGGCGATGGCAGAAGCCACAAGGATTCTCCGATGGGCGACCTACACCCGGGAGAATGGGGACTTCTTCCAGAAGTTTTCCAAATGCGGGTAAACCGTTGGGAATGACCACGGGTGGACATGATGGCGTCCCGCCTCAACAAAAAGTTGAAAAGATATTGCGCCAGGTCAAGGGACCCTCAGGCGATCGCTGTGGACGCTCTAGTGACACCGTGGGTGTACCAGTCGGTTTATGTGTTTCCTCCTCTACCTCTCATACCCAGGCTGCTGAGAATAATAAGAATGCGAGGAGTGAAAACCATACTCATGGTTCCGGATTGGCCAGGAAGAGCTTGGTACCCGGAACTTCAAGAGATGCTGGCAGAGGACCCTTGGCCTCTGCCGCTCAGACAAGACCTGCTGCAGCAGGGACCCTGTCTGTTCCAAGACTAACCGCGGCTGCGTTTGACGGCATGGCGGTTGAACACCGGATCCTAAAGGAAAAGGGTATTCCGGAGGAAGTCATCCCTACCCTGATCAAAGCCAGGAAGGATGTCACCGCAAGACATTATTACCACATTTGGCGGAAATATGTTGCTTGGTGTGAGGCCATGAAGGCCCCGAAGGAGGAATTTCAACTGGGTCGATTCCTACAATTCCTGCAAGCAGGGGTGACGTTGGGCCTCAAATTGGGGTCCATCAAGGTCCAGATTTCGGCTCTGTCGATTTTCTTCCAGAAAGAACTGGCTTCACTGCCTGAAGTTCAGACTTTTGTCAAAGGAGTTCTGCATATTCAGCCTCCTTTTGTGCCCCCAGTGGCACCTTGGGATCTCAATGTGGTTTTGGCATTCCTGAAATCACATTGGTTCGAACCACTTAAGACTGTGGAATTAAAATATCTCACGTGGAAAGTGGTCATACTGTTGGCCCTGGCTTCGGCCAGGCGGGTTTCAGATTTGGCGGCTTTGTCTTGAAAAAGCCCTTATCTGATTTTCCAGATGGATAGGGCAGAATTGAGGACTCGTCCTCAGTTTCTCCCGAAGGTGGTCTCAGCTTTTCACTTGAACCAACCTATTGTGGTGCCTGCGGCTACTAGGGACTTGGAGGATTCCAAGTTGCTGGACGTAGTCAGGGCCCTGAAAATTTATGTTTCCAGGACGGCTGGAGTCAGAAAAACTGACTCGCTGTTTATCCTGTATGCACCCAACAAGCTGGGAGCTCCTGCTTCTAAGCAGTCTATTGCGCGCTGGATTTGTAGCACTATTCAGCTGGCGCATTCTGCGGTAGGATTACCGCAGCCTAAATCAATAAAAGCCCATTCCACAAGGAAGGTGGGCTCATCTTGGGCGGCTGCCTGAGGGGTCTCGGCTTTACAACTTTGCCGAGCAGCTACTTGGTCAGGGGCAAACACGTTTGCTAAATTCTACAAATTTGATTCCCTGGCTGAGGAGGACCTGGAGTTCTCTCATTCGGTGCTGCAGAGTCATCCGCACTCTCCCGCTCGTTTGGGAGCTTTGGTATAATCCCCATGGTCCTTACGGAGTCCCCAGCATCCACTAGGACGTCAGAGAAAATAAGATTTTACTCACCGGTAAATCTATTTCTCGTAGTCCGTAGTGGATGCTGGGCGCCCATCCCAAGTGCGGATTGTCTGCAATACTTGTACATAGTTATTGTTACAAAAATCGGGTTTTGTTGTGAGCCATCTCTTCAGAGGCTCCAATTGTTATCATACTGTTAACCGGGGTTCCTATCACGTGTTATATGGTGTGATTGGTGTGGCTGGTATGAGTCTTACCCGGGATTCAAAATCCTTCCTTATTGTGTCAGCACTTCCGGGCACAGTTCCTAACTGAGGCTTGGAGGAGGGTCATAGGGGGAGGAGCCAGTGCACACCAGATAGTCCTAAATCTTTCTTTAGATGTGCCCAGTCTCCTGCGGAGCCGTCTATTCCCCATGGTCTTTACGGAGTCCCCAGCATCCACTACGGACTACGAGAAATAGATTTACCGGTGAGTAAAATCTTATTTTTACAGGTGATGCCTTGTTCGGGGAAGAACTGAACAAGTGGATATCTCAGGCAACTGCAGGTAAATCTACATATCTGCCATCTGCTCCGCCTCCTGTCCCTATCCTGGACCCTCCCTGCAGTCCTTTCGGGTGGCCAGATTCAGAGGCAGGGCCAGAGGTGCCTCCAATGCTGCTAGATGATCTTGCGGTAAGTCCCGTAAACCAGCAGCTGCTGGACCTGCGGACCAGGCCTCAGGAACTTCTTCCACAAAGCCCTCTGCGTGACAGTTGGCCCCAGCAGCAAGGCGACTTTCAGGTAGGTGCTCGCCTTCAACACTTCACCCACATATGGGCAGAGTCCTGCCGGGATTCTTGGGTGAGGTACCTTATATCCCAAGGATACCGGCTGGAATTCCAGGAACTCCCTCCTCTCAGATTCTTCAGTTCAGGCTTACCAGTTTCACAGGAAGCAAGGGAGTCCATACAGCAGGCAGTGCAAAAGCTGCTTTCGACAGGAGTTACTGTTCCAGTGCCTCCTCAACTGCACACAAAGGGGTTGTACTCAAATCTCTATATGGTACCGAAGCCGGGCGGCTCTGTACGACCGATCTGGAACCTCAAATCCCTGAACCCGTATCTTCGGGTGTTCAAATTCCAGATGGAATCCTTAAGAGCGGTGATAGAGAATCTGGAGGAGGGGGAGTTTCTGGTGTCCCTAGATATAAAGGACGCATACCTACATATCCCAATTTGGCTCCCTCAGGTTCACGATTCTGGACCAACATTTCCAGTTTCAGGCCTTACCCTTCGGTCTCTCCACAGCCCCAAGGATATTCACAAAGGTCATGGCGGAAAAGATGCTACAACTGCGCATGAGGGGTGTCCAAACAATTCCGTACCTGGACGATCTCCAAAGGCGGTGTCCAGGAAACAGCTACTGCACAGTATCGACTGGACTACTCGCTTGCTTACGGATCACGGATGGATATTCAATTTCCAGAAATCTCACTTGGAACCATCTCAGAGAATTCAGTTCCTGGAGATGATATTCAGTCTAGGGTCCGGTTGGTGCTAAAACCTCGCCTGGTCTCGATTCATCTCTGCATCCTCTTATTGGGCAAGATGGTGGCCTCCTACGAGGTGATACAGTACGGCAGGTTCCATGCGCGACCGTTTCACCTGGATTTTTTAGACAAGTGGTCGGTATCTCACCTGCACATGCATCAGCATATAATTCTATCACCGAAAGCACAATATATCCCTGCTATGGTGGCTACAAGTCCCCCATCTGGTGGAGGGTTGGAGTTTCAACACCCAGTCATGGACGCTGTTGACAACAGATGCCAGCCTCCGGGGTTGGGGTGCTGTGACTCAAAGAGCATAGTTCCAGGGGACGTGGTCCTTTCAGGAATCTGCTCTTCCGATCAAAGTCCTGGAACTCAGGGCAATTTACAATGCTCTACAACAGGCCTCATCCCTCCTTCGGAATCGGGCCATCTTGGTGCAGTCAGACAATGCTACGGCAGTAGCGTAAATCAACCGACAGGAAGGAACAAGAAGTAGGGCCGCAATGCAAGAAGTGTCAAGACTACTCCTCTGGGCTGAAGCCAACGCAAGGGCCATCTCAGCCATTTACATTCCGGGAGAGGACAACTGGGAAGCGGACTTCCTAAGCAGGCATGACCTCCATCCGGGGGAATGGGGCCTCCACTCTCGGGTGTTTCAACAACTTATTCACCGGAATGACATGGAATTACCAGTTTGTTTACCTGCTTCCTCCAGTTCCTCTATTCCCACGAGTTCTAAAAAGACTCAAAAAGAAAAGGGTTCAGGCAATTCTCATTGCCCCGGATTGGCCTCAACGAGCCTGGTATGCCGACCTCCTGACCCTGTCGTTGGAGGAACCCCGGCCTCTGCCGCTTCTCAAGGACCTTCTATCCAGACTTACAGCGACTAGATTTGACAGCCTGGAAGTTGAGAGGGAAATTTTAACAAGGAAGGGTCTTCCATCCATGGTGGTTTCGACTATCGTTCAGGCCTGTAAGGCCTGACCTCCAAACATTACCACCGTATTTAGAAGAAGTATGTTTCTTGGTGTGAGGGTCGAAAATGTTGTCCTGTGGAATTTTGTCTGGGCCGGTTTCTACTGTTCCTGCAAGCAGGCGTGGATAAGGGCCTACGATTAGGCTCCATCAAGGTTCAGATTTCGGCTCTCTCTATCTTCTTCCAGAAACAACTGGCGGTACTTCCTGAAGTACAGACCTTTCTTAAGGGGGTGTTGCACCTTCAGCCACCCTTTGTTCCTCCCACTGCTCCGTGGGACCTCAATGTGGTGTTGACCTTTCTCCAGTCGGATTGGTTTGAACCCTTGCAGAGGGTTGACTTGAAATTCTTGACATGGAAGACTGTAATGTTACTGGCCTTGGCTTCGGCCATGCATGTGTCGGAATTGGGGGCCTTGTCCTGTAAGAGCCCTTACTTGGTGTTTCACGAGGATAGGGTGGAGCTCCGATCTCGCCCGCAGTTTTTGCCGAAAGTTGGATCGGCCTTTCATGTGAATCAACCTATTGTGGTTCCAGTCTTATCCAACACTTCAGTTGCTCCAAAGTCCCTGGATATTGTACGGGCTTTGAGGATTTACATCAAAAGGACGGCTCGTTACAGGAAGTCTGACTCGCTGTTCGCACTTTATGATGCTAGGAAAATTGGTCGTCCTGCCTCCAAACAGTCCATTGCCCATTGGCTCAAATTGACTATCCAACAAGCCTATACTTCGTCGGCTCTGCCCCTGCTGAGTTCTGTTCAGGCCCACTCCACAAGGTCGGTGGGTTCTTCCTGGGCGGGTGCCCAGGGCGTTTCGGCCTTACAGTTGTGCCGTGCAGCTACTTTGTCTGTTGTGGTTAAGTTCTACAGATTTGACACCTTTGCCAAAGATGACCTTCAGTTTGGTCAGGCGGTTTTGCAGGGGTCTCTGCACTCTCCCACCCGTTCTGGGAGCTTTGGGACGTCCCCATGGTAATCTAGTATTCCCAATGTCCACTAGGACGTATGAGAAAATAGGAATTTAATGCCTACCGGTAATTCCTTTTCTCGTGATCCGTAGTGGATACTGGGCGCCCGCCTCAGTTCTTCATTTCTGCTTACCTGGTTGTAAGTGTTATGGTTGGGTTTGCTGTTGCTTTCCCTGTTCCATGTTTGATTAGTGTTGCTATCCTTCTGTAGTTAGCATGGCTTTCCTCTGTTCTGGTTAGCTCTGCTGTCTTATTGTTTGTGTGTTGGTTCGTTACCTCACCGCTTTTGTGTTATATCCTTCCCTCAAAGTATGTCCGTCTCCTCGGGCACCGTTTCCTAGACTGAGTCTGCTACGAGGGGCATAGAGGGGAGGAGCCAGCACACACTATTGGTTTCTTAAAGTGCCAGGCTCCAGTGGACCCGACCTATACCCCATGGTAATCTAGTATTCCCCAGTATCCACTACGGACTATGAGAAAAGGAATTACCGGTAGGTATTAATTTCCTATCATTTTAAGTATTAAGTAATAAATGACTGCGATTATGAGAAACAAAACACTGATCCACAGACTTTGAGCATATAATTGTTCTATTTGCAATGTTTTTTGCAGGATAAAAGTTTTGTCGCAAACTCCGCTAAGTGCAGAAAAGGATGAAGTTAAGGATGAAAGTTCAGTGCTGCAGGTAATCCTGTCTCGCAGTAAGAGACTGCTACTGTTGTGCATCCCTATATGCATTTATATATAAGGTATGACTTGATCAATGCGGTGCATAAACTCCAAGACTGACCCATTTGTTGACTTGCAAAATCATTTAAACCGTTAAATTAGCAATATGTATGTTTTCTTATTATATGTGCATGGGAGGGCGGGCAATTATCTACAGGTGTGGCAAGTGTAAAGGGGGGTACTCGCGGAGCGATCGCTGCTTACAATCTAAGCAATCTGACTAGATTGCTTAGACTTTAAGCATGATCGCTCCGTGTGTATGCCCCACAGCGATAGCGATGCGCAGCCCCGCGCATCGCTATCGCTGGTGCTAGATTGGCCAATCACCCGCTGGGTGAAATGAGCGCCCCCCCCCCCCCCCGTCTCCCCCCGCACGCTCAGCACACCTCTCTCCCGCATCGGCCAGTGAGTACTGGCCTTAAGTGTGTGCATATTTAAAAAAAAGATATAAAAAAAATACTATAATAGCTCGAGGCATTTGTGCACCAAATTTACATAGGAAAAGATCAACACATACAGAAAAAAAGGCTGCAGTTATCTGTGTATGTATGTTTAGTTGGAGGATAGTTCATTTGTATCTGTGTATGTATGTGTGTAAAAAAATAAAATAATCTCCTATATATTAGCCCAAGTCTGTGCCTGGCCGTAACGCTGGGCGGAGTCACAGCGGTGGGCGGAGTCACAGAGCCCGCCCACCACATGTGCAGCAAGTCTCTGCTCCTGCTGCCTGTCCATCTCACCCCCCCCCTCTCCCCCTCCAGGCGTCTCCGGGGGAACAACAGCTGCCGCCACAGGAATAGACAATGAGGGACGGGTGGCGCAGGAGAAGGCTTTCATAGCCCTCCCTGCGCCGCGTACACAGACCCGCCGCCTCCTCCGCACACATCTAGCTGTCAGCTCTCCTGCTGTGACAGGAGCCGAGTGCTGCAGTGACATCATCTCCTGCAGCACTCGCCTCCTGTCACGGAGAGGAGACGGCACACACACACTCCAGTCTCCGGGGGCTGCCAGCATCTACAGTCAAGCTGGAAACACCCCCGGAGCGAGAGAGAACATACCCGTGAGGCCACGCCCCTTTTACATTAGACCACGCCCCCTGTTTGCCGCGCGACGGGGAGGGGGTTCTGAAGGAAATGTAATAGGACAGACTGCTCTCCCACACCTGGTGACGCCTCTGGATAGAATACTATTTCATAGCCTGCAGCAGCCACCCACAGCCCCAACGGTGAGTCCCTCCAACCATCCTGCCCACTGTATCTATGTCTGGTCACCACTTTACACAAGTCCACCCCCTCCACTACTACCCCCCCCCCCTCTTTCTTCATCAGCTTCCCCACTGGGGACCCTCCCTGCCGCCCGCATCTCTCTATCCCCTCCCTGCCGCCCCACCTCTCTCTATCCTCTCCCTACCGCCCGCGTCTCTCTTTCCCCTACCTACCGCCCCGCGTCTCTGTATCCCCTTCCTACCACCCCGCGTCTCTGTATCCCCTCCCTACCGCCCCGCCTCTCTCTATCCCCCACGTAGGCCCCACGTCTCTCTTTCCCCTCCCTACTGCCCCGCGTCTCTGCATCCCCTCCCTACCGCCCGGCCTCTCTCTATCCCCTCCCTACCACCCCACGTCTCTCTTTCCCCTCCCTACCGCCCCGCGTCTCTTTCCCCTCCCTACCGCCCCGTGTCTCTCTTTCCCCGCCCTGCGTCTCTCTTTCCCCTCCTTGCCGCCCCGCGTCTCTGTATCCCCTCCCTACCGCCCGTGTCTCTGTATCCCCTCCCTGCCGCCCCACCTCTCTATCCCCTCCCTACCGCCCGCCTCTCTCTATCCCCTCCCTACCGCCACGCCTCTCTCTAGCCCCCCCCCCTACCGCTCTGCGTCTCTGTATCCCCTCCCTACCGCCCCGCGTCTCTATCCCCTCCCTATCGCCCTGCGTCTCTGTATCCCCTCCCTACCCCCCTGTGTCCCATACAGGGTCCATACCACCGGCTCCTTGATACCTCCCTGACAAACCCTCACCAGGAGGACAGGAGCCATAAGCCCCTGTGGTGCCCCCCCGTAGTTACCAGTATATTGGTGATGCTCCGCTCTGCCTATCCCTCACACAGCAAGCGCAGGGCGCAAGCCCAGCACCGAGCACATGACCGAGCTGCCCATGCCCATTGGCCCTGGGAGCAGCACCAGCCAGCGCACCCTCTTCCTACTGCACCTGAGGGGGCCGCGCATATAGCGCATGCACAAGGGACTGGTGCACCTACGGCCGCATGGAGACCTTGCTTGCGCAACATGTCCGCGTTGCTACACCTGAAGGATCAGACGGTGTAGAGAGAGGACACGGCTGCCACTGTTCCTCATTGCACCACCACTCCCCTCTGTGTCTAATAACACCATATACCTCTTCATGCGGGTATGTCTATACCACATACATCCTTATCCGTGTCCTATATATTGTTACACATACAATCACATAGTTATAGGTCCCACACCACCCCTCCACCCGCAGCATCTACATACTCCCTGCCTCACCCGCGGTCCCCGCTACACCCGCTACATTCTGTACATCGTGCCCTGCAGGCGCTGTTTACGCCGTCGCAAGGGGCTATGCCCCCTTCACCATCGGAAGCCCTTTCTTCGTGCAATATTTAACCATTAACAAACCTAGGAATGCAGGTAATACTCATACAAGAATCAGGGCTAGGAAGCACAATATGCACTTGGGTCAAAAACTGGTTAGATAATAGGGAGCAGCGCGTTGTGGTTAATGGATCTTTTTCAACTTGGACTGAAGTGCTAAGTGGTGTGCCGCAAGGCTCAGTATTAGGACCGCTATTGTTCAATATGTTCATTAACGACCTAACAGAAGGTCTAGAGAGCATGGTGTAAATTTTTGCAGATGATACCAAATTGTGTAAGGCTATAAATACAGAGGAGGATGCCGAGTCTCTTCAGAACTACTTAGTTAAATTAGAAGCATGGGCAGCCAAATGGAGAATGCGCTTCAATATAGACAAGTGTAAGGTAATGCACTGTGGTAACAAGAACAAAAATTACACCTACCTACTAAATGGGGTAAAATTAGGGGATTCTGTACTGGAAAAGGACTTAGGTGTCCTCATAGATAGCAAACTAAGCAGTAGTACCCAAAGTAGGACTGCAGCAAAGAAGGCTAATAAGATATTAGCATGCATAAAACGGGGTATTGATGCTAGGGACGAGAGTATTATACTCCCGTTATATAAATCACTAGTGAGGCCACACCTTGAATACTGTGTACAATTCTGGGCACCGTACTACAAAAAGGATATCCTGGAGCTAGAAAAGGTTCAGAGGAGGGCAACCAAACTAATTAAGGGCATGGAGACGATGGAATACAAGGAAAGGCTTGAAAGACTAGGCATGTTTACATTGGAAAAGCGGAGACTAAGAGGGGATATGATCAACATCTACAAATATATAAGGGGACAATACACAGAGCTTGCGCGGGACCTGTTTTTGGTTAGATCAACACAGAGGACTCGTGGACACTCGCTCAGGTTAGAGGAGAGGAGATTCCGCACAATACGGCGTAAAGGCTTTTTCACGGTAAGGACAATACGTGTTTGGAATTCCCTGCCTGAGGGAGTTGTAATGGTGGAATCTGTCAACACCTTTAAGAATGGGTTAGATAAATTCCTAATGGATAAGGATATCCAGGGGTATGGTGCATAGTCATGCATTAGTTACTATAAATAAGGATAAAATGCAACGGCTGACAGCAGCATCAGTCAGAAATTTTAGTCAAATCATCATGCATAGGAGACCACAAATAGGTTGAACTCGATGGACAATTGTCTTTTTTCAACCTCAGATACTATGTTACTATGTTACTAAATATTGAACCCCAGCAAGGCGTGCAGGGGTTAAGGGGGCGTAGCCACTTTCGACGATGTGAAGAGCGCCTAGTATATAAATAAATATATAGATATAGATATGTATGTATGGACAGACTTGTGCGGCACTCCAGACTCTCAGAAACTGATAACACTGGCTGGGTGGTCTTCAGTTTGCCGGCTGTCGGGATCCCGACGCACAGTATACCGGCGCCGGAATCCCGACAGCCGGCATACCAACACTTTTTCTCCCTCTTGGGGGTCCACGACCCCCTGGAGGGAGAATAAATAGCGTGCGTAGCGCGCCACTGTGCCCACAGCGTGATGAGCGCAGCGAACCCGCAAGGGGCTTATTTGCGCTTGCCACGCTGTCAGCATGCCGGCAGTCGGGATCCCGGCGCCGGTATGCTGGTCGCCGGGAGCCCGGCCGCCGGCATACCATACCCCACTGGCTTGTAGTATTCAGCGTTTCAATGCATTTTAATACGCATTGTCATCAGGATTTACAAACATAATAAAAACAAGAACATACCTTTATACACCCCAGTGAGCGCGGGAATGGAGCGGGGATGGTCCCGGCCCTCACATCGCGCATAGTGGATGATGACATCACGTACGGCATCAGTCGCGCTGAGTGACTCGTATCCAGATCCAGTGTCCCGTCACCATAGCAATCACTAAACAAAAACAGATCATGTGGTTTACTCTCACGAGCAATATATTTAAGGCCTCAAGAAATGAATCCTCATCAATCCTAGACTAAACATCAGGAATAAATAGTAAATCGAATACACGTTAAAGTACTTTATATACTTAATCAATAAAAATATGGCTATATTAAACCAGAGAATAGTATGATTAATCTATAGGACCATTATCGGTATCACAAGCAAAAGCATGTCACCAATATCAATACTATATATTCTGACAGGAAGGTATTAGGCTTCTGGAATCACTACATATAACCTTCTCAATGAAATAGAACCTAATTACATTATCTCATAAGACAACTAATGCCCAGATTTTCATTGAGACCACGAGGTGCAAGAGTATCAAGGCGGTAGATCCATTGAGTCTCGCACTACAAAAGTTTTAAGGATCTATCACCCCCACGGATATTCAAGGGGACATGGTCTATAATCCAATATTTTAATGATGCCAATGAATGGCGCATGGTAACAAAGTGACGTGCAACAGGCTGCTCACCCCGACCACTATTCAGGGCAGCCCTAATAGCGGGCCGGTGAGCAGTCATCCTCTCCTTGAATGTCCTCTCTGTCTTCCCAATGTAGGACAGCCCGCAGGGACATAATATTTGGTACACAACAAATTTTGATTCACAACTAAGGCCCTCATTCTGAGTTGTTCGCTCGCTAGCTGCTTTTAGCAGCATTGCACACGCTAGGCCGCCGCCCTCTGGGAGTGTATCTTAGCTTAGCAGAATTGCGAACGAAAGATTAGCAGAATTGCTACAAAATAATTCTTTGCAGTTTCTGAGTAGCTCCAAACCTACTCACAGATTCCGATCAGCTCAGTCCATTTAGTTCCTGGTTTGACGTCACAAACACGCCCTGCTTTCGGCCAGCCACTCCCGCGTTTCTCCAGACACTCCCGCGTTTTTCCCTGACACGCCTGCGTTTTTTTGCAAACGCCGAGTTACCACCCAGAAACGCCCCTTTCCTGTCAATCATTCACCGATCAGCAGTGCGACTGAAAAGCGCAGCAGAATCCACAGCAAATCTGCTAAGTTTTTAGTTAAATAACTAAGCGCATGCGCCTTGCGTGCCTTGCGCATGCGCAGTTTGCAACAAATCGCAGCATAGCGAAAATCGGCAATGAGCGAACTACTCTGAATGACGCCCTAAGTGTATATCAAATGGTATATATTATATACAGAAAGTCCACACTCAAATCTACTCATTACCCCTGAGAAAGTCTGAAGGATAGAACACAGTCCCTCTTAGAAGAAACGCGTTGGTTACTCTGGCCCTCATTCCGAGTTGTTCGCTCGCTAGCTGCTTTTAGCAGCATTGCACACGCTAAGCCGCCGCCCTCTGGGCGTGTATCTTAGCATAGCAGAATTGCGAACGAAAGATTAGCAGAATTGCGATTAGAAAATTCTTAGCAGTTTCTGAGTAGCTCGAGACTTACTCCTACATTGCGATCAGTTCAGTTAGTTTCGTTCCTGGTTTGACGTCACAAACACACCCAGCGTTCGGCCAGACACTCCCCCGTTTCTCCAGCCACTCCCGCGTTTTTCCCTGAAACGCCTGCGTTTTTCCGCACACTCCCAGAAAACGGTCAGTTTCCGCCCAGAAACACCCTCTTCCTGTCAATCACTCACCGATCAGCTGAACGATGAAAAAACTTTGTTACGCCGTGAGTAAAATACCTAACTTTTGTGTAAAATAACTAAGCGCATGCGCTATGCGAACCTTGCGCATGCGGAGTAAGCGACTAATCGCAGTATAGCGAAAATCGGCAACAAACGAACAACTCGGAATGACCCCCTCTGAACTATGCTGATTTTTAGATAAGCTGTTCCTCTTGTACGGATAATACCAACTGGAAATTGGTTTACACTATGTATTTTTATCTTTTTCTATGTTTTCTGTGTATATTGGATCTTCATTAAAATGTGTGAATAATTCTAAGCTGTGATGACCATGTATGCACCATCTAAAGACATGGGATAAGCTTTTATACAGAGTTTTTGTATGGTACGGGTTCATGTATTAGCACTTTCAGCACAAAGTGGTGTTGTCTTGCATTAGGAGGCGCTCTCTGTTTTCTCTGTCCTCCATAGGTTATACTGGTGGAATGGTTTACTGTGAGTATAGATGGGGTCCTATGGAGCCGGTTCACTTTAAATTTCTCAGTGATGGTGTGTGCTGGCTCCTCCCCACTATGCCCCTCATACAGCCAGTTTAGAATTTTGTGCCCCAAGGGCACAGCTCTGGAGGTTCCAGACACAAAGATTTATTTCTTTACTTTTATTTACATTTTTTATTTGTTATGTTCGGCTAGGCAGCTGGCTTACTGCCTACCCGCACCATGGGAGTTCTCAAGGGGATCCGGTCCCACCTAATAGAGAGGCGGCTGCACGGATCCCTGGCTGCTGGGACACTGTCCGAAGGCAGCTCACACCGCAGCAATAGAGGGCTGCGCTGGAGCACCTGCAGCATCACCTCAGAGCAGCCAAAGACAGCGGAGGTACGTAGATACTGGGACCCCGCTAGAGGGGCTCTGGGGAATTAAGTTTTAAAAGTCGCGCCAGGGACGGTGTAATAGAGGCATGGAGAGCACGTCATTGAGGGGCGGAGTTTACTGTGGCGCGCTGTGGCCGTGCTCTCTGAGCAGAGACAAGAGACGCGCCAGTATTCTGATCGCCTCAGCTCCGGTTAAGCGGACTGCGGCCGAACCAAGCACCACCAGACAGGTTTACTGTGGGGTGTAGAGGGGTTCAGGAGAGCAGGGTAGAGTGTTATTCACTACTCTATTTGCATTATAGAAACTGCCTTGCCAGAACAAACGGCTTAAAGGGCAGGTGTCATACTCTCCCTCTCTATTTCTGACTTTAACAGTTTGCATTTCTGTCTAATTATAGTTTTACAGTGTGCATGTAACGTGTTTCTAAAAAAAGAGCTTTACACAAATTATTACAGTCTGATTCGGATGAGGATATACCACCGCTAGAGGAGGGAGAATTTGATGAGGAAGAGGATTGCATTATAGAAGATGAACAGTCTCCTCTGGGTGTAAACGCCCTAATTCTGGCAGTTAAAGAGGCGCTGCAAATTTCTGACAAAGATGAGGTTCAGCTACAGCAGCAGTTTTTTTTTTTTTTTTGGCAAACCGCAAAAGTCTATAGTGACCTTTCCAGTTTCCCAGGAACTAGATAGCCAGTTTCAGGAAGCATGGTTACATCCTGATAAGAAATTTCAGATTCCTAAAAGAATTCTATTGTCATTTCCTTTTCCAACAGATAGGAAATTGTGGGAACAGCCGCCAATGGTAGATCCTTTCGGTCTCCAGGCTCTCGAAGAAGATAGTTCTCCCAGTACCAGGGGCTACTACCCTTAAAGATCCCTCGGACAAAAAGGTGGAACACATCTTGAAATCAATCTATTCCGCTGCAGGAGTGGCGCTGAGACCGGTAATTGCAAGTTGTTGGGTGAATAAGGCTATGGAGGTTTGGGCGCAAGGCCTGATATCAGGTTTGCAAGAAGGAAAACCTCAAGAGGAATTAATCCAATTAACCCAACATATTCAGGAATCGGCAGCCTTTGTATGTGAAGCTTCTAGAGAAACAGGGCTGCCTAACTCTAAAATTTCGGCAATGACAGTTTCAGCTCGTAGAGCTTTATGGTTACGTCAGTGGACTGCGGATGCAGAGTCCAAGCGTGGGGTGAATGCCTGCCATTTACTGGAGAAGCTTTGTTTGGTGAGGAGTTAACAAAGTGGATATCACAAGCAACAGCGGGAAAATCCAATTTTCTTCCGTCAGCAGCTCCGCCGCCCAGACGCATATTTAGTGGGCCTACATTTCATTCGTTTCGTCCCACTAGATTCAGAGGAAGAGGCAGGGGAGTGTCCAATGCTGCTAGAGGCAACGGAGGCAGAGGACGTCAACCAACCGCACCAGTCCTACAAGGACAAAAGACTATACCTAAGCCCTCGGCATGACGCCATGACATCTCACCTAGAAGATCCCAGGGTGAGGGCACGGCTAAGGAACTTCAGTCAGGTTTGGGTAGAGTCTTGTCAAGACGCCTGGGTCAAAGATCTTATTTGTCAAGGGTATAAAATAGAGTTTCAGATTACTCCTCCTCAAAGATTTTTCACCTCCAGTTTACCAGCTTCTTTGGAGGCTCGTTTAACTCTCCTAGGTGGCTATTCAGAGACTTCTGGAAGCAGGAGTCATAATCCCCATACCAGAAGAACAAGGGGTTCTACTCAAACTTATTTGTAGTTCCGAAACCAGATGGGTCTGTCAGGCCAATTTTGAATTTGAAGGCTCTGAACCCGTATCTTCAAGTATTCAAGTTCAAGATGGAATCCCTGAGAGCAGTGACAGATTGTGATGCGTTGGGGTCGTCCACAGATAGACATGATGGCATCTCGGCACAACAGGAAGCTAAACAGGTATTGCTCAAGAACAAGAGACCCAGAGGCCGAAGCCGTGGATGCGTTGACGATTCCTTGGGTATTTCCGAAGATATACCCCCCCCCCCCCCCCCCGTTTCCTCTAATACCACGGGTATTACAGAAAATCAAGAAGGAAGGAGTAGTAGCTATTCTGATCGCTCCGGATTGGCCTCGCAGAGCGTGGTATGCAGATCTCAGAGCTCTGTTAATAGATGATCCATGGGCGCTTCCACTCCAGACGGATCTGTTGCAACAGGGTTCGTTTCTCTTTCCAGACTTACGAAGGCTTCGTTTAACGGCTATCGGTTTCTGATCTTGGAACGTTGTCATGCAAGTCGCCCTATTTCATTTTCCACCCTGACAGGGTGGAACTTCTCACCAAGCGGTTTTTCCCTCCAAAAGTGGCATCTGCTTTTCATATCAATAAACCGATTGTGATTCCCGTAATAACAGATCCTGCTTTGGCACCATTCACGTTAGATGTACGGGCTCTCAAAATCTATGTACACTCTACTAAGGATATTAGAAAAACGGATTCCCTTTTTATCCTGTTTGATGCTCCTAAAAGAGGTCTTCCTGCCTCGGAACAGACAATTGCCAGGTGGATTAGGGTCACCACCCAGCAGGCTTACTTGAAGGCTTCCTTACCGTTGCATCTCTCGGTTAGGGCCCACTTTACCCGCTCAGTTGGGTCTTCTTGGGCAGCAGCTTGAGGAGTCTCGACACTGCAGTTGTGCCGTGCAGCTACGTGGTCAGGATCCAACACTTTCGTTAAATTTTATAAATTTGACACACTGGCATCGGAGGACTCTCAATTTGCACATTCCGTCTTACAGGCAGTACAGCACATTCCCACCCGGGATAACAGCTTTGGGATGTCCCCACAGTAAACCATTCCACCAGTATCTCCTATGGAGGACAGAGAAAAAATGGGATTTTGGTACTTACCGGTAAATCCTTTTCTCGGAGTCCATAGGGGGATACTGGGTGCCCGCCCGTGCTGGGTCTTTTTTTTTCTACAAACTTCAGTGATTGAAAGTGTGGGTTAAGGTTTTGTTATAGGTTCTAAGTTATATAGTTGGGTTCTTTCTTGACCTTTTCTATTATTTCTACACTCACCCTAAAACTCACCCCTCTGTGCACATTACAGCTTCTATTCTCCACTCCCCTCTTCTAACCACTCATGAGCTTTATACTTACTTCTCTGCAAGTACTTTGACAACCACAATTGGCCACCAGAATAAACACTCGCAAACATCCACTAATAATTATCTCACTCTTCTGCTTTTATTAGCTGGCGACATATCACCAATTCAAGGCCCCAACCACCTTTCCCTCTCACAGTCAGCTATCTCAAAACAACATAGAAGTCCATCTAACCTCATAAATATCGCGTGTCTCCCATCCCCCTCCAAGTCACTAAAATGTGCCTTATTGAATGCACACTATGTTTGTAACAAATTAACATCCATCCATGACCTCTTCATATCTCACAACTTTAATCTGCTGGCTATAACAGAAACATGGCTCACACAATCATATTGAAGGTGGGGGAGTTGGACTCTTACTGTCCCAATTTTTCACATACACTGTTTTACCTCCGGTTCCATCACTCGCATTCACATCATTTGAAGCACACTCTATCAGGATTTTCACCCCCTTCTCTGCGTGTTGCAGCTATCTATCGCCCTCCTGGGCAACCCAAACAACAATTTCTAGAAGATTTTTCTGCCTGGCTCCCACGCTTCTTATCCACTGACATCTCCACCATCATTATGGGCGATTTTAATATAGCTCTTGACAGTCCACAATCTTTTCATGCCTCAACTCCTCTCTCTAACCTCCTTTCTTGGCCTCACCCAATGGCCCAACTCCTCTACTCACCAGGAGGGCCACTGCCTTGATCTTGTGTTCACCAGGCTCTGCTCAGTTTCCGAATTCATTAACACTTCTTTCCCTCTCTCTGATCACAACCTGATCACCTTCATAATCTCTTCTATTACTCTAAACTCTATGACATTAAACCAAGCAGGACTCCTCTAACCCGCAGAAATACTAACAACATACATTTTCATTAACTTTCCACTTCTCTGCAATAACTCCTCTCACCAATCTCTACATTTACCACACTGATACTGCTGTATCCCACCTGCACCAGACCCTAGAGAGTGCCCTTGATGAAGTGGCTACAGCTACCCATCACACTCCACGTAGGCTTAGATGCCAACCATGGCACTCTGAATCAACAAGATACCTACAAAAACTGTCACGTAAAGTAGAACTTCAGTGCGCAAGTCTCAGAATTCAAGTGACTTTCTCACATATAAGACCACCTACCACTCCTATCGTCAGGCCCTGGACACTGCCAAACAAACATATTTCCAATCTCTCATCTCTTCTCATGCCACCAACCCCAAGCAACTTTTTAATACATTTAAATCACTTCTTTACCCTCCCTCGCCTCCCCTACTAGCTACTATCAGTGCACAAGAACTTGCTTCCTACTTCAAGGATAAGATTGATAAAATCCGAGATGAAATGGAATGCTCTAACTCAGCCAGTGACCTGCTCAATTCCCTACCTGAACCCTGTGGCACTTTCTCTTCATTTGATCCCACAAGTGAAGATGAAGTATCAACACTCTTTTCATCCTCCTACTCCACTACCTCTCCTCTTGATCCTATACCCTCACAAGTCAGTAAAACTTTGTCTCCTGTGCTTATTCTAACCTTAACTAAAATCTGTAATCTCTCTCTCTCTCTCTCTCTCTCTCTCTCTCTCTCTCTCTCTCTCTTTCTCTCTCTCTTTCTCTCTTTCTCTCTCTCTTTCTTTCTCTCTTTCTCTCTCTCTCTCTTTCTCTCTCTCTCTCTCTCTCTCTCTCTCCTTCTCTGTTTAAACATGCAGTGATTACTCCCATTCTAAAAAAACACAACTCTGACCCAAACACTCTCTCTAACTACCGTCCCATTTCTCAGCTATCATGTTCCTCCAAGCTACTTGAGAGACTTGCCTACACTCGCCTTACACACTTTCTTAATTCCCTCAACTTATTGGACCCACTTCAGTCAGGCTTTCGTGCCCAACAGTCCACAGAGACGGCACTGACCAAAGTAGTGAATGATCTAGTCACTGCTAGATCGAAAGGCCATTACACACTACTTATTTTTCTATATCTCTCTGCTGCTTTTGATACTGTTGACCACTCTCTTCTCATACAAACACTGCAATCCCTAGGTCTTCAGGACACATCCCTTACTTGGTTCTCATCCTACCTATCTAATCGCTCTTATAATGTTCACTTCTCTGATTCTACCTCTATTAGTTGGAGTACCGCAAGGCTCAGTCCGGGACCCTCTGCTTTTCTCAATCTATACTTCGTCTCTTGGTAAACTTATCAGCTCCTTCGGATTTCAGTATCATTTGTACGCTGATGATACTCAAATCTACCTATCCTCCCCAGATTTATCACCATCTGTATTGGCTCGTGTCACTGGATGCCTGTCTGCCATTTCATCTAGAGATGTCATCTCGCCACCTCAAACTCAACATTTCCAAAACAGAATAAATTATTTTGCCACCAGCCAAGAGTAGTTACCAACCTGATATTTCCATAACTGTTGACAATGCGACTATCCACCCTACCCCACAAGCTCGCTGCCTAGGTGTCACCCTTGACTCTGAACTGTCCTTTGTTCCACACATTCAATCTGTCTCTAAATCATGTTACATGCACCTAAAAAAAAAACTGCCAAAATACGCCCTTATCTTACACAAGACACTGCAAAAACTCTAATCCATGCACTTATCATCTCCCGCACTGATTATTATAATAGTCTCCTTACTGGTCTTCCCAAACATAGGCTCTCACCACTACAATCCATTTTACATGCAGCTGCGAGGCTAATCTTCCTCGCTAGACGTTCTTCGTCTGCTGATCCGCTCTATCAGTCCATCCATTGGTTACCGGTATTCTACCGTGTTAAATATAAAATACTTTTACTTGCATACAAGGCTATTACCCAAACTGCACCATCATACATCTCCTTACTCATCTCAAAATATCTCCCTACCAGACCTCTCCGCTCTGCACAAGATCTGCGTCTCGCATCCACATGTATTACCTGTTCCCACTCAAAATTACAGGACTTTACCCGGGCTTCACCCACTCTGTGGAATGTCCTCCCATGCACAATAAGACTCTCCTCTAGTCTCCAAACCTTTAAACGTTCCCTGAAAACTCATCTCTTCAGACAAGCCTACCAAATTCCAGACCCACCCACATAACCTTCAATGCTTCCCTATCCAGTTATGTCCTCTCTGTACAGTCCACATAACCTCACATATTTTGTCTTCCAACATTGCTGGGTGATCATGTCATACAACCCATTAAGAACCTAGCAATCTGGTGGACCATTATGCAACAGGTAGCATCTATCCTTGTGTATCAATGCCTATTTCCCTATAGATTGTAAGCTTGCGAGCAGGGCCTTCCTACCTCTATGTCTGTCTGTCTGTCTTTGCCCAGTTTTGTTCTATAACTGTTGTTCTAATTGTAAAGCGCAACGGTATATGCGGCGCTATATAAGAAACTGCTAATAAATAATAAATAAATACATTTCCTTATCCTCTCCAAGTTGCTCCGTCTCTTCGGGCTCAGTATTCTAGACTGGCTGTAGGAGGGGCATAGTGGGGAGGAGCCAGCACACACCATCACTGAGAAATTTAAAGTGAACCGGCTCCATAGGACCCCATTTATACCCACAGTAAACCATTCCACCAGTATCCCCTATGGACTCCAAGAAAAGGATTTGCCGGTAAGTACCAAAATCCCATTTTTATTGCATTTCAGAATAGAAGAGTTAGTGTGGACTACAATGGAGAGTTTGGCTGTCCTTTAGCAGTGGATTTTCCTGGACACTGAGTTGGAAACTCATTTGGACTATTACTTCTAACAATAATTATTTGTCATATTACAGGTTGAGTATCCCTTATCCAAAGTGCTCGGGACCAGAAGTATTTTGGATATCGGATTTTTCCGTATTTTGAAATAATTGCATACCATAATGAGATATCATGATGATGGGACCCAAGTCTAAGCACAGAATGTATTTATGTTTCATATACACCCTATACACACAGCCTGAAGGTAATTATAGCCAATATTTTTAATAATTTTGTGCATTAAACAAAGTGTGTCTACATTCACACAATTCATTTATGTTTCATATACACCTTGTACACACAGCCTAAAGGTCATTTAATACAATATTTTTAATAAATTTGTGTATTAAATTAAGTTTGTGTACATTGAGCCATCAGAAAACAAATGTTTCACTATCTCACTCTCACTCCAAAAATTCCGTATTTCGGAATATTCCGTATTTCGGAATATTTGGATATGGGATACTCAACCTGTATAAGTGATATTCACTGACTTAGCGCCAAAACTGTGTTCTTTTTATATACATACATACATACATACATAAAGTCCACACTCAAATCTATACCATTCAACACCAACGATTGGGGTGTCTTCTACTGTGACTTCTTCCAAGATCCAGAATTATATTACCAATAAATGGTCACTCACCAGGAATTCATCACAGACTGCAGAAGTTTACTCCTTACCTATTCAGAATGATATTGACATTTGGGCAGCATGTGACCTTTATCAAGATGCACAACTGTTCACCAGGGTCATGAGTCCCAAATAGCAGCTTACTCAGACAGATAAGCTGCACCTGCCATAGGGCTACTGCAGGTTTCAGTGGTGCATCCAAAGGTGTATCTAAAGACACACCAAGTGCTATTTTAGCATATGAAGATGCGGAAAGTCCTTGCACATTCAGATGAATGGATGTACACCAGGGAGGGGCTTGGTAGCAACAATCACATTCAGTCGCAGACGTGACTGTGCAATATATGCAGACACGGGCACTGCCAGCTCAGAATCGGCCCCATAACCTCTAGTTAGTAGACCCCTGGGAGTTGTGTTGTGCGGAGGGAGCTACGTTTCAGGAGGGAAGAGCTACGGTGCCTCTACTCTCAGTTCTGCAGTACATAAGTGATCAAGGATTGGGAATGTGTAACGGGAAAGGCTAAATGAACAGTACCCTGTATTCTGACTAGTGATGCCTCAATTCCGTGTCTGATCAGGATGGACAGAGTAAAAGTACACCTTGCAGTACAGTCTGCATATCGATACAATGTATGTTGTATTTGGAACTATGCATCAGTATAAAGTGTGTGTGTTGTGATCGGTGTAGGTGATTTTTAAAGGTAAATGGGAGCTTTCTAATGTTCTGTGACACTGTTTAAATACCTAAATTGATATGATACACCTTTTTATATACCTTTTATATAATTGTATTTTATGGTATATTGCATTTCTTCTCCATTAATCGTAATATCCATTTCACAACAGCAGGAGCTTCAGACACTGAAGCAGATTCATTCATCCATCAAAGCCCTAAATCACCTGACTGTCACATTACATAAGGTAACTTAAATTTTTCACGAAAGAATCCTTTATTTTATTTTGCCTTTTTATTTGTGTCTTGCATTGAGGGTGCTATATAGTCAGTAGCTCTGTTGTCATTTGCATTTTAACATGTACACAGTCCATTTACTTCTCAGTTCTGGATAACTGTTCAGTCTTTATATTATGTAAAGTACAGTCTAATTAGATTTCTTTAGAAAGATAAGAATTTTTTTTGTTGTGTGTTACTGTAGCATCTGCTTTTTAGACTTTCTACTCCCCCCACCCGCCCATCACGTGGTCAGCAAGTGGTATATGCTTGAGGTACGCCAACCCAATCAGAGCTAGGGCAGAGGCTGGGAGGTATGCAGTGAGTACGGTGGTCTCTAAAGGTGTGTACACATGGTTAGATTTTTACTTACGATTTTGACTATATGGTTAAAATGGTAAGGAAAGTTAGTGCAGATCACTAGGTGAAAGTCACCTTGCGATACCGATGCGCGGCCCCGTGAGGTCGGTATCGCAAGCCTAGATAGACTGTGCAGGCAAGTCCATTTTGACTATCTTGTAGAAAAGATAGTCAAAATTTACACTTAGCCAAAATCGTATTAGTCAGTATCGCAAGCACAGTCATCTATGCTTGCGATACCGACCTAGTCCCTATCGCATAGTGAGAATCGGGGTTTAGCCCGAATCTCACCGTCTGTACACACCTTTACACTTGGGAAATGCCAGAACCAACTTTTTCTTTGTAATAACATAACAGCTAAGTGAATAGTTCTCTTATGGTGTGTACACAAGGTGAGATCCTTGCTATGGCCGACTTTCACTTTGCGATTTCCCCTGAACTCCCCGGAGCCCAGCACCACCGATTTTGACTAACTTTTCTTGAGACATGGACTATGTGTGCTTACGATTTTGGCTTATGTGAGATTTTGGCTTATGTGAGATGTCATTGACATGTGAGATGAACTAGATAGTACACCGATCTAGCAAGGATTGACTTGCCTGCACAGTCTATCTTTTCTTGCGATACCGACCTGGCGGGACCGCGCATCGTGATCGAAAGGGGTATCGCAAGGGGCATAACACCTTGCGATTTGCACTAACTTTTCTTGCGATTTTGACTATATAGTCAAAATCGAAAAAGAAAAAATCTCACCGTGTGTACACACCATAACACGTAGGTAAACGGCAACACTTACATTTTATATACACGTATCTATCTTATGAACAAACCAGTGTATACTTGGTAAATGCAGATGTTATTCTGTATGTGGGTCCCTGAAAGAATTACAACAGTTGTCAAAGATAATTTGCAACTCAAATCCCTCTGCCATGTGCATAGCCATTAAAAATAATAGGAATAAAATATAATATGGTTTACAAGATGTGTATCTCATTTAGAATATAGGGGGTCATTCCGAGTTGTTCGCTCGCAAGCGGATTTTAGCAGATTTGCTCATGCTAAGCCGCCGCCTACTGGGAGTGAATCTTAGCATCTTAAAATTGCGAACGATGTATTCGCAATATTGCGATTACACACCTCGTAGCAGTTTCTGAGTAGCTTCAGACTTACTCGGCATCTGCGATCAGTTCAGTGCTTGTCGTTCCTGGTTTGACGTCACAAACACACCCAGCGTTCGCCCAGACACTCCCCCGTTTCTTCGGCCACTCCTGCGTTTTTTCCGGAAACGGTAGCGTTTTTTCCCACACGCCCATAAAACGGCCTGTTTCCGCCCAGTAACACCCATTTCCTGTCAATCACATTACGATCGCCAGAACGATGAAAAAGCCGTGAGTAAAAATCCTAACTGCATAGCAAATTTACTTGGCGCAGTCGCAGTGCGGACATTGCGCATGCGCATTAAGCGGAAAATCGCTGCGATGCGAAGATTTTTACCGAGCGAACAACTCGGAATGACCCCCATAATTTGCCTCGAGATGAGCTATAAATTCCACATTGTATTTGTAACTCGTGTCGTGCATCTGTATGCATTTTAGGTATTGTAGAATGTTCTGAATATCGTATAAAATAAGTTTTAAACTATTTCCAGTAAATACCCTTCATATGAATGTTTTCCTTTTCTCACATTAAAGTTTCCATTTCCTATAAACTTTCTCCATTGCGCTCAGTAAAACAGTAAACTGGGTAATCAGCATGTCACAGGTAGGTTGTAGTCCTGGATAGTGGCTTAACATTTAAACATCCGGCATCAGCCACAATCAAACTCTCATTTTTTCATCTGAGGAACATACTGAATTCATAATCAAGCACTTAATTCCCTCAGAAGATCTGCCTAAAGCCATACATGCTTTACTACGCCTTGACTACTTGCAACATCCTTAACCTTGTCCTCCCAGCAAAAGAAATGCACTGCTTGCAGCTGGTACAATATGCAGCAGCCAGACTATTAGCCAGCCAGCCCCGTTCCAGCCACATAATACCCACACACTACTCCCTTTACTGGCTACCTGTATGATAGCGAAGCATTTTCGAGATTGGTTTACTGACTTTCAAAGCCCTGCATGACCAGGGCCCAAGATACTGAAACAGCTTCTGATTCCATACTGTCCTGATCAATTACGGCGATCTGTAGATGAAGGACTAGTAGCAGTACCTAGAGTTTCACTGAATTCATCTGGGGGTCTTTCAGCTCTGTGGCTCAGACTCTGTGGAACTCTATTCCCCGCACAGTTCAAGAAGCCCCCACTCTAGAATCCTTCAAAAACAGACTCAAGACTTTCCTGTACACCCAAGCATTTCATTAATATCCCTTGTTAAGCTTGTTTTGTATTTTGTGCTGTATCAGTTACACTAAACTGACACAGCCCTCAACATATCTCCAAATGGATGTACCAGTTTTCACATCCTAGTTACATTTATCTGTGGTCAGTTTGTAGCCAGAACTTGCCTGTTGCCGTTTGAATGAGGGATATGGAGCTGGATGCTCGTTACTCAGTAATTATATTTGAATTCTAAAGCAGTGGTACTCAACCCCAAAACTCAAGTTTTTCCCACATGTCATGTTTTGTGGATATCTTTCTGTGAAAGCAGGTGGGAAAATCACTGACCCAGGAAAAAAAAAAAACTCCTGTTCATGATTATAAAAAAAACACAAAACATGACCTGTTGGTGGTACTAGAGGACTGTAGTTGAGAACCACTGTTCTAGAGTAATGCTATATCCAGGGTCCACCACCTAGGGTGGCCTCAACACACTACAATCCATTGTGCGGCCAGTATGGTGTGGCACTGGCTGAATACAGTCGACTTTTGTCCAAAATCACTCTCGTGTTCTTGAAATACATTGTTTATAAAGCGGTTCTGAAGTGGCTTTTATGTTCATCAACCACAAGAGGGCGCAAGTTCTCCAATGTAGTACCTCTGCTGTGCATACTCAATTAAAATGTAAAATATTCCAGATATACAAGTTGCTTTTATTTCCAATTTACCATACGGAATAAAAAGTCTGCAAAATGAGTTATTTTGCATACAAAAGGCTTTTCTGATTTCATTATTTACCTTCTGGGGCAGTTTCCGTTTTTGCCACATGTAAAAAATAAAATAGGCCATTGTTTTTATAAAAGAATAAATCTGAAAACTGTAATTTGGTGTTTATGTTGTTTTCTATTAGTAATTGGGGTAAGGAGAGTGGGAGAAGTATCAGGATCAGCTGAGAGGGTTTTTTGTGTTATCCATGCTCACTATCACATGGTCTAATAAACATGTTAGGTTTTCTCTATCGTCCTAGTGGATGCTGGGGTTCCTGAAAGGACCATGGGGAATAGCGGCTCCGCAGGAGACAGGGCACAAAAAGTAAAGCTTTTCCAGATCAGGTGGTGTGCACTGGCTCCTCCCCCTATGACCCTCCTCCAGACTCCAGTTAGATTTTTGTGCCCGGCCGAGAAGGGTGCAATCTAAGTGGCTCTCCTAAAGAGCTGCTTAGAAAAAGTTTAGCTTAGGTTTTTTATTTTACAGTGAGTCCTGCTGGCAACAGGATCACTGCAACGAGGGACTGAGGGGAGAAGAAGTGAACTCACCTGCGTGCAGGATGGATTGGCTTCTTGGCTACTGGACATCAGCTCCAGAGGGACGATCACAGGTACAGCCTGGATGGTCACCGGAGCCGCGCCGCCGGCCCCCTTGCAGATGCTGAAGTCAGAAGAGGTCCAGAATCGGCGGCTGAAGACTCCTGCAGTCTTCTAAAGGTAGCGCACAGCACTGCAGCTGTGCGCCATTTTCCTCTCAGCACACTTCACACGCAGTCACTGAGGGTGCAGGGTGCTGGGGGGGGGCGCCCTGGGAGGCAAATGTAACCTATATAAAGGCTAAAAATACCTCACATATAGCCCCCAGAGGCTATATGGAGATATTTAACCCCTGCCTGGATTCACTAAATAGCGGGAGACGAGCCCGCCGGAAAAGGGGCGGGGCCTATCTCCTCAGCACACGGCGCCATTTCCTCTCACAGCTCCGCTGGTCAGGACGGCTCCCAGGTCTCTCCCCTGCACTGCACTACAGAAACAGGGTAAAACAGAGAGGGGGGGCAAATTTATGGCGATATTTTGATATATATAAAGCAGCTATAAGGGAGCACTTATTATAAGGCTATCCCTGTTATATATAGCGCTTTTGGTGTGTGCTGGCAAACTCTCCCTCTGTCTCCCCAAAGGGCTAGTGGGTCCTGTCTTCGTTAGGAGCATTCCCTGTGTGTCTGCTGTGTGTCGGTACGTGTGTGTCGACATGTATGAGGACGATATTGGTGTGGAGGCGGAGCAATTGCCAAATATGAGGATGTCACCCCCTAGGGAGTCGACACCAGAATGGATGCCTTTATTTATGGAACTACGGGATAGTGTCAACACGCTAAAGCAGTCGTTTGACGACATGAGACGGCCGGACAATCAATTAGTGCCTGTCCAGGCGACTCAAACACCGTCAGGGGCTGTGAAACGCCCTTTGCCTCAGTCGGTCGACACAGACCCAGACACAGGCACTGACTCCAGTGGTGACGGTGACGAATCAACCGTATTTTCCAGTAGGGCCACACGTTATATGATTTTGGCAATGAAGGAGGCGTTACATTTAGCTGATACTACAGGTACCACTAAACAGGGTATTATGTGGGGTGTGAAAAAACTACCTATAGTTTTTCCTGAATCAGAAGAATTAAATGACGTGTGTAATGATAAAAAGCTGATAATTTCAAAGAAATTATTGGCATTATACCCTTTCCCGCCAGAGGTTAGGGAGCGCTGGGAAACACCTCCTAGGGTGGACAAGGCGCTAACACGCTTATCTAAACAAGTGGCGTTACCCTCTCCTGAGACGGCCGCACTTAAAGATCCATCAGATAGGAGGATGGAAAATATCCAAAAAAGTATATACACACATGCAGGTGTTATACTACGACCAGCTATAGCGACTGCCTGGATGTGCAGTGCTGGGGTAGTTTGGTCAGAGTCCCTGATTGAAAATATTGATACCCTGGACAGGGACAATATTTTACTGTCGTTAGAACAAATAAAGGATGCATTTCTTTATATGCGTGATGCACAGAGGGATATCTGCACACTGGCATCACGGGTAAGTGCTAGGTCCATTTCGGCCAGAAGAGCTTTATGGACGCGACAGTGGACAGGCGATGCGGATTCAAAACGACATATGGAAGTTTTGCCGTATAAAGGGGAGGAGTTATTTGGAGTCGGTCTATCAGATTTGGTGGCCACGGCTACAGCCGGGAAATCCACCTTTCTACCTCAAGTCACTCCCCAACAGAAAAAGGCACCGACTTTTCAACCGCAGCCCTTTCGTTCCTTTAAAAATAAGAGAGCAAAGGGCTATTCATATCTGCCACGAGGCAGAGGTCGAGGGAAGAGACAGCAACAGGCAGCTCCTTCCCAGGAACAGAAGCCTTCCCCGGCTTCTACAAAAGCCTCAGCATGACGCTGGGGCTTCTCAAGCGGACTCGGGGACGGTGGGTGGTCGTCTCAAAAATTACAGCGCGCAGTGGGCTCACTCGCAGGTAGATCCCTGGATCCTGCAGATAATATCTCAGGGGTACAGGTTGGAATTAGAGACAGATCCACCTCGCCGTTTCCTGAAGTCTGCTTTACCAACGTCCCCCTCCGAAAGGGAGACGGTTTTGGAAGCCATTCACAAGCTGTACTCTCAGCAGGTGATAGTCAAGGTACCTCTTCTACAACAAGGGAAGGGGTATTATTCCACTCTTTTTGTGGTACCGAAGCCGGATGGCTCGGTAAGGCCTATTCTAAATCTGAAGTCCTTGAACCTGTACATAAGGAAGTTCAAGTTCAAGATGGAGTCACTCAGAGCAGTGATAGCGAACCTGGAAGAGGGGGACTTTATGGTATCCTTGGACATCAAGGATGCGTATCTCCACGTTCCAATTTACCCCTCACACCAGGGGTACCTCAGGTTCGTTGTACAAAACTGTCACTATCAGTTTCAGACGCTGCCGTTCGGATTGTCCACGGCACCTCGGGTCTTTACAAAGGTAATGGCCGAGATGATGATTCTTCTTCGAAGAAAAGGCATATTAATTATCCCATACTTGGACGATCTCCTAATAAGGGCAAGGTCCAGAGAACAGCTAGAGATGGGATTAGCACTGTCGCAAGAAGTGCTAAAACAGCACGGGTGGATTCTGAATATTCCAAAATCCCAGTTAATGCCGACAACTCGTCTGCTGTTCCTAGGGATGATTCTGGACACGGTTCAGAAAAAGGTTTTTCTCCCGGAGGAAAAAGCCAAGGAGTTATCCGAGCTTGTCAGGAACCTCCTAAAACCAGGAAAGGTGTCTGTACATCAATGTACAAGAGTCCTGGGAAAAATGGTGGCTTCTTACGAAGCAATTCCATTCGGCAGATTCCACGCAAGAATTTTCCAAAGGGATCTGTTGGACAAATGGTCAGGGTCGCATCTTCAGATACACCTGCGGATAACCCTGTCTCCAAGGACAAGGGTGTCTCTTCTGTGGTGGTTGCAGAGTGCTCATCTATTGGAGGGCCGCAGATTCGGCATACAGGATTGGATCCTGGTGACCACGGACGCCAGCCTGAGAGGCTGGGGAGCAGTCACACAAGGAAGAAACTTCCAGGGAGTATGGACGAGCCTGGAAACGTCTCTTCACATAAACATTCTGGAACTAAGAGCAATATACAATGCTCTAAGCCAGGCAGAACCTCTGCTTCAGGGAAAACCGGTGTTGATCCAGTCGGACAACATCACGGCAGTCGCCCATGTGAACAGACAGGGCGGCACAAGAAGCAGGAGTGCAATGGCAGAAGCTGCAAGGATTCTTCGCTGGGCAGAGAATCATGTGATAGCACTGTCAGCAGTGTTCATCCCGGGAGGGGACAACTGGGAAGCAGACTTCCTCAGCAGACACGATCTTCACCCGGGAGAGTGGGGACTTCATCCAGAAGTCTTCCACTTGCTGGTAACCCGTTGGGAAAGACCAATGGTGGACATGATGGCGTCTCGCCTCAACAAAAAACTGGACAGGTATTGCGCCAGGTCAAGAGATCCGCAGGCAATAGCTGTGGACGCGCTGGTAACGCCTTGGGTGTACCAGTCGGTGTATGTGTTTCCTCCTCTGCCTCTCATACCAAAAGTATTGAGAATTATACGGCAAAGAGGCGTAAGGACGATACTAGTGGTTCCGGATTGGCCAAGAAGGACTTGGTACCCGGAACTTCAAGAGATGATCACGGAAGATCCGTGGCCTCTACCTCTAAGGAGGGACTTGCTTCAGCAGGGTCCCTGTCTGTTTCAAGACTTACCGCGGCTGCGTTTGACGGCATGGCGGTTGAACGCCGGATCCTAAAGGAAAAAGGCATGCCGGAAGAAGTCATTCCTACTTTGATTAAAGCAAGGAAGGAAGTAACCGTGCAACATTATCACCGAATTTGGCGAAAATATGTTGCGTGGTGCGAAGATCGGAGTGCTCCGACGGAGGAATTTCAACTGGGTCGATTCCTACATTTCCTGCAATCAGGATTGTCTATGGGTCTCAAATTGGGATCTATTAAGGTTCAAATTTCGGCCCTGTCGATTTTCTTTCAAAAAGAATTGGCTTCAGTCCCTGAAGTCCAGACCTTTGTTAAGGGAGTGCTACATATACAGCCTCCTGTGGTGCCTCCAGTGGCACCGTGGGATCTCAATGTGGTTTTGGACTTTCTAAAATCTCATTGGTTTGAACCACTAAAGAAGGTGGATTTGAAATATCTCACATGGAAAGTGACCATGCTTCTAGCCCTGGCTTCGGCCAGGAGAGTGTCAGAACTGGCAGCTTTATCTTACAAAAGCCCATATCTGATTTTCCATTCGGACAGGGCAGAACTGCGGACTCGTCCGCATTTTCTCCCTAAGGTGGTGTCAGCATTTCATCTGAACCAGCCTATTGTAGTGCCTGCGGCTACAAGTGACTTGGAGGACTCCAAGTTACTGGACGTTGTCAGAGCATTAAAAATATATATTGCAAGGACAGCTGGAGTCAGAAAATCTGACTCGTTGTTTATATTGTATGCACCCAACAAGATGGGTGCTCCTGCGTCTAAGCAGACGATTGCTCGTTGGATCTGTAGCACAATCCAACTTGCACATTCTGTGGCAGGCCTGCCACAGCCTAAATCTGTAAAGGCCCACTCCACAAGGAAGGTGGGCTCATCTTGGGCGGCTGCCCGAGGGGTCTCGGCATTACAACTTTGCCGAGCAGCTACGTGGTCAGGGGAGAACACGTTTGTAAAATTTTACAAATTTGATACTCTGGCTAAGGAGGACCTGGAGTTCTCTCATTCGGTGCTGCAGAGTCATCCGCACTCTCCCGCCCGTTTGGGAGCTTTGGTATAATCCCCATGGTCCTTTCAGGAACCCCAGCATCCACTAGGACGATAGAGAAAATAAGATTTTACTTACCGATAAATCTATTTCTCGGAGTCCGTAGTGGATGCTGGGCGCCCATCCCAAGTGCGGATTATCTGCAATAATTGTACATAGTTATTGTTAACTAATTCGGGTTATTGTTGAAGGAAGCCATCTTTCAGAGGCTCCGCTGTTATCATACTGTTAACTGGGTTTAGATCACAAGTTGTACGGTGTGATTGGTGTGGCTGGTATGAGTCTTACCCGGGATTCAAAATCCTCCCTTATTGTGTACGCTCGTCCGGGCACAGTACCTAACTGGAGTCTGGAGGAGGGTCATAGGGGGAGGAGCCAGTGCACACCACCTGATCTGGAAAAGCTTTACTTTTTGTGCCCTGTCTCCTGCGGAGCCGCTATTCCCCATGGTCCTTTCAGGAACCCCAGCATCCACTACGGACTCCGAGAAATAGATTTATCGGTAAGTAAAATCTTATTTTTATATGCAGTTCTCCTCCCCCAGTATAATGGAAAGGGGTCACCTTTCTATTATTAACGCTGATAGTCCTTTCCTGGCATGTTATCAGTATCCAATCCCGTCTTCCACCTCATACATGGCGGCTGAGTGTACCATTTTCAGCAGTTATCGCAGTGGTATTGCAGCTCAGGGGGCTCTTGTCTGGTTTTCTCATTAGTTTAATGTTTAGACTTTGTGACGTGGTAATTATGTGTGCCTGACTATGCCTCCATGTGTTTCCAAGTGTGTTGTATCTGACAAGTTGATGTGAGGAGGGAATGGAAGCAGTGTCATATTCTGTCATTGGTCGTCCACTAAGTGGCAGTGTTCAGCTGAAGTTTTCGAATATTCCCTCATTTTAGCTTTGGTGAGCAAGCAGTATAGGGAAGCTCCCTCTTATTGCTAACAAATATGTAAATAAAGCTAGGTGTTCAGAAACATTCAGTGACCATGGGGTGTATTTACTAAGTATTATAGAGAGAAAAAGTGGAGTGAGATAAAGTACCAGCCAATCAGCTCCTAGCTGCCATGTTACAGGCTGTGTTTGAAAAATTACAGCTGGTTGGTACTTTCTCTCCACTTTATCTCTCTCCAAGGCTTAAATAGACACCCATGGATATACTTAAATAGACAAGCATGGATATACTTGAAACCTGGACCATTATTGTGCCTTGAGGGCTGTTTTTGGGAACCTCTGATATATTTCTAGATCTAAAGCCTTCTTGTATTGTGACCAAGCACAGATCATAACAATCTAACTCCCAATAACACTGCAGTCAAACCGAACGTTGTTTCACTTTCTTGGAATGCCAATTTAAAAAAAGTTTATGCCCATTTTTGCAAGATTTTATTTGTCATGTTGTGTGAAATAAAAGTAATAGATCTTCATTTTCTGAAAAAATCAAAGGACCGGATTCATTTAGCCTCAAAACAGTACCTAGGGCTGTTCAGTGGCAGCCCACGATAAGCCTGCAGGCCTCAAATGAGGTGGATTTCTGTTCATCCTCCTCCGGAGGCGCAGACAAATCCGCTGTAAGCAGGGCTTTCTACCCCTTATTGTGGCCGCCACAAACGACGCATTTAACGAGTATTAGCCATGGTTTAACTGTGTGAGGAAAAAGGCTTGTAATTGAATAGCTTCGTGAGTAAAAGTCTGAGGCTACATGCCCTTTTCTTTGTGCAGTGACTATCAAGCCTAATTGACTCCAGGCCAAAGTGTTTTTTGTTTTTTTTAAATGCAAGGTATAATTTGTTATGGTTACTGCATAAGAAAAATTGCAATATTGATATTGGAATGTGACAAGCACAAATGTCAAAAAATGGGCTCAGAACAAGGGTTAAAAGAAAAAAGTTATTAATCTAATCTAACTTTATTTGGGATCATTTTCACAGATGTCTTTAATTTCATTATCAAGGCTCAGATTTATCAAGCCTTGGAGAGTGATAAATTGCACGGTGATAAAGTACCAACCAATCTCCTCCTGTCATTTTTCAAACACAGCCTGTAACATGACAGGATCTGATTGGCTGGTATTTTATCGCCCTGCTACAGGTTGAGTATCCCATATCCAAATATCCAAAATACGGAATATTCCGAAATACGGACTTTTTTGAGCGAGAGTGAGATAGTGAAACTTTTGTTTTTTGATGGCTCAATGTACACAAACTTTGTTTAATACACACAATTATTAAAAATATTGTATTAAATGACCTTCAGACTGTGCATATAAGGTGTATATGAAACATAAATGAATTGTGTGAATGTAGACACACTTTGTTTAATGCACAAAGTTATAAAAAATATTGGCTAAAATTACCTTCAGGCTGTGTGTATAAGGTGTATATAAAACATAAATGCATTCTGTGCTTAGATTTAGGTCCCATTGCCATGATACAGTATCTCATTATGGTGTGCAATTATTCCAAAATCCGGAAAAATCCGATATCCAAAATACCTCTGGTCCCAAGCATTTTGGATAAGGGATACTCAACCTGTATCAATCACTCTATAAGGCTTGCTTGATAAATCTGGGTCTAAAGTCTGTTATCAAGCATTATGTCACAAAAATGAGTGTAGCCTCCTACCTGAGTTCCTAACAACAAACCAACAGATTGTAGTGTAGTCATTGGTTTTTGTCCTTGGGGAACACACCTAATTTATTTTATTGTGTACTTTGGATAGCTACCCAGTTTGTTGTGCAGGTATTTACATTTACAACACTGAATGCTATATGCACTGTGCTTGTCATTAGTTCAGCTCGCTACAGGGATTGAGTTGCACAAGGCCCCGCTATATATTTTTGCATATTCAGTGGATGGGATTGATTGTACATGTGCAGTGGTACTGGCTGGGAATGGTCTCTGCATGATACATTCTGAAACCGGCATCTGAAATGAGCTCTGCTAGTGTTACTAAACGCCTTGCTTGGATTTGCAGAATTTCTCAAATGTATTTTTGCTTGTCCCAGTTTCTCAGTCAGCAGATTGCGGGAAACATGTTCCCATCCGCAGCATTGCTATTTACCTTATTTCATAGTTTCAAATCTCTAGTATAATGAATGTTTCTATATTTCTGTTGCAGACACTGGAATCTGTCGTTAAAAACCATAATCAACTAAAAGGTTAGTTCTTTCTTATTACAATATCCGGGTGATATTGATACATACGTTACATCCTAAAGACTGATTGGTCATTGCTCATTATTGATTTTGCTTGAAGGACCACTATATTGAAACACAAATTTCCTTGTATAAAGTATCTACTAATGATGGACATACATACATACTTGAATGAGGTATTTCTGTTTACATTTGCTATGCAGCTGAGTACATGCTATTGTTCTCTGTTATCAGACCTGAGGCTCTGTAAAAGATTAGACAGGAAGTTCCCTGGGTGTAAGAAAATAGTTCGCTTCACTATCACAGTTCGATCTTAAATATCTATTATGTAGAATATCTCCTGTACATACTGTAGTGTTAGTAGCTGCTGCACACAGCTTTATTTTAGTGATTATTTAAATAAACAAAGCAATGTAAGGTGCACGTTAAAGAAATCTGAGTACTGTGTATTTAGTTGTAGATTGCTAGATGGAGCTAGCTAATTTGGTGGTTATTTCTATTCAAGATATTTTAAAACCATTTATTCCAAATGAAAGTGTTCTGAGGACCTTGGGCCTTTTGTGCTGAAGCCTCAAATAAGTGTGATTATCAGCTGGTTTTGTTTCCAAAACATAAAGTAATTCTTTTTAATGATTTTAATTGTAAATGGGGGTAGGGGTGCATTACAGAGGTTTGGAGTACATAGGAATCCTTTTTTTCTTTTTTTTTCTTTTAAGACTGGTGAGTACACAATGTGTATGGGCCGCTGGTCACATAACCACATCCTCTGTGTATAGTATGTTCACATTTGTAGATTAAGCAAATCTATTGGCTCTGCACGTACTTACATTTCAGAAAGAATCATCCTTTCAAAATTCCTTTTCTGGCACAGTCCAGGAGATTGTACTTCCTTGAAGACCAGATCAATAACATAATATGTTTAACTTTGTTAAAAGAATTAGAGCATACAAATACTTTCTGCTCACAATTTAAAATAAAAGACAGAGCTTATCAGGATGCTTGGCAGCTGGTTTTTGGTGTTAAATGTCATCACACGCCAGGAATAACCCAGGGCCATGGAGCCTAATGGGGTACTGCCAGTGCTGGTATTCACCAGGAATTCCCACAAGGGAATTTGGACTTCGCTGCAGTAGTCCCACAGGTCGCTCCCCACTGGGCAGAACCCAGGTGCATCTGGCAGAGGACAACTCAGAGGATGACACAAATCGGTAGTAGTGTGCAGCAGAAGTAAGTGAAGCAATTTACTGAAGACCTCGAACCAGCAGAGTATGCACTGAAGATTCTAGAAGTTAGTAAAATAACCAGGAGAGCAGGGCTACAACTAGGGGTGTACGAGTGGTGCCTTTGCGCAGGGCCCTAGGGATGCTGCCTCATAGCACCTGCATATAGCTTTCAGGGCGTCTGGAAAACTCCCTACAGCCAGTAGCGCTACTGCAGAGCCGCCTGGAGTGTCCAAGGGACAAACCTAACAGCAGCCTGTGGTGGGGTGGCTCTGCCCCCTAGGCGTGACGGCATGACACGCCTAGGGGGGGTGTGGCAAGCTTCGTGGGCACCCATAGGGGGGGGGGGGGGGAATAACCTAATTCTCAGGTATACTGGCAGCGGTATGGTGCCCCCCGTCAGGATCCCAGAATCTGTATTGTGACCGCCGGAATCCAGACGATCGGTATTCTAACCGCATACCCTCAGTACAGCCTGCATCCCCACCACTTCCAATGTCACATGGAAAAAAAAATTCCAGTTGTACACAGCGAATCGGTTAGCTAACAATTTGTATATAGCCCAGCTTAAAGCCCAAGGTTTATCCCAATAGGCACTGTGGTAAAGATAGGTAGGATATGTGGGTCGGTGAGTGGTCACAGGTGCTTCTTATGGCGGCAGGTTCAGTGGGCTCCCCTGACTGCATTCCAGTGCGCTGTAGCTGTTTATTAGCAGTTTACTTATTTTTGTAATGACAACTGTGGAGTTTTGTGGGGCGCACGCTCCTCGCTTTTAAACATGGTAGTATGATATCTTTTGAGGAGCTGTGTCTCTATGTAATTGTCTGTAACTGATAACCAGCAGGGCGAGGGCTGTGTGTACGATTCCCAGCACACATGTGCTAGACATACAGATTATGGGGGAGATGTACTTAAGCTGGGTACGAACTGAGCGATGTGTACGGGCTGACACATCAGATCCTGGGTACACATTAGAACAATGTATGAAGGATGGAGCGATATATGGTTCTGTCCTTCATTTACATAGAACTAGGTCGCTAGTGTTATTGCCTTGTTGGCCAGGCTGACCGGGCACCTGCATATTTGGCATACACTGTGAGCGATATACCCGAAATGTCGTTCCGATTCTGCCAGAAAGACCTGTTGGGCCAATATCGCTGCAGTGTGTACCTGGCTTAAGCCTTGTAGAGTGATAAAGTGGCGACTCTGAAAAGATAATTTCTGCACCTGCCGTGCTTGCGCACAAAAGCAGCAAAAGGGATGGGTGTTCAAATGGGTATTATCCTTACCCCGCAATATACAATAGCACTTTCACATATAAGACACCCTTCCCTTTGCGCTCCTTACAGCAATTTCAACAGTGGTTATAGATAAGGGCGCTACTTAGCTTAAAGCCGATGCTTCCAATCACTATAAAAAGGTCTTCACAAGAAATATGTCTTGCACATGAATGTTATAAAATATGTCCAGGTGGTGGTACATGTAAGAAAACACAAAGATGATCTAGTGCAATATGGTCACCAAATGTGTTTCTCATATAGACATTCTCTATCATTCCAATAAGGAGAAATTAATCCAATGGACATAAAAACAAATAAATTTAATAAATGAAGCATAATAAAAAAATGTCAGTTTCTTCATAAAAGGACAACATACATTCTCTGATGTTACAAGACAAACTTATGAGGGTGGCTTCCTACCAGAATCCAGATTAATGAAGTGCACATAGGAGATTCTATAGATGTAACGTATCCCCGGGGAAGAATCCACTCCAAAGATAGGCACCCCGTTTCCTTCTCGTCTGGTCAGTCAGCCGCTTCACCCCCTTTTCTCAGCCAACGCATTTCGATCAGTCCACTGATCTTTGTCAAGGCATGTCTTGACAAAGATCAGTGGACTGATCGAAACGCGTTGGCTGAGAAAAGGGGGTGAAGCGGCTGACTGACCAGACGAGAAGGAAACGGGGTGCCTATCTTTGGAGTGGATTCTTCCCCGGGGATACGTTACATCTATAGAATCTCCTATGTGCACTTCATTAATCTGGATTCTGGTAGGAAGCCACCCTCATAAGTTTGTCTTGTAACATCAGAGAATGTATGTTGTCCTTTTATGAAGAAACTGACATTTTTTTATTGTGCTTTATTTATTAAATTTATTTGTTTTTATGTCCATTGGATTAATTTCTCCTTATTGGAATTATAGATAATGTCTATATGAGAAACACATTTGGTGACCATATTGCACTAGATCATCTTTGTGTTTTCTTACATGTACCACCACCTGGACATATTTGATAAAATTCATGTGCAAGACATATTTCTTGTGAAGACCTTTTTATAGTGATTGGAAGCATCGGCTTTAAGCTAAGTAGAGCCCTTATCTATAATCACAGTTGAAATTGTTGTAAGGATCGCAAAGGGAAGGGTGTCCTATATGTGAAAGTGATAAAGTGGAGAGAGATAAAATAAAAGCCAATCTGCTCCTAACTGCCATGTTACAGGCTGTGTTCGAAAAATTACAGGAGCGGATTGTTTGGTAGTTTATATCTCTCTCCATTTTATCACTTTCCAAGGCTTAGTACATCTGCCCCTATTTGTTTAAATACTAACATTTGTCACTGACCTTAATTGACAAATGCAAATTGCGAAATCGGCTTCAGCATGTGAATGTAAGAGAGACGTTTTTGTGATGTCACTAGTCCCTTGTGAATTAATATGCAGCATTATCATGAATACTACTCCCAAAATGGTTACTGGTCAATCTGAAATCCAGAAATGATTAAAAACAGTTAAACATTCACACCTATATATCTAGAACCATTCCAAATAGTTCATTTACACTGTTAATAGAATGCCGATTACAACCACAGATTGTTAAATAGTTCAAACAAACCTTATTTGCACTAACCGTTTAATACAGGATGTAGCAAAGTGATAAATTGTACAGTACTTTGGTAGTTTGTAGATTAGTCATTGTAAATGTAATCTGTACATATACAATCCGTCAATTCATGTGTATGATACTGATTTTGTCCTACCAGCAAGTTACTGATCCAAGTCCTTTTTTCTTTTTTTTCCTAGATTTAAATGAAGGCTGGCAGATATTCTTTGGACAAAGATGAAAGTTTTCTCATACTTCTCATGTAGTGGCATAATAAAAAAACAAAGAAAAAAACAAAACATGAAACGTGTAATTACACCAGTATTTAAAGTGGCTTGGGGATCTATGTACTTAGCCTTGGAGAGAGATAAAGTGGATGGGGATAAAGTACCAACCAACCAGCTCCTGTCATTTTTCAAACACAGGTTGTAACTTGTCAGTTAGGAGATGATTGCCTGGTACTTTAACTCCGTACACTTTATATATCTGCAAGGCTTAGTACATAGACGCCTTGGTCACTGATTTTGAGGGCAATCACTGAAATGCAGCCTGTTGATCACTTGATACTAGTGGCATCATTGACACACAAACCGCTTTGTGTCTCGTGTTAGTGATGTCATTAGTTTCCAGTGATTTAGTAGGCAGAATATTAGTTTTACCAACATAATGCCTGCCTCCAGTATGTGTAGGCAGCTGGGCCACTCTGAGGATCTGTGGGGATTTATGAATCGAGCAGTAAAAACAATATGGAGAAGTGGACAAGTTGCCCATTGCAACGAATCAGAATCTACCAGTGATGTGCGGTGGGGTGAGGCAGAGCCTTTCCTGTCATACTAACAATTGTACCAGAGTTTTGACTGCGTAAAGTATATGAAAAATACAAAAAATATGTTTGAAATATCTTCTTTGCGATATTCTAATAATTTTTATAGCCAAAACTCTGGAGTAAAAAGTCTATGGCAGGTGAGGCAGTGCCTCACCTGGCTATCTTTTCCACACATCTCTGATCAAAACCAAATTTCCAGGAGTTTATACTGCTGCACCTGTGTATAATGCCCAGATGTTAAACCGGCTCTGATGCTAGTCAGTGCCTCCTGAGCTATTTAGCTCACCGCACGTCCCTTGAATCTACCTATCTTTTTATGGAATGTACTTGATAAATTAAAACTAATTGGTTGATATGGGCATCTTCTCCACTTTTCACTGCTTGATATATCAACCCCATGGGTTTGATTTTCTTGCTTAGGAGCTCATTTATCAATGAGTGTACTTAAAACACATTTTAAAAATGATAGTTGTAAGTAGATTGTCTGGAGTCCCATTTATCATACTGATAAAGCTAAATATTTATCTTATATAATACCCTTTATGAGGTCTAAGAACACTGTACGCTATCTACGTATGAAGTACCGTAAGGATACGCACGTTGCGTAACAATCGCTTAGCCGTAGTCGAGACGCTCAAGCGTCACGTTCGCTCACGGCCAAGAGATCACTGGCAGGCACGCTATTGGCTGCTGACTAACGTAATGATTCGCTATAGCGTAGCGAACGCTCGGGACCACGAGGAGATCACCAGCGGCGCTGACGCTCACAATGTTAAACCTTTATATCTAAACCATAAACAATGTAATATGCTGTAAAACCTTTGTGTAGAGATAGGGTGTAGATGCAACCTAGTGTAACCTTATTAACTTAAAAGCTGTTTGAGCGTCACCGACGCTCTGAGAATACTAGACACTATAAGAAATACACAGATACCTGGGCTTAGGGTCCAACGCCTAATATGTATATATTTTGAATGATAAACTTGCAAAAGAATTAATACAAATACAAATCATACACTACAATATAACATAGACTACCTAACCAGATAACTACACAGGAAATATATACAATTACTATTTAAAGGAAAATAAGAGAGAAAGAGGAGAAGGGAGAGGGGGAGAGAGAAATTGGCCCACAATAACAAGAAGATCAATATAGTTGCGGAGAAACACTTACGCACAAGGGGAAACGATCGCATGCACCTCGATATCCAGCTCCCGATTATCAGCAATGAGAACCGTTGAAGAGAGTGAGCTGGATATGGTCGGCCTGCCTATTTATGCCCCACACACAATGCAATTCAATGGTCCCTACAATCTTATTGTTCATTGGACACAGGAATTCGGCTTCGCATTATAACAAAAGGTCATAGGTTGATTCATACAGGTGGGCTGTGACTGCTTCCAACTGTTCAGGTGGGTGGGACACTGAGTTTCCCGCCGCATGACTAAATAAGAACAAATAATAGTAAATGGACATAAACTTCTTATGTCCATAACTATTCGCACGAGCGATTAATCCGCTCCAAACCAACACCGGAATATTGCTATTTAAATACTCTTCCGATGGGTACCAAACACCACTGTATGACCCCTGTTAGACCCTTCGTACAATACAAAGAGGGATCCCTCTGTTCAGGAACATGCTATGTTAACTAAACTTTCAGAATCTATCAAAGGGACCATGATCTACAAAATACATTATATAGTGAAAATATGTAACGATTGAGTCGCACGCTACGATCACATAAACTCTACCGTAAATACGCATACCGTGCGCCTGCCCGCGACTGTGAGTATGCGCACGTACGGGAGAGCGCACGCATGCGCAGCACGGACCTGTGTGAGGTGCAAATATGGTAGTGTGCATAGAGATATTTTTCTGACTTTGACAGTCCACCCTTTGGCAGTCAATAATAACTGCCACCTTCTAAAACATTTCAAAAAGAGAAAAATATATGTCAGGGGTTAATACATTTACATGTTTGGGTAGGGGAGGAGAGGATAAGGTAGGAAAAGGGTATGACCTAGTGAGATAGCAGAAGCATGTGTGTATGAATCCGTGCTTGGGGGTCATGTATCATCGTGCCGTACGTGTTTTAAATCAAGCTTCGAGGTATTGCGAAGTATACATTTGAATTCCTTCTTATCCCGTGGTACGGGTCTGTGGATGGGCTGTCAAACTTTACCGAGCTCTTTTCGGCTTTGGTTGTAACAAAATGGGGGAGCACATTTTAGTTGATGATACATGAATGGGGGAGATATGTGATTGCTGATATCTGTGCCTGTATTCCCTATCGACTATGTGTGTCATTACCTGAGGGTTGTAGAAATGAAGAAAAGACATAATTACGGTAAATGCGGTGGTATTCTATGTCAGGTAAATGTACATTCGTCGATTGAGGTCTTGTTTGGTGTCTGTTGAATGCAGTCTTCTTTGTGCTTTTGCCCATAAGGTGCGAGCAAAAGCTGTCAATGTCCATAGATTTACAAAAGTGTTGGGCTAGCGTAATTTTAAAATTTCTAGGGAAACTGGGGATCTATGGCATAGTTCATCAAAAATCTGTGTATCAGGTTGTCAAAACTTCTTTAATCTCTCTGTTGTCTGTATATCGGCTCATCAAATTCCTCGTCCAAGTGGGTCTTTTTACCTTGGAGGAAACGGAAAAACAGGTGAAAGAAACGGACCGTAGAAATCGCATTTTCATCACATCATTGTTTCTACATTTGGGTCATAAATCAAGTCCATTGGAATTACAGTTTCCCTGCTCCTTAAACTCATTACCCTAGTACGACGATTGCACCTCATTAAAGCCTGACCGCATCTAAATATCAAACCGATCGTTATGATAACACCTAAGATACATAGGAGAAACTTCCCAACATCCATTATGACTCCTTGAGCCCAGTCTCCTAAACCAGAGAACCAATTTCGCGGGTTCAACCATGACACCCAACCAGTCAGCTCATTACCTACAGCAGCAAGAGTGAGATTGTGTCTCCTGCGAAATTCCCACTTCAGTTGGAGAATATCGTCCATCTTTTGGTCTATGACCTCGACCGGGTCCTCGGTGCTATTCGTAATATATGTGCAACATTTCACGCCGTATTGTGTTGCCAGTGTGACACAATATCCGCCTGTCACTGCTGTGAGGTAATTAAGAACCATTCTATGCTGTACCAGTTCTGTTTTATAAGCTTGAAGTTCCCTTCCAGTATACCTAAACGTGTCATCATACATTTCAGTGATATTATCTAACAAATTGGCGAGCGCAGATATGTATTTATAATTCAACACTCCTCTAGCGGTGCGAGTGATGTCTAATGCGATTAGAAACTGAATCCCGGTGGATTCATGGATCATGTCAGAGGCCGGATGCTCTGTTCTTTCTATCAGGTGTCGTTTAACTACGTGCTCGTAATGGGTGTGAGTATAAGGAGTTTGGGCAACACGGTGTATGTCTTTCATTTTGTCATGTGATACAGTCATTACTTCAGGCAGTACCTTTCCAATATAACACAATCCTTCAGAGTTTGGGGCAAGCCACTTATACGCCTTTCTCCCGCATATGAAATATGCATCATCGGGGAGAACATATGGGACGGAGTAGGACATAACCATATTACACACCTTCCATGTGAAATCTCCTAACCCTAATTCTTCCATCTGCTTAGTACACGTATCAGGTTGTACGATATGTGCACAGTATCCTGGTGATACCTCTCCAACTCTCGTAATCCTATTTCCTAAGGTATACCTATACCGGAAAGATTTTCCTCTACTGGCTATGTGGCGTATAAGCTCTGTATCTGTAGGCATTCTATCTGCTGTATGCGAAAAGGTCATGGTTTGATTACTCCATGACACTTCCCAATTTCCCGGCTTTCGGGGATTGGAGATGTTAAAACATAATAGGGACCTATCCACATGGTATTGGTGGAGCTTCAAACTAGGAGGGCTGGAGATATTAAACCTCCTGTCCACCGGTCTCCCACCACTTAACTCAAGTACCTCCCCTAACGTTAAAGGAAATGGTACTAGCCCTGATTTGCTATGACCTTGAGGTACTTGAGAGCATACCCAACAATCTGTTTTATTTAACACACTACCCACTAAGGAGTGATAGTCACTCAATGGATGCCGGTCCATATGGATATTAAAACTGGATTGGCATTTCTTTATGCACCCATCCTCAATGACATTGTTACAGAGCCGACAGATACAGTTTTCTTCAGCTAACAATCCTTCACAATTCCTTCTATGGTCAATGCTATCGGATCGTTTTCTGATACTCGCCTTTGCTTGTTGATTATGTTGTTCTTGGAAAACTACGCCTCCATCTCTGTCATCAGAACCCATTCCAGAACCTCTCTCGACCTCCATGGTACTCTCGCCGGAACAGACTGCTCTGGTCAACATCATGGTCAACAGGAAAATCCGGATCACAGTCTCTTGGGGCAAGTCCATCTTGTAGGAGGAAACGGAGAAGAATGAGAAGGGGGGAAAAAAATAATTTGAGGGAGAAGGGGATGGGGAGTTGGAGAAGAACAATAAAAGGGAACAGGGGATCGACAACTGCTTTTGGTCTTGTGATTTTCAATGCTCAGGTGCCGCCTCAATCTTCCTGGAACAGACACTCCAGTGATACAACCTCTACCGTCTGTTCCTTATCACGGGACCTCTCTGGATCAGCAACCTTTTTACAGTGGGACGAATGAACCCAAGTCTCTCTCTCAGCAACTTTCAATGCTGTAGTGCTAGTCAATAAGACCTGGTATGGTCCTTCCCATCTGTCAATAAGGCAACCTGAGCGTAGAAAATTCCGTGTCATTACATAATCCCCAGGTTCAATGTCATGACAATTACTATCAGGTAAATCAGGAATCACTAACTTCAGATTATCATTTTGATTCCTTAACTGTTTACTCATGTTAATCAAGTATTTTACAGTCACTTCATTGTTACACTTCAAATCATCCTGAGGGTTAATCATAACATGCGGTTGTCGACCAAACAAGATTTCAAAGGGAGACAGATTAAGAGGGGACCTGGGAGTGGTTCTGATGCTGTACAGTACAATGGGTAAAGCTTCTGGCCATGTCAATCCTGTCTCTGCCATCACTTTACTCAGTTTATTTTTAATAGTGCTGTTCACTCTTTCCACTTTCGCACTCGCCTGTGGACGGTATGGAGTGTGCAGCTTGCTATCAATTCCCATCAATTTACACATTCCTTGAAAGACATCACCTGTAAAATGGGTACCCCTATCACTTTCGATAATTCTAGGGATACCATATCTACATACAAATTCCTGCACAATTTTCTTAGCAGTAAACATAGCGGTATTTGTGGCCGCTGGAAATGCTTCGACCCAATTTGAGAAAACATCTATACAAACAAGTACATATTTCAAATTTCGACAAGGGGGTAATTGAATAAAGTCAATCTGTATTACCTGGAAAGGGCCGCCGGCAGGTGGGATATGAGATGGTTCTGTAGGTATTGCCTTTCCGATGTTCTTTCTCAGACAGGTAAGGCATGACATTGCCCTTTTACTCGCATGAGAAGAAAATCCTGGGGCACACCAATATGCTCTTACCAACTTGCACATCCCTTCCTTGCCCAGATGAGTCAGCCCGTGAGCTGCCTCAGCTAAGCATGGAAGGTATGCTTTGGGGGCCACTGGTTTACCGTGTCCATCCGTCCAGAGTCCTGAGGACTCCTGACCATATCCCTTTGCCTTCCAGACTGCCTTTTCCTGTGTTGAACACAAATTTTGCATCTCACACAACTTCTGTGTGTTGATGGTATTAAATACCATCAGTTGTGTGGTGTCTGTCTGTCTGGGGGTAGCAGCTGCTAATTTAGCAGCTTCGTCTGCTCGGCTGTTACCAAGTGATACTGGGTCTTGGTTATATGTATGTGCTTTACATTTGATAACAGCCACTCTGTCGGGTTCCTGTATCGCTGTTAGAAGCCTTTTTATGTGAGCTGCATGCGCTACCGGTGTACCAGCTGCCGTCATGAAATTTCTGAGGCGCCATAGGGCTCCGAAATCATGGACTACCCCGAATGCGTATCTAGAATCGGTGTAGATATTGGCTGATTTGCCCTTAGCCAATTCACATGCTCTGGTTAGGGCGACCAGTTCAGCAACCTGGGCTGAGTGAGGTGGGCCTAGCGGTTCCGCTTCTATGGTGCCTTGGTCATCTACGACTGCGTATCCAGTACACAAGTCTCCCGAGTCTGACTGTCTATGACAACTACCGTCCGTGTAGAACGTAAGTTCTACATCTTCCAGTGGGTTGTCACTGATGTCAGGCCTTGCGGTAAAATTTTGGGTCAAATATTCCATACAATCATGAGTGTCTTCCTTTGTGTTAAATTCTCCTTCCCCACCACTCTCATCCTCCACCCTTTGTGCCTGTCCAGGCACACCTGGGAGATATGTTGCAGGATTTAATGCACTGCATCTCCTTATGGTGATGTTTACGGGGGCCATTAGTGCCAATTCCCATCTTGTAAACCGCGCTGATGAGACGTGTCTGGTTTGTGCAGAATTTAACAAGGCTGACACTGCATGTGGTGTATGAATTGTGAGGTCGTGACCTAGCACGACGTCTTCGCTTTTCGTTACTAGCAATGCTATCGCAGCAACGCTTCGCAAGCATGTGGGGAGGGATCGCGCTACCGTATCTAGCTGAGCGCTGTAATATGCTACCGGCCTGCTGGCATCACCGTGCTTTTGGGTTAGTACGCCTGCCGCGCAACCAGCACTTTCTGTTCCGTATAGTTCAAAGGGTTTCCCATAGTCAGGCATACCTAATGCTGGTGCCTGCGTTAGGCACTGTTTAAGTCTCTCAAATGCTGTCTCAGACTCGTCTGTATGCGAAATCCGATCAGGTTTGTTTGAGGAGACCATCTCCTGCAAGGGTAACGCTAGGATGGAAAACCCTGGGATCCAGTTACGGCAATACCCACACATTCCTAAAAATGTTCTGATCTGTTGCTGGGTTTGTGGCAGAGTCATGTCTCTAATTGCTTGAATTCTATCAGCGGTCAGGTGTCTCAGTCCTTGTGTTAAACAGTGTCCCAAATATTTTACCTTAGTTTGGCATAATTGCAACTTGTCTTTGGAAACCTTGTGTCCTGTGTCTGAAAGATGAAACAGGAGCTGTTTCGTATCCTTCAGGGATGCTTCCAATGAATCAGAACACAGTAGTAGATCATCCACGTACTGTATTAATACTGATCCACTCACTGGTTGGAAAGACTGTAAACAATCATGCAAAGCCTGAGAAAATATACTTGGGCTATCTATGAATCCTTGTGGTAATCGAGTCCATGTGTATTGGACTCCTCTGTATGTAAATGCAAACAAATATTGACTGTCAGGGTGCAGAGGTACCGAAAAGAAAGCGGAGCAGAGGTCAATAACAGTGAAAAATTTCGCAGTGGGAGGGATTTGCATTAGGATGACAGCTGGATTTGGCACTACGGGGAACTGACTCTCAACTATTTTGTTAATCCCCCTTAGATCCTGCACTAGCCGGTAACCCCTCCCCCCACTCTTTTTAACAGGGAAGATGGGACTATTGGCAGTGCTGGACGTTCTTACCAGAATGCCCTGTTGTAGCAAGCGCTCTATTACGGGATACACTCCTAACTCCACCTCTGGCTTCAGAGGGTACTGTGGGATTTTTGGAGCTATCCTACCATCTTTTACTTGTACAACTACCGGAGCTACGTTTGCCATTAATCCAGTGTCCTGTCCATCTTTAGTCCAAAGTGACTCTGGTATCTGAGATGTCATTTCTTCTACTTGGGAGGGAGTCCTATTTGTCATAATGGTATGTGACATTAATTTTGACGGGGAGTCTAACATGTCTCGCACTTCCTGAGCGTGATTCTCAGGTATGTCCAAGAATACACCTTCAGGAGTACAATAAATGACGCACCCCATTTTACACAGTAAGTCTCTTCCCAGGAGATTAGTCGGTGCCGATGCAGCCAGCAAAAAGGAATGCTTGGTATGTAAAGGCCCTACTGTAATCTCGGCTGGTTTGCTAACAGGGTAGTGCTGGACTACTCCCGTTACCCCTATGGCTGGAATTGTCTTACCAGTGGTTCTCATGCCCACTGTCGAATTTATCACTGATTTGGCCGCCCCTGTGTCTACAAGAACGTTTAATGATTTACCAGCTACATTGATTGCAATTTCTGGTTCACTTTCAAGGCTTGCAATCAATTTTACTGGCTGCAGATTACAGGTATGGCCACACCCCTATTGGGTATGGTGACCTCCCTGAATCCCGCTGGCAGCAACTACTTGTGATGGAGTTAATTGGGAGCTACCAGAGGCTTGCCAGTCTCTGTTCGGGGGGTATCTTTTTGTTTCCCCTGTATGTGGCTCATAACTCCGTTTCTGCGGACCTTGCTCCCAATGTCGTGTGTCGTGTCGTTGTCTAGGGGGTTGGTATGAGTTTCGTGAATTCTTCATTCTACAATCTCGTGCCATGTGTCCCTGTTTATGACAAGAATAACAAGTAACCACATTTGACTTACCCACAGGGTTTGGTGGTATAAACAAAGGCTGCCTTGTGGTCAGGGCCTGTATACTTACTGCCATTAACTTATCACCTTGTTGTTCCCTGTGTCTGGTGATGTTCCTATCGTGATCAATAGCAGCCTCTCTCAAAGTAGCCACAGACAGACCTCGCCAACATGGTTGTGTGGTCTGTACCCTAGTCTTCAGTGATTCTTTTAAACCATCCATCAGTACCGATACTGCTACTTCTCGATGGTTTATGTTTGTTTTAATGTCCTCTATGCCTGTGTATTTTGCCATTTCTGATAATGCTCTGTGAAAATACTCTGCAGCTGTTTCTGACTCCTTCTGTTTAATGGAGAATATTTTGTTCCATTTAACTACGGCTGGGAAATACTCTTTTAACTGTAAGCTTATTCTTTTTACATTGTCTTTGTTGTACACATCTGTAAGAGGGACATCCTGATCTAATCCACAGTCAGCTAAAAATTGAGCTGCGTCGACATTGGAGGGTAAACATGCTCTCAGCAATATCTGCCAGTCTTTATTGTTGGGCTCTACAGTGTTACCTAGGTCTCTGATGTATTTTTGGCTGGCAACTAAGTCTTTTCTAGGGTCAGGGAATTCAGACACTATGGTCCTTAATTCCATTCGGGAAAATGGGCTGTACATGGCAATGTTCCTAACAGGAGTGACTCCTGAAGTGTCTGTTTTCCCATTTGGAACTACTATTACCTTAACAGGATTAACTCTAACAACCTCATCCTGTGTAGATTCTACAGGCTGTGGTGAAATAGTTTCAGCATAGTGTATGGTGCCGTACTTACCCGTTGATACGACCTCACCTATCCCTCCGCTAGGGGCTTTCGTTACTAATCTCGGGGGTTGAGCTGTGCCTACAGTGGTCTCTGCTATGGTGGCTGCTAGAGAGAGCGCTGAAATTGTTGCCGATTCGTCCTCTTGATCATACTCCTGAGAAAAGTTCAAAACAGGGTACAACTTGCACGGGTTAATACTTGCATTGGTTAATTGGTTAACATTATCTTTAACATTTACACAGTTGCTAAGTGTTTGTTTGTTACACCTTAATGCGTCATTCTCCGCAACCAATTTTTCTCCCGATATATATGGTGGCGGTGGGGCCGTGGCTATCAGTTTTCTGATCGAGCCAGATCCCGCCGCCTGAGCCAATCCTCTCTGTATGTCACCCTCCTGTTGCCACAACTGTAAATAATCATAATGCTTGATTCGTCTCTTGGCTGATTTAATGAGACATATCCTTCTCCTTAAATTCGTTAACACTTCTGTGCTGAAGCTACCTACTCTTGGGAATTTCTCCCCGTCATGTACCGTCATTCTCTCCCATTCATCACATAAAGCTTCTGTGTGACTTCCGTATTTCTCACACATTACGTATCTTGCCGACCCGACTGGTCGGTTCACTGAATCAACCCGAACCGAGGTTGATCGCCCCCTACCTGAACAAATGGCCCCCATAGTTCGAAGGTGTTGCTTTATTCAGCCAACCCTTACGCAAACCAAAATGTTCAAAATAGGCTGACGGTGGCGGTTTACCGAGTACCCCACTCACTCGCCCACGCCGACCAATACGACCTGATCACACCGATATGGTGCTGGCGTACTCGACCTAGGGCCCCTGCGACCTGAACCTCTATTTACTGGAACCTGTGAGGGTGATCCGAAGAACACTTACTCTTTCCAGTAACTATTGGTTGTTGGATAGTTCCTGAGTGAGCAGCGAACCTCCCTTAAAATAAAAAAAATTACACAAATCACGTTAGAATGTACAAATAGCGTTTATGACCTTCGTACACAAATAGTACCGGTCAGGTTTACTAATGCACACAATTACGTGCGGTACAATCGTTCAGCACATAAGCAACTAATCTTATGTACGGAGCGACCAGTGGAATCGAAAATTGCGGCTGCGAATTCCTTCAGCCAGAGCTTGTATGGCCTATATGGGTGTTGCACCAACCCTTTCTTGGTGTTGTGCCTGTGGACTGTATAGCGGACTTCCTTGTCTGCTGTACCTGAACCTGCTGGTCTGCTATGACCTCCTGGTCTGTTACAGTATGACCTCCTGGTCTGCTACACTCTAATGCTCAAATTGTATGTTTTAACCAGGAATGCCTCCCTAGCCACCATGTACGTCACTTACACGCATGTACCTCACGAGAACTCGACTTTTCTTGTGGTTCAACCTCAAAAATTGTAAAAACAAACACTCACTCACCACATATACACTTTTGTTTCTATTTCTATTTCTGCGCAGAAATTTTCTTCAGACCAGATGTGTTACAAAGGAACTGTTAATTTAAATTTCGAATGTTAAAAATAGATTTGCGCGATTTATCGCCTTGCGTTATTTACCGCGTTGCGCTATTTATCGCGTTGGAAAAAAAAATTGACGCTTGTGATTTGAGTTACGTGGGCGTACCCGTACGCTCCGTTGCGTAATATACGCTGCGTGCGTCGGCCCTTGGGTTGCGTACACAAGTCTCAGTCTTTTGTTAGAGACACGTGTACGCAAAGCAAAGATCCACCGTAACACAATTTATACGTTTATCAATGTAGATGATCCTTTATCATCTACCACGCACCACACTGACTTCGCCTTGTCTCTCAGGCACAGCTGTGTGTTTGTCTATACTTTAACTATATTACCTTTACTCTTAAACTATGAAATAGCGGCAAATCTCTCTTAGCACGTTTATCAACTATAAAACTGGCAAACAGAAGAGTGATATACGAAAATACACAAATGAAAAAGAAATGCAGATATATATGTGCGTGCGTGTGTACGCAAGACAGAAAAAATAAACAGTTTTAAATGAGACTATCGTTTTGTTCTTACCTCCGGTTCCCGGATTCCTTCAGCACCCTTTACTAAGAGAAGCAGACGCTTATCCAAACAGCACTACGAGGAATATGATCTCCCGCCCTTTGCTGCTGGATAATGTCTGCTGAAATTACCTAGTGCAGATATGTGAAGGACAGAACGAGCCCGCAATTGATAAAGCTAAATATTTATCTTATATAATACCCTTTATGAGGTCTAAGAACACTGTACGCTATCCACGTATGAAGTACCGTAAGGGTACGCACGTTGTGTAACAATCGCTTAGCCGTAGTCGAGACGCTCAAGCGTCACGTTCGCTCACGGCCAAGAGATCACTGGCAGGCACGCTATTGGCTGCTGACTAACGTAATGATTCGCTATAGCGTAGCGAACGCTCGGGACCACGAGGAGATCACCAGCGGCGCTGACGCTCACAATGTTAAACCTTTATATCTAAACCATAAACAATGTAATATGCTGTAAAACCTTTGTGTAGAGATAGGGTGTAGATGCAACCTAGTGTAACCTTATTAACTTAAAAGCTGTTTGAGCGTCACCGACGCTCTGAGAATACTAGACACTATAAGAAATACACAGATACCTGGGCTTAGGGTCCAACGCCTAATATGTATATATTTTGAATGATAAACTTGCAAAAGAATTAATACAAATACAAATCATACACTACAATATAACATAGACTACCTAACCAGATAACTACACAGGAAATATAATACAATTACTATTTAAAGGAAAATAAGAGAGAAAGAGGAAAAGGGAGAGGGGGAGAGAGAAATTGGCCCACAATAACAAGAAGATCAATATAGTTGCGGAGAAACACTTACGCACAAGGGGAAACGATCGCATGCGCCTCGATATCCAGCTCCCGATTATCAGCAATGAGAACCGTTGAAGAGAGTGAGCTGGATATGGTCGGCCTGCCTATTTATGCCCCACACACAATGCAATTCAATGGTCCCTACAATCTTATTGTTCATTGGACACAGGAATTCGGCTTCGCATTATAACAAAAGGTCATGGGTTAATTCATACAGGTGGGCTGTGACTGCTTCCAACTGTTCAGGTGGGTGGGACACTGAGTTTCCCGCCGCATGACTAAATAAGAACAAATAATAGTAAATGGACATAAACTTCTTATGTCCATAACTATTCGCACGAGCGATTAATCCGCTCCAAACCAACACCGGAATATTGCTATTTAAATACTCTTCCGATGGGTACCAAACACCACTGTATGACCCCTGTTAGACCCTTCGTACAATACAAAGAGGGATCCCTCTGTTCAGGAACATGCTATGTTAACTAAACTTTCAGAATCTATCAAAGGGACCATGATCTACAAAATACATTATATAGTGAAAATATGTAACGATTGAGTCGCACGCTACGATCACATAAACTCTACCGTAAATACGCATACCGTGCGCCTGCGGGTGCCCGCGACTGTGAGTATGCGCACGTACGGGAGAGCGCACGCATGCGCAGCACGGACCTGTGTGAGGTGCAAATATGGTAGTGTGCATAGAGATATTTTTCTGACTTTGACAATACCAAAGGCGTTTTAACATTCATAACCAGTTTTGTCACTCATTGATAAATGGGCCCCTTAGTGAGGGGTCAATCAAGTGCTTTACTGGCAAAAGTTTGGCAACATGCTTATATTTTTGTAAATTACATTGATCAAAAGAGGATGGACAGAAAAAAAAAATGCACATATAAGTTGACAGAGCTACAGTATACTATAAATCTCCATTATTTTTTATTTTTTTTTAAATAAAATTCTAAAATCTGATCCTGAATGCTGGTAATTGGAACCAGATGACAAATCTAAGAAATAGCCACTTCCTCCACTTTTGTATACCCCCAGAGGACTCTGTAGCGATAGTGATGGTGGATATGACATGGTTAAAGTCCAATCTGAAAGATGTTTCTGACGGGATGTAGTTATGTGACTGGCGGTCACTATACCGACAGCTGACAGTGGGCATGCCGACTAACAGGGAGTATTCCCACTTGTGGGTGTCCACAACACCTATAGAGTGAGAATAGAACCTGTGGTGAGCCACAAGGGGGTTAGTTGCGTTATAAGTATAAAAAAAAAAAAAAAAATAGAAAAGAATCTCAATCCGCTTGTAAATAGGGCTATATTTGGATACTTAAACACAATATTACTGAATGACATGCTACAGTAAATACAGTATGGAGGCAATCAAATGTGGAGACAAGCAGTTCTTGCATGTATGGATAATGTTCAAGTGTCCTATATAGATAGATAGAATTAATTAATATCCACAATTATGCACTCTCACATACTGTATATTACTGTAGGTGAGACAGCCGGATAATGGGTGGGTGGTAGTGGTGCAGCTTCTAATCTTGTTTTCACAAATAAAGAGTGGGTTCCCTTTGTTAGAAATAGTGTACTCAAGGGCTTACAGTGGTGTCAGAGGTCTCCAGATAGCTGACAGAGTGGTCCTATGTATTAACGGCATCCGGTTAAACAAGTGAATCCAGGTGTCAAATGGAACTTCTCCATAAGACTGTTACCAGCCTCCACATTAACTAGAACGACTTATGAAAAAAGTGACTGAAGCTTGACATTGTTGTCCTTGTGCATTTCTCCGCTAAATACAGCAGTGGTTCCATCAAGTTACAGTCACTTTGTCAAGCTTTGTCATTGGGTGTGGTACAGTATTCTTTCGAAATAATGTAGTTGCTTTAATAAAGTGTTTTCTTACTAGACACATTTTTTTTTGGAACATTAGTCTTTATCTAATATGCTAAATAGAGGACACTAAAAGACAATGGGGTGTACAGAGCATGTTCAAGGAACAGGCATAATATTCAGACTGTACTTGTTTGCTGGCTCCTCCTCTACATCCCATGTTGCAACCTGCTCTCTCTGTGAGCTCCACTGGAGGGCGGTGGGTATGGAGCATACATCTGTGCCCCATCCGCACATCTGCCCTTGTCTCCTGGAGAGTATTCACCTGGTCACTGATTCAGGGGGTGACTGGAGGCCTCAGGGATCCTTTGCGCTAACCTCAAGTGCCGTGACCACAGCTCTGGGAGCCACAGCTGGGGCAGTCAAGCACCCCTCCCCATCTTACTGTGATTGAGATGGGGTTGTGGTCCTTTCCTGGTGCTGTTTCCATGGTAGACTCTTCTGTATGTTTTGTCTCCATAGTAACCAAGCTTTGCGGTAATCTGTCTTCTGTATGACACCAGACTGGAATGGACCTAAGGGAAGAAACTGTGATGTTTTCTATTCTTTCAAGGTTGGGTAGTGAAGGCTGTGCTTTTACAGTTGAAAGCGGTGATCAACAGGGGGGGAAAGGGGTGATCAACATCATCAAAGTGTGGTCGGCCACTCTTCTCTGAATCTATCTGCAGCTGACTATGGAGAAAGTGGAATTACATGGTTGTGTGATAACCTTACCAAAGTCCAACCTCATTCTGTTGCAGCACATAGTTTTTCTGGATCTTGTGTTTTTAATACCAGATGTCACAAGTTGGTCTTGTGAAAGCTGGTATATGTGCTCCGTTACATGAGGCTGTCGGACAAGATAGTATCTTGCATTAAGTCTTTTCTGTTTGGTCGTTTGCACTCTAATTTCAATTACAACTTCTAGCCCACTAGTCTCTGTGGACTCCTCAGGGATCTCCAGGCAGTCCTCAGGCGGCTGATGGTCGTGTGGCTTTTCCTCTTTGTGTGCCTGTTTCTACCTATTCCCATGCTTTCCTCATGACCTAAAAACGTAAAGACCAATGTGGCTCTGGATTGTATTATACTAGCAACCTAAGCGTGGTGGCAGAATCACCTTGGTGTCTATCCTGGCTGTATTTCCAAAGTCAGGGCCCACTTTTTCATCAAAACCTTGCTTAGTTGGCATTGACAACATGTCTGTTGATCCTTTGAACTATTGGGTTTTCTGATCAGGTCATACAGACTGAAAAATGGCAGGAAACCAGAGTCTTCCAGGTATTACATCAGATATGGAAGATTTACATCTCTAATGTGAAAGGGAAAGTGTTTATACATCCTTGATCTGGTTGGTTTGCATGTTTTTCTTGCAGGACAGTTTTTGAATTGTGATTTAAAGATAACCTCCCTGAAGGTACAGGTTTAAGCTCCTTCCAGTTTCTTTTAATGCAAACTGGCCAGCATTCTTGAAGTTCATTCTTTTCTTCAAGGGGTGCTACATGTACAGACACCTCATGTCTCCTTTAGATCTTAATTTGGTCTTATTTATATTACCCAAAATGCCATGCAAATCCCTGGCATCTGTTCGTGTGTAATTCTTTACTTGAAAGGTTTATTTCTTGATGTAAATATCTTTTGCCGGCAGGTGTCTGTGTTAGCGACCATATCTTGCATGTTCTCATAACCTCCCCATTTCTACCAGGACAGAGTGATCCTGGTTCCAGACCTTCACTTCAACCGATGTTGTTTCCATGTTCCACCTCAATCAGGATATTATAAGCTCTCCTCTAGCATTAGGCTGGGTGATTCTTTTTGACTTCTTGATGGTGTTCAAGCTTTGTGGATCTATGGCCCTCATTCCGAGGTGTTTGCTCGCTAGCTGCTTTTAGCAGCATTGCACACGCTAGGCCGCCGCCCTCTGGGAGTGTATCTTAGCATAGCAGAATTGCGAACGAAAGATTAGCAGAATTGCGAATAAATAATTCTTAGCAGTTTCTGAGTAGCTCGAGAGTAGCACTGCGATCAGCTCAGCCTGTTTCGTTCCTGGTTTGACGTCACAAACACGCCCTGCGTTCGGCCAGCCACTCCCCCGTTTCTCCAGACACTCCCGCGTTTTTACCTGACACGCCTGCGTTTTTTAGCAAACGCCGGAAAGACGCTGAGTTGCCGCCCAGAAACGCCCCTTTCCTGTCAATCATTTACCGAACACCAGTGCGACTGAAAAGCACCGCAGACGCTACAGCAAAACAGCTAAGTTTTGTGTAAAATAACTAAGCGCATGCGCTCTGCGTACCATGCGCATGCGCAGTTAGCGACTAATCGCAGTATAGCGAAACGAGCGAACAACTCGGAATGACCCCCTATGTGTGTAGATCTGCTTGTTTATGTTAAGGCCCGTACACACTGGTCGATCTAGAAACATAGAATTTGACGGCAGATAAGAACCACTTGGCCCATCTAGTCTGCCCCTTTTTTATTTTATCCTTTAGGCAATCTCAACCCTTTTTTAACCTTAATTCTTTGTAAGGATATTCATATGCCTGTCCCAAGCATGTTTAAATTGCCCTACAGTCTTAGCCTCTACCACCTCTGATGGGAGGCTATTCCACTTACCCACTACCCTTTCTGTGAAGTAATTTTTCCTTAAATTTCCCCTGAACCTCCCCCCCTCCAGTCTCAATGTATGCCCTCGAGTTCTAATACTTTTCCTTTGAAGAATGTTTCCCTCCTGAACTTTGTTAAGACCCTTGATATATTTGAAAGTTTCTATCATGTCCCCCCTTTCCCTTCTCTCCTCCAAACTATACATGTTAAGATCTTTTAGCCTTTCCGGGTAAGTTTTGTGATGTAGGCCATGCACCATTTTAGTTGCCCTTCTTTGTACACTCTCTAATGTATTTATATCCTTCTGGAGATAGGGTCTCCAGAACTGGACACAGTATTCCAGATGGGGCCGTACCAATGACCTATACAGTGGCATTATCACTTCTTTTTTCCTGCTACTGATTCCAATCCCTATGCAACCAAGCATCTGACTTGCCTTTCTCATTGCTTTGTTGCATTGCTTTCCTGCCTTCAAGTCACTTGAAATAGTGACTCCTAAATCTCTTTCCTCCTCAGTAGTTTCCATTATAGTACCCTTGATACTATACTTAGCCTTTGGGTTTTTGAGACCCAAGTGCATGATTTTGCATTTTTTAGCATTAAACTGTAGTTGCCACGTTCTTGACCATTTCTCAAGCCTACCTAGGTCATTAATCATTTGTTTGACCCCTCCCGGTGTGTCTACCCTGTTGCATATCTTTGTATCATCTGCAAAAAGGCATATCTTCCCTTCAATACCATCTGCAATGTCACCAACAAAGATATTAAAGAGAACTGGACCAAGTACAAATCCCTGGGGTACTCCACTGGTAACATTTCCCTCCATAGATTGCACTCCATTAACTACGACTGTCTGTTTCCTATCCTGCAACCAGGTTCTTATCCATTTAACTGATTTATAATCCACCCCCAGGCTTTCAAGTTTATTTAGCAGTCTGCGATGTGGGACAGTGTCAAATGCCTTACTAAAGTCTAGATATGCTACATCTACAGCTCCCCCTTGATCTATTATTTTCATCAGAGTCAAAAAAGTCAATAAGATTTGTTTGGCATGATCTCCCACCAGTAAATCCATGCTGTTTTGGATCCTGTAAGTTGTTTGATTTAAGATATTCCACTACTCTTTCTTTTAATAGTTTTTCCATTACTTTCCCTACTACTGATGTAATATATCGGCCGTTCTCTTGAACGGCCGATATATCGCGGGACCGTCGGCCAGTGTGTACGGCCGATACGTCTGTGAACTCCGTCGTTCACAGACGTATCGCGTCGGCCGCGCAGCACAGCCGACGGCCAATATATTTACCGATATATTGGCGCGTCGCTGTGTGTGTATGGGGTGGTCGGCCGACCGCCTGTACACATGCTGCGGCGGCCGGCGGTGATTGACAGCTGAACTGGGCGGGCGTGTGTACACGCCCGCCCAGTTCATGACGTCAGTCCCCAACGGATCGAGCAGTGTGTATGCTGAACACACTGCTCGATCCGTCCATAGATATATCTGCAGATCAATTGATCTGCAGATATATCTATTAGTGTGTACCCACCTTAAGACTGACCACTTTATGATGCATACAAGAAGTTGATCAATGACAACAGTTGGTGACTAGATAGATCATTACTACAATCCAGCAAGTGTATAATTGGGAAGGGGCTCTAATTCCTGAATGCTTGAGTGGTATGGTGTCTTGGTGGAATAGTTGTGTATACTTCCTTTATGAGAATTCACCCCTTTGTAAGTATTTACCCTTCTTCCTACACTAGTGCATGCTATCAACCATCTCAATCTCCACACTTGCTTAACTTGTTTCAGATCTGTCCTCTTCTAATTACTGTAGATTGTAAACTCTTTCATTAGTTGTTACAAAACAGAAAAAGAATCACTTAGCGTAAACCGTAACTAGATATAAACTGTTCAAAAGGATATGTATGGATCAGTACAGTATAACTATATCTCCATATTATAGAAAGAGTTATGTAGACCTCCTAGGTAAGGTCACCATAACTACAAGAACTACTACACTTGGATGCAGTTTGGGGGTAATTCCGAGTTGATCGCAGCAGGAATTTTGTTAGCAGTTGGACAAAACCATGTGCACTGCAGGGGAGGCAGATTTAACACGTGTTTATCTGGAAATAGTATACACTGAGGAATAAGGACATTGTAAGAGACATATATATGTCATTATCTCAGTAGGGGACCCAAAAATGTGAGATTTTGAATTTTGGATAAGGGATACTCAACCTGTATATGTAAAAAGAGAGCGAGAAAAACAAGCATCCCTAAATAGTAAAATACCGTAGGTTTAATGCACAGGTGTACACAAAAGGCATAAAATACATAAAAAGTAGCAAATCCACCACTAGTGGAAAAATGGAGGCGTACCGGAAAAGGTGGGTGTAAGGACATTTATACCTATAAGCGCATGTCAGAATAGCCACATATCCCGGATCCATGGCGAAGTGGAACTGATTATGGTACAGATGAGTAGTCCTTCAGCATCATCCCAACAGACCTGGCAGCCCCGTCCTTACCACCAACGCGTTTTGACTGAAAGCTGGAGTCTTTATCAAGGTGTAACAACATGGTGAACAGGGCCATATAAATACCCTCCAAAGGTGTCCCATTGGATGGGAATGCACACACTGTAATTTTACAATTATACTGTGTATATTGGATGTAGTTTTGTGACTGGCGTCCATTGGTCACAATAGCCCTCCCTCACCCCCATCCCCTCACATCCTGCCCCCTTCACAACCACGACGCTCGGCATGCCGACCAACAGGGACTATTACCACTCGTGGCTGTCCACGACACCCATAGAGTGGGAACAGAACCTGTTGCCACAGAGCCTGCAGCGTGGCAAGCGCATTGAGCCCTCTTAGTTACTATTATAGCAGCATTCTTTTGACGCCCAGGTTCCTACATCTCATTTAGTGCATCTTTCACTAGTTGTGTTCTCCCTTTCCGATGTCTTTATCGTCTACATTTTGTTTTCCTTGCATGTCCCTGTTATGTATGTTCAGTGTTCCCCATTGTCCGAGACTGTGGAGCACTAGGACACCTCAAAATCAGGTGTAGTATGGTATGCCGGGGGCCGGTCTCCCGGCGACCAGCATACCGACGCCGGGAGCCCGACCGCCGGCATACCGACAGCGTGGCGAGCGCAGATGAGCCTCTTGCAGGCTCGCTGCGAGCACGGTGGTGCACTAAGCGCGCCACGCTATTTTTTTTTTTCCCTCCAGGGGGGTCGTGGACCCCCACGAGGGAGAAAGTGTCGGTATGCCGGCTGTCTGCATGCTGAAGACCACTCCTCAAAATCTGCTCTGATACTGTGTGACAGCTGCCTATGTATAGCGATATCCAGCCTTTCCAGTGATCTTTCCTTTTCCTGGAGGCAGATAGAGAATGTAGCTGCATGTTTGTAATGCTTTGTGGACTTAAATTCATGATCTTAAAATTCAATTAGCATGCACTTGACTGGACGGCTTGGATAAGCTCTCATCTCACTAATGAATAATTAAAGCAATTTATCTTTACTTAACAAGTTGCACTTTCTTCCCCACTTATATGTTGTATTAACATAGGCAGAAGTATAGAAAATAATCAGGGCGATTTACTGTGGTCTGTGCGGCCATATCACTAAGACTGAGGACTGTTTACAGAAGGTAAGACTTCAGAGTCAATGGTGTTATTTTAATGGCACCCACATTTACAGGTACACTTGTACAAGTATTACTTTTTATTGAACGCGTTTATGATCTATTTGGGAATCTTGTTTCTGTTCTTCAACAGTAGAAATAGGAGCGTGTTAAAAGTCCTGTTACAGACTAAGACCAAGCTCTTGGTCTGCTTATATTTCGTGTGATAAATATATTGATTCCAAATGAAAGTTAATTACAAAAGTGTCCTACTGTATGGACACTATTTTTTTTCCATTAAAGTATTAAACACATTTTAAAATCGATGTTGTTGACTTAATAATGAAAAAAAAAAAAAAAAGTATTTTTTTTTTTTTTTTTAAATTATAGTTACGTGGTTCATTTAATTTTTAAAGTATGGTAACATCCGCAGTGGTTTTATGTATGTGTCACTTGTGTGAGTGACACTTTTCATTACAGAAACGCACCTTGAAATACACTTCTCCACCTGAGGCCTATACATTTAATAAAACCCGTTCGTCTGACATGCACATTTGTAGGTCCATTCCTCACCTGTAGTAACCGTTCACATGCAGTGCCCTATAGTAAAATGTGTAATTATAAAACCGGCCCCATCAAATTTTCAACCAGCGTCAGTGAATGACCACAGATTAAAAATGTCAGAATGTTATGTTGTACATTTAATAGTTTCATTTGTTCAATTAAAATGTATGAGACAGTTGTGTGTGCCTCAATATTTTATGATTGGTTTAATGGACAAGGGATCAGGATCTCTGTTCATTTTACCAAATTGGCACTTACAGTATGATTTCTTCATTCTACTGTGTCACACTCACCCCAGTGGGGTCAAGTAGAGGCTCATTCTTTTTTGGCAGTTTTTTTTTTTTTTTTTTTTTTAATCACTCCCCTCTCCCTTTCTAGTGGCATCAACTCTGCAATCATCAGCCTAGGGCATGCTTTTATTATAGCATTAGGGGCAAAATGCTCTTGGTGCACAGAATGAGACCATTGGCCTGATTCGGAGGTGCATGCAACTGCATGTTTTGCCGCAATCTCTATCTGCAATCTTATGCTAATGCTGAAACCGAATCTTAGCCTGCTGATATGCCCACTGGCAGCCGCACTATTCCGTTTCAGTGCATACAAAGGGGTATATTCAATAAGTGTTGGATACATTCCGACATACATTTGTCGGAATGGATCCGACAACCCCTATTCAATAGAGCAGCCTAATCAGAATGTCGGATTTGGCCGGTGTCCATTTTGTTGTCAGCAGCTCCCCGTGCGTGAGAAACAGGGAGCTGCCGGTGCCGTACATCATGGCAGCCCAGTGCTGCGCTGCAGGGAGAGAGGTGCCTGGCTGGGGGACGGCGGTCAAAGTACCCCTCATGCCCGTAGCCCGCAGCACCGCTCCCTATAGCCTGCTGCACCGCTCCCCGTCTCCTCCCCTCAATCTGACGTTTTTTTTTAAGACTGCAGCTTCTGACAGCTATTGAATACACCCCTAAGGCGCATCATTGTTGCACCATCGGTCGCAACATCGAAGATTCCACCTGCGCTATGCCAGGTGCAATTTTGCCCTCTGAACACGGCCTCCTGTGTCAGTGCAATTGTGTCTTTAGAATATAGGCTCAAAAATAAGTATAAAATGTATATTTATGGATGCGAAACAGCGGAACATTTATCTTTTTTTTTTCTTCTATTTATAAAAAGAAAAAATCCATACATAATAAATAGGGTAACTGTGACATGGACATCAAGCTAATCCGCTCGCCCAGAAGATTAAAAAGTGTTTACAACTGAAAATGAGAGGAAACAATTCTTCATCGGTTCTAAATGGCATTAGGCATCATCATTCCAAAATGACAATATTTTTGTAGTCTTACTGTATATGTTGTGATTTGCTAAAAAGGATTCCAAATTATTTGTAAAGTTAGTCCAGACTCCGGATACCAACTTGCCTAGCAATGCATATGTTTACTACCCTCTGGCCCATATGGGTATGTTTTAGTTGGATAGCAGGGCCGTAACTAGGGGGGGTCTAAGCGGAGCCGTTGCGCGGGGCTCTCGGGGCAGCACCATGCAGCCAGTAGTGCTACTGCAGAGCCATGTGCAGGCAGCCTATAGAGTTTTCCAGGACAATCTGGGCAGTACTCTACTTACCAGCAATGGTGCCCTCTAAGGTTTAGGGTGGTGCGGCATGCCAGGGGCAGACTACCACCCTTAATGCGCTGTGGGACAGTCAAATCAATGTGTACATAAAACACTGTTCTGCTGGAGGCTGCCTGGTGATATTGCCCTGAAGTAGAGCTAATTTCAAATGTGCAGACAGATTTAGAGTCGGGAGGGAGCTCACTCAGGCTCTCAATATCCATGTAAAAATAAAGTTGCTGATTTGTTTGTGTGTTACATCCAAGAAAGATTGGGCCTGCATCACTACTCACTTGTCATTGTGCCAGTTTGCACCCAACAAGGTGAATTTACTCGAGTTTCTAAAATGATGCGGTTACCCATAGCAACCAACCAGATTCTGTCTATCAATTTCTAGAATGCATTAATAAAATGATAGCTAATGATTTGTTACTATGGGCAATTCCACCACTTTATATTTTAGAAACTTTAGTAAATCTACCCCATTGATTTGGATTTGTTCCTGACTGTATGTTATGTTTGCACATTTCCGTACAGATTACAGCAATACAGGTTGAGTATCCCATATCCAAAATGCTTGGGACCAGAGGTATTTTGGATATGGGATTTCCTCTGACGTCCTAGTGGATGCTGGGAACTCCGTAAGGACCATGGGGAATAGACTGGCTCCGCAGGAGACTGGGCACTCTAAAAGAAAGATTAGGTACTATCTGGTGTGCACTGGTTCCTCCCACTATGACCCTCCTCCAGACCTCAGTTAGATTTCTGTGCCCGGCCGAGCTGGATGCACACTAGGGGCTCTCCTGAGCTCCTAGAAAGAAAGTTTATTTTAGTTTTTTTATTTTACAGTGAGACCTGCTGGCAACAGGCTCACTGCATCGAGGGACTAAGGGGAGAAGAAGCGAACCTACCTGCTTGCAGCTAGCTTGGGCTTCTTAGGCTACTGGATACCATTAGCTCCAGAGGGATCGACCGCATGGAACTGGCCTTGGTGTTCGTTCCCGGAGCCGCGCCGCCGTCCCCCTTACAGAGCCAGAAGCAAGAAGAGGTCCGGAAAATCGGCGGCAGAAGACTTCGGTCTTCACCAAGGTAGCGCACAGCACTGCAGCTGTGCGCCATTGCTCCTCATGCACACTTCACACTCCGGTCACTGAGGGTGCAGGGCGCTGGGGGGGGGCGCCCTGAGGGCAATATATGACACCTTGGCTGGCAAATCTACATCATATATAGTCCTAGAGGCTATATAGATGTAAAATTACCCCTGCCAGTATTCCAGAAAAAGCGGGAGAAAGTCAGTTGAAAAAGGGGCAGGGCTTCTCCCTCAGCACACTGGCGCCATTTTCTCTTCACAGTGCAGCTGGAAGACAGCTCCCCAGGCTCTCCCCTGTAGTTTTCAGGCTCAAAGGGTTAAAAAGAGAGGGGGGGCACAAAATTTAGGCGCAATATTGTATATACAAGCAGCTATTGGGAAAAATTCACTCAATATAGTGTTAATCCCAAAATTATATAGCGATCTGGTGTGTGCTGGCATACTCTCTCTCTGTCTCCCCAAAGGGCTGTGTGGGGTCCTGTCCTCAGTCAGAGCATTCCCTGTGTGTGTGTGCGGTGTGTCGGTACGGCTGTGTCGACACGTTTGATAAGGAGGCTTATGTGATGGCAGAGCAGATGCCGATAAATGTGATGTCGCCCCCTGTGGGGCCGACACCAGAGTGGATGGATAGGTGGAAGGTATAAACCGACAGTGTCAACTCCTTACATAAAAGGCTGGATGACGTAACAGCTATGGGACAGCCGGCTTCTCAGCCCGCGCCTGCCCAGGCGTCTCAAAGGCCATCAGGGGCTCAAAAACGCCCGCTCCCTCAGATGGCAGACACAGATGTCGACACGGAGTCTGACTCCAGTGTCGATGAGGTTGAGACATATACACAATCCACTAGGAACATCCGTTACATGATCCCGGCAATAAAAAATGTGTTACACATTTCTGACATTAACCCAAGTACCACTAAAAAAGGGTTTTATGTTTGGGGAGAAAAAGCAGGCAGTGTTTTGTTCCCCCATCAAATGAGTGAATGAAGTGTGAAAAAGCGTGGGTTCCCCCGATAAGAAACTGGTAATTTCTAAAAAGTTACTGATGGCGTACCCTTTCCCGCCAGAGGATAAGTTACGCTGGGAGATATCCCCTAGGGTGGATAAGGCGCTCACACGTTTGTCAAAAAAGGTGGCACTGCCATCTTAGGATACGGCCACTTTGAAGGTACCTGCTGATAAAAAGCAGGAGACTATCCTGAAGTCTGTATTTACACACTCAGGCACTAGACTGAGACCTGCAGATAGTGCTGCTGCAGCGTGGTCTGTAACCCTGTCAAACAGGGATACTATTTTGCGAACATAAGACGTCGTCTTATATATGAGGGATGCACAGAGGGATATTTTGCCGGCTGGCATCCAGAATTAATGCAATGTCCATTCTGTCAGGAGGGTATTAGAGACCCGACACTGGACAGGTGATGCTGACTTTAAAATGCACATAGAGCCTTATAAGGGTGAGGAATTGTTTGGGGATGTTCTCTGGGACCTCGTATCCACAGCAACAGCTGGGAAGAAATTTTTTTACCTCAGGTTTCCTCACAGCCTAAGAAAGCACTGTATTATCAGGTACAGTCCTTTCGGCTTCAGAAAAGCAAGCGGGTCAAAGGCGCTTCCTTTCTGCACAGAGACGAGGGAAGAGGGAAAAAGCTGCACCAGTCAGCCAGTTCCCAGAATCAAAATTCTTCCCCCGCTTCCTCTGAGTCCACCGCATGACGTGGGGGCTCCACAGGCGTAGCCAGGTACGGTGGGGGGCCGCCTCAAAAATTTCAGCGATCAGTGTGCTCACTCACAGGTGGATCCCTGGATCCTTCAAGTAGTATCTCAGGGGTACAAGCTGGAATTCGAGGCGTCTCCCCCCCCCCCCCCCCCCCCGCCGTTTTCTCAAATCTGCCTTGCCGACAACTCCCTCAGGCAGGGAGGCTGTGCTAGAGGCAATTCACAAGCTGTATTCCCAGCAGGTGATAGTCAAGGTGCCCCTACTTCAACAAGGACGGGGTTACTATTCCACACTGTTTGTGGTACCGAAACCGGACGGTTCGGTGAGACCCATTTTAAATTTGAAATCCTTGAACACATACATAAAAAAATTCAAGTTCAAGATGGAATCGCTCAGGGCGGTTATTGCAAGCCTGGAGCAGGGGGATTACATGGTATCCCTGGACATCAAGGATGCTTACCTACATGTCCCCATTTACCATCCTCACCAGGAGTACCTCAGATTTGTGGTACAGGGTTGCCATTACCAATTCCAAACACTGCCGTTTGGACTGTCCACGGCACCGAGGGTCTTTACCAAGGTAATGGCAGAAATGATGATACTCCTTCGAAAAAAGGGAGTTTTAATTATCCCGTACTTGGACGATCTCCTTATAAAGGCGAGGTCCAATGAGCAGTTGTTGGTCGGAGTAGCACTATCTCGGGAAGTGCTACAACAGCACGGATGGATTCTATACATTCCAAAGTCACAGCTGGTTCCTACCACATGCCTACTGTTCCTGGGGATGGTTCTGGACACAGAACAGAAAAAAGTGTTTCTCCCGCAGGAGAAAGCCAAGGAGCTGTCATCTCTAGTCAGAGACCTCCTGAAACCAAAACAGGTATCGGTGCATCACTGCACACGAGTCCTGGGAAAAATGGTAGCTTCTTACGAATCAAAATTCCATTCGGCAGGTTCCATGCAAGAACCTTTCAGTGGGACCTCTTGGACAAGTGGTCGGGATCGCATCTTCAGATGCATCGGCTGATAACCCTGTCTCCAAGGACCAGGGTATCTCTACTGTGGTGGCTGCAGAGTGCTCATCTTCAAGAGGGCCGCAGATTCGGCATACAGGACTGGGTCCTGGTAACCACGGATGCCAGTCTTCGAGGCTGGGGGGCAGTCACACAGGGAAGAAATTTCCAAGGACTTTGGTCAAGTCAGGAGTCGTCCCTACACATAAATATTCTGGAACTGAGGGCCATTTACAATGCCCTAAGTCTGGCAAGGCCTCTGCTTCAAAACCAGCCGGTACTGATCCAATCAGACAACATCACGGCAGTCGCCCATGTAAACCGACAGGGCGGCACAAGAAGCAGGATGGCGATGGCAGAAGCCACAAGGATTCTCCGATGGGCGGAAAATCACGTCTTAGCACTGTCAGCAGTGTTCATTCCGGGAGTGGACAACTGGGAAGCAGACTTCCTCAGCAGACACGACCTACACCCGGGAGAGTGGGGACTTCATCCAGAAGTCTTCCAACTGTTGGTAAACCGTTGGGAAAGGCCACAGGTGGACATGATGGCGTCCCGCCTAAACAAAAAACTAGATATTGCGCCAGGTCAAGGGACCCTCAGGCAATAGCTGTGGACGCTCTAGTGACACCGTGGGTGTACCAGTCGGTTTATGTATTCCCTCCTCTGCCTCTCATACCAAAGGTACTGAGAATAATAAGAAGACGAGGAGTAAGAACGATACTCGTGGTTCCGGATGGGCCAAGGAGAGCTTGGTACTTAGAACATCAAGAAATGATATCAGAGGACCCATGGCCTCTACCGCTCAGACAGGATCTGCTACAGCAGGGGCCCTGTCTGTTCCAAGACTTACCGTGGCTGCGTTTGACGGCATGGCGGTTGAATTCCGGATCCTAAAGGAAAAGGGCATTCCGGAAGAAGTCATTCCTACGCTGATAAAAGCCAGGAAAGAAGTAACCGCAAACCATTATCACCGTATTTGGCGAAAATATGTTGCGTGGTGTGAGGCCAGGAAGGCCCCAACAGAGGAATTTCAGCTGGGTCGTTTTCTGCACTTCCTACAGTCAGGGGTGACTATGGGCCTAAAATTGGGTTCCATTAAGGTCCAGATTTCGGCTCTGTCGATTTTCTTCCAGAACGAACTGGCTTCACTGCCTGGAGTTCAGACATTTGTAAAGGGAGTGCTACATATTCAGCCCCCTTTTGTGCCTCCTGTGGCACCTTGGGATCTCAACGTGGTGTTGAGTTTCTTAAAATCACATTGGTTTGAGCCACTTAAAACTGGATTTGAAATATCTCACGTGGAAAGTGGTCATGTTATTGGCCTTGGCTTCGGCCAGGCGTGTGTCAGAATTGGCGGCTTTGTCATGTAAAAGCCCTTATCTGATTTTCCATATGGATAGGGCAGAATTGAGGACTCATCCCCAGTTTCTCCCTAAGGTGGTATCAGCTTTTCACTTGAACCAACCTATTGTAGTGCCTGCGGCTACTAGGGACTTGGAAGATTCCAAGTTACTGGACGTAGTCAGGGCCTTAAAAATTTATATTTCCAGGACGGCTGGAGTCAGGAAAACGGACTCGCTTTTTATCCTGTAGGCACCCAACAAAATAGGTGCTTCTGCTTCTAAGCAGACTATTGCTCGCTGAATTTGTAGCACAATTCAGCTGGAGCATTCTGCGGCTGGATTGCCGCATCCTAAATCAGTAAAAGCCCATTCCACGAGGAAAGTGGGCTCATCTTGGGCGGCTGCCCGAGGGGTCTCGGCTTTACAATTTTGCCGAGCTGCAACTTGGTCAGGGGCAAACACGTTTTCTAAATTCTACAAAATTGATACCCTGGCTGAGGAGGACCTTGAGTTCTCTCATTCGGTGCTGCAGAGTCATCCGCACTCTCCCGCCCGTTTGGGAGCTTTGGTATAATCCCCATGGTCCTTACGGAGTTCCCAGCATCCACTAGGACGTCAGAGAAAATAAGATTTTACTCACCGGTAAATCTATTTCTCGTAGTCCGTAGTGGATGCTGGGCGCCCATCCCAAGTGCGGATTGTCTGCAATACTTGTATGTAGTTATTGCCTAACTAAGGGTTATTGTTGAGCCATCTGTTGAGAGGCTCAGTTATATTTCATACTGTTAACTGGGTGTAGTATCACGAGTTATACGGTGTGATTGGTGTGGCTGGTATGAGTCTTACCCGGGATTCAAAATCCTTCCTTATTGTGTCAGCTCTTCCGGGCACGGTATCCTAACTGAGGTCTGGAGGAGGGTCATAGTGTGAGGAGCCAGTGCACACCAGATAGTACCTAATCTTTCTTTTAGAGTGCCCAGTCTCCTGCGGAGCCCGTCTATTCCCCATGGTCCTTACGGAGTTCCCAGCATCCACTACGGACTACGAGAAATAGATTTACCGGTGAGTAAAATCTTATTTTTCCGTATTTTGGAATAATTGCATACCATAATGAGACAGCATGGTGATGGGACCTAAGTCTAAGCACAGAATGCATTTGTTTTATATACACCTTATACACACAGCCTGAAGGTCATTTTAGCCAATATGTTTAATAACTTTGTGCATTAAATAAAGTGTGTGTAGATTCACTCAATTCATTTATGTTTCGTATACAACTTATAAACACAACCTGAAGGTCATTTAATACCATTTTTTAAATAACTTTGTGTATTAAATAAAGTTTGTGTACACTGAGCCATCAGAAAACAAAGATTTCACTATCATCTCAGTCTCACTCGAAAAAGTCCATATTTCAGAATATTCCGTATTTCGGAATATTTGGATATGGGATACTCAACCTGTACTTTTATTCCTTAATGTGGATATTAATAATTGGTGTGTCCCTACTTTATATCAATTATTTACATCACTTCTAAAAATCCCTTAACCCTCTTTTGCTTATAATTGTGTAAAGATGTCCTACATTCCCAGAACCACCCACTGCTTGGATCCCCGCCTGCCTTTGACATTTTATGCCAGGTAAGAATAGCAGAATGTAAGCGCACAGATGGCAAGGACATATGAAGCAATATGTTTGCCTGTTCCAGAATCTGCAGGGAATCATCACATCTCGTGCCTTCCTGAATCAGACTTGGAGAGACAGATGTATCATTATTTACTAGCAAAGTGGGGATCTTGTTATTCTAATTGTAAAATGACTTCATGTTTCATACGGCAGATTGTATGTACTTACAGCATATAAATTATGCCCAGGGCAATTCTCTAATAGGTTAATATGAAAACATCAGTTCAGGTATGGGAAAATGTTAACTGAGTTTTTGCATTGTGCATGTTTGTTGTGTTTTATACGTTTCCTACACAACATCGAGCACACAAGGCACTCATAAAAAAACACCTACACATTATTCAATACTTTGGGTCGTCCCAACAGCCGGGGCAATTTTTCTGCCAGTGGAAGGTCCCGATATGGGGAGCACACACTAAGGTCCTTTCAGATTACAAAACCGTGTCATACCCAGGCTTTTGTACACTGGTCCAACCCAGCTTTGACTCCTTTCATACTGGTTGCTGGACCCAGGGTGACATCACTGCGCACAGGTGCAGTACTGGCGCTAGGAGATGAGATCCTCTCCAAGGGCCTGCTCTTTCTATGCTGTGAACGGGACCCAGGTTGCATAGACCCAAATAACCCATTCACACTGCAGTGCAACCTGGGTAGGTCTTTGGTTCAAGCCTGCTAACTATCTGAGTTCAAATGCTGGGTTGCTCAACCCCCCCCAAAAATTTTTAGGACCTTTTCAGATTAAAGAAAATCCCTGGTTGCTGCATGTTCACGTGCATTATCCCAACATATTTCTGCTTGTCTGAAAGTGGGATTCAGTATGATATACCGATGGACGGGATGCCGACGGTCAGAATCCTGACAGCCCTCCAGAAAGTACCCTAACCCTCCCCTGTGTCCTACTCCAACCTTCCCTTGTGGGTGCCTAACCCTCCCCGGTGGAGCCTAACCTCCCCTTGTAAGTGCCTAACCCCCCTCTCCCTGGTACCTAACCATCCCATTCCCGTCCCTGCACCCCAACCTTAACCCCCCTTCTAATGCCTAAAATGAACCCCCCCTCCCCGCGGCAGGACACAAGCATGTCCCGCTGGAAGAACGTTCGGGATTCCAGACGTTGGTATTTTGATGTTGCGATCCTGAGCTCTGTCGGGATTTCAACGCGGCCTTATGCCATCGTTCGGGGATTCTGGCATTGGTATTTCGACCACTGGCATCTCGTCCGGCACCATTTTAACTACATCTCAGGAGTGTTACTGGTTTTCTGCGGCATGACACTGAATTTGCATATAACCATCCACAGTGGAGATCAGGAAATCAGGATCAACTAGGAAATGCGCGTATATTATAGAGACTGCCCCCACTGCATGATGTCACAACCTTTTGTCTGATATCTTACGACAAGACCGATAATTGAATGCAAACATTTCTAGTAGTTTTTGTACATTTTGGCCAAAATGCTCATGCTTACACACTGCTCATTTTACATTCCGATGACCCAATTACTGCCAAATCGGCCCATTAATTGTATAGTGTGTATACTTTAAGGGAACTAACCATTTAACATAAAGTATTGTATAAGCCCGGAGTTAATTACTACAAATGCTAAGTTATACTGGGTATGGGACTCAGGGTCGACACCCATTGGTTGACAGTGGCTAGGTCGACACAGCCATTAGGTCGACATGAAAAAAGGCATGAGGGTTTTTTAATGGGTTTTTTTGTGTCGTTTACTCCGTCAAAGTGACCGGGAACCCCAATTAGTGCACCGCGTCCCATTGCATGGCTCGATTTGCTCGCCATGCTGCGGGCAAGGTGCCGCTGCACTGAGCACAGGTTACCGTTCCCAATCGTAGTCCACATGGATCATAAAGTATGAAAAAGTAAAAAAAAGAAGTGAAAAACTCATGTCGACCTAATGGCTGTGTCGACATATTACTAATGTCAACCTATCCTATTTTACTGTCAACCAATGGGTGTCGACCTATTGCTTGTCGACCTAATTGGTGTCGACCAAGAGTCTGTATACCGTTATACTACACATTGTGTCTGTTTCCAGTAATTTGTTCTTGTTAATTAACTATGGCACCTGTTAACATCTCAGATGTTCTTAAGTGCCATTTCCTACAACCTTCCTAAATGTGTGTCTTGGCCTATGACAATAGGCATGAATTCCCAGCTGTAGTCCAGGAAAGCATCTCACACTGCTTCCTTTTATGACTGGGTCCTGCACTACCATGATATCAAACATCTTGTGACAAATCATCCAGTCAGCATTATCTGGTACTTGTCCAAACTTGTTTTCTAGACCAGGTGTACAGAAATAACATCAGTGTCCGTTCTCTGTCTACCTACATTATCTATCCCCAACATTCTGCCAGATCAGGTTAACAGTCCCAATCCGAACACATCATTAACTATAATGTATTAAATATAAAGACAAGTGACTCATTCATTCTTTATAACTGTTATCATGAAGCAACTATCAGGTAACTTTAAGAACAATTATCACAGAGTACAGTCCAACGGGTTTGGTATGAATTACCGGCGGCCCGGGATGCCGGACATTAGTTTACCGATAACAGCATCCTGGCCACCAGTATACCGGCAGCAGGGTGAGCGCAAGGGGTCCCCTTGCGTGCTTGCTGTGCTCTCAACGCAGTGGGCTCGGTGGCTCACTGCGCTCGCGACAGGTTCTATTCCCACTCTATGGGTGTTGTAGACACCCACAAGTGGTAACAGCCCTGTTTGGCCGGTATTCCGGCATCCGGATCCTGAACACCGGGATCTTGACAGCCGGCAACTTAACCATATACCATCCTTTTGCCTCAGCACTACGGTTTCTGTAGCTCTCAGTTAAAGCAGTGCTGTTTAGTCATCATTGTAAATAAGAAGCTAATAGTGAAGCAAATGCAAGGCTGTTAAAATTATATTATCGCTACTTTGAGCAATACTTATAATTGAAATAAAATGGGATAATAGGTACTTCAGCAAATACAATTGCCCATAGGCTCTCAAATGTAGGCCTCAAGGAACCTCAACACTCCATGTTTTAAGTTTATCCATGTTTGGCCACAGGTGACTTAATTAGCACCTCAGTCAATTTTATTTTAACCATCTGCGCTAAGCCATGGATATACTTAATACCTGGACTGGTAGGGTGCTTTGAGGACTGTGTTTGAGAACCTCTGCGCTAGCCATTTATTGAGAGAGGAAAATTTCATTACAAATTTGGTCTCCAGGTGCCAATGTGGTACAGGTTGAGTCTCCCTTATCCAAAATGCTTGGGACCAGAGGTATTTTGGATATGGGATTTTTCCGTATTTTGGAATAATTGCATACCATAATGAGATATCATGGTGATGGGACCTAAGTCTAAGCACAGAGTGCATTTATGTTACATATACACCTTATACACACAGCCTGGAGGTCATTTTAGCCAACATTTTTTATAACTTTGTGTATTTCACAAAGTGTGTCTACATTCACACAATTCATTTATGTTTCATATACACATTATACACACAGCCTGAAGGTCATTTAATACAATATTTTTAATAACGTTGTGTATTAAACAAAGTTTGTGTACATTGAGCTATCAAAAAACAAAGGTTTCACTATCTCACTCTCACTCAAAAAAGTCCGTATTTCGGAATATTCCGTATTTCTGAATATTTGGATCTGGGATACTCAACCTGTAATACAAATCACTTGACTAGAGCTACACTTGCTAAGAACAAGTCATTACCTGCTACTTTCAGACACATTGATCACTGTACCTCACCCCATGCGACTTTTTGTTGTGGGGCCTTCTGTAGAACCAGCTGTATCAGGAAGTGTATCATACTCGGTTATATCTGAAGGAGAGCATTAGATGTCATACTGTATGTTGGCTATTTCACCTGGCATGTTTTGTACTACCATAAAGAAAGGTGTTTTTCCAGTGGAAATTGTTGTTCAACACAATGGAGAACACAGGTAATGTGGGTATTCAATACGCTAGAGCTGATTCAATAAAGTTTCCTTATTAGCACAGGGGGGTATGTGCTGACACAACAAGACACAACTCCTCAAATTATAAAAATAACTGGACAACCCAGACATTACAACACTGAAGCAGATGGAACTTGGGTCGGCAACAACCTCTTGTGTTTCTAATGTAAAACACTTTGTTACAAGCAAACTAAAATATTAAAACCAAAGTTTCAATAGGAAGCGCTGTCCAGTCATAAATCAATTAAACAAATCACTTTAATTCCACAAACAACATATATATATGGCCATATACTGACATAAAATATCAATTCATAAAACTTTAACACAGTAATCACAAATGGATCGTTAAAATTGCAAATCAATTGTTAATCAATTAGTATTGCTCAAAAATCACGGGCATGCAGTCTTATTCACTTATGTGGTTAGTCATCCACTCCGGTTATATTTAAATAGCCAAATGGCAGTCCCTTAATTACTGGGTCCAGAGAGTGCAGGTGTTCTTTAAGAACAATATTAAATGTCCTCCTACCACCCGTAGTAGCAATTAACGGGGGCTTTTCATAACGGGGACTATTATTCCTTATAGCTTTGTCTTAGCACTGTTCACTCCTTGCCGAGTGTTAGAAAGTTCTCCTCCCTCCCGTATCTCTCTTACCGGGGGTGTCTTGCTGAGTGGAGATTGTTGTTTTCTTAGGGACAATTTGGACCCAGGGGATTTTTCCACCAGAGAGTGCTCGACCTGCTTTCTCCCTTTCTCCTCTGTGGTGTCCGTATATCTGCTGGTCCCAGCTTTATCGCAGCGGCATACGAGCACTCGTACTCCCAGACTGCTATGCCCGATCACGTGACGCGTTTCTCCGCCTCTCCGTTTCCGGGTACTCGGCGGCTTCCTCAGACGTGTGTATTGAGTGTCCAGCTAGGTGCTATTTATCCTCCTCTCATTACATCTCCCTGCCGGCGGTCTCACTACACCTGGGTGCATATATTAGTTTAATTCAATTACCCATTAAACGGGCACCTTATTCCTACTTCCGGCTTCCGTTACTTGCGTTCCACCTGCGGACATTTGCGTTCCAACATGTCATTACTGTCCAAAGGATTGATAATTAAAAAAGTCTTTAAATAAAAACACAATCTAATACAATAGTTAACACAAAATATAAAAAAGGGGGGGGGGGGTTGTTCTTTTAAATACATCGGATTACCTGATAGAGGCTAATCGTCAGCTCACCAATCAGGCTTACTATAGGAAGTTGAAAGCTAACCCTACAGAGTTATTCAAGAGTGAGTTGAAAGGTATGTTGGATAAGGCTATAGAAGAGGGGGCTATTCAAAAGGAGGTGTATCATTTTCTACTTGCTCAACATCCGATAGTGCCTACATATGATCCACAAGAGCTTGGTATCACCACCCGGAAGACCGATAATATCAGGGGTAGGCTCAATGACGAATAATCTGTCATACTATGTGGATAGTTTTCTGCAGAAACATGTGAAATCACTAAGATCGTATATTAAAGATACAACTGGTTTCTTGAAACGTATTGAGCAAGTGGAATGGAAACAATCCTATTGGTTTATTACATGTGACGTTGAGTCGCTATATTCAAATATTGAGCATAAGTTAGGACTACAAGCGGTGGAGCATTATTTATTAATAGATGACACTATTACTGTAGACACAAGGAATTTTATTTTATCTTCTATTAATTATATATTAAGTCACAATTATTTTTTGTTTAATAAGAATTATTATTTGCAGACACGAGGTACCGCCATGGGGACCAGGTTCGCCCCAAGCTTCGCCAACCTCTTCATGGGGCGCTTTGAGGAGGAATACATCTGGGCGGGGCATGGGGCGGGCCTGGTCCTCTATGGGCGTTATATAGATGATTTATTTATTATTTGGGATGGGGATTTAAAATCTGTTAATGATTTTTTAGATTCACTTAATTGTAATACTTTTGGACTTAAATTTACAAGCACAATACACCAGTCAGAAATCACTTTTCTAGACATAGCTCTCTCTGTAGTGGATAATGTTCTCAACACAAGAACCCATATTAAAGAGGTAGACCAAAATAAATATTTGAATTTTAAAAGTGGCCACTATAGCAAGTGGAAAACAAATATTCCCAAAAGCCAGTTTATGAGGATAAAAAGGAACTGCTCTAGCCTTGAAATCTTCCAAAAGCAGGCAAAGTCTCTGTATGAGGCATTTCTTGAACAAGGGTACCCCAGAAAATTGTTGGATAAAACATTGATAGAGGTAACTACAATGGACAGGAGATCCCTCCTAGAGGATAAAATTATGACATCAGGAAAAAATGAGAAAAAAGACATGAATATAGATAGGAGTGTGAATTTTGTGACACAATATAATTCAAAAGCTTAGGCTATTAAGAGGATCCTGAAAAGGAATTTCCACCTTTTAAAATTGGATGAATTTCTGAATAATAGTGGTACACTAAACGATAATATTATTTTCAGAAAATCTGGAAATCTTAAACAAAAACTGGCTCCCAGCCACTTTAGAACTAAGATAAAAAATAATACGGAAGAAAAGGGGCCCTTAGAAGTGTGGCTCTCGACCAAACCACCTGGTTTCCATAGATGTGGAAAAACAGGCTGTTTTACATGTAATTGTACAGAAAGGAAGACCGTATCTTTCGTTTCTAGTGTATCTGATGAAATATTCTCTATTAAGGATTTTATTAACTGTAGATCTGATTTTGTGATTTATTTATTAACATGCGGCTGTGGCCTTCAATATATAGGCCGCACTATTAGGCAATTACATGTCAGATTTATGGAGCATAAGAGAAATATTCTAATGAACTCCAGAACCAATTCTCTATATAGACATTTCTCAGATTGTCAGAAGGGTTCTATTAAGAATATAAAGGTTATAGCTGTTGAACAAATTAAGACCACAGCAAGAGGGGGAGATAGGTATAACCGTCTGTGCAGACGGGAGGCTTTTTGGATTTTTAGTATGAGGACCCTTACACCAGGAGGCCTGAATGATACAATTGAACTTAATAATGTTTAACCCTATTTTCCTGACAATATACTAGAGGTTATTATATGTATCTATTAATATCTATGAATGGTAGGACTAACGGGCAGACTTACATCTGATTTTTATTATATATATATCTTTTTATAAATATATATTGTATATTATATATTATATCTATTTGTTTAATATATTTTGTGTTAACTATTGTATTAGATTGTGTTTTTATTTAAAGACTTTTTTAATTATCAATCCTTTGGACAGTAATGACATGTTGGAACGCAAATGTCCGCAGGTGGAACGCAAGTAACGGAAGCCGGAAGTAGGAATAAGGTGCCCGTTTAATGGGTAATTGAATTAAACTAATATATGCACCCAGGTGTAGTGAGACCGCCGGCAGGGAGATGTAATGAGAGGAGGATAAATAGCACCTAGCTGGACACTCAATACACACGTCTGAGGAAGCCGCCGAGTACCCGGAAACGGAGAGGCGGAGAAACGCGTCACGTGATCGGGCATAGCAGTCTGGGAGTACGAGTGCTCGTATGCCGCTGCGATAGAGCTGGGACCAGCAGATATACGGACACCACAGAGGAGAAAGGGAGAAAGCAGGTCGAGCACTCTCTGGTGGAAAAATCCCCTGGGTCCAAATTGTCCCTAAGAAAACAACAATCTCCACTCAGCAAGACACCCCCGGTAAGAGAGATACGGGAGGGAGGAGAACTTTCTAACACTCGGCAAGGAGTGAACAGTGCTAAGACAAAGCTATAAGGAATAATAGTCCCCGTTATGAAAAGCCCCCGTTAATTGCTACTACGGGTGGTAGGAGGACATTTAATATTGTTCTTAAAGAACACCTGCACTCTCTGGACCCAGTAATTAAGGGACTGCCATTTGGCTATTTAAATATAACCGGAGTGGATGACTAACCACATAAGTGAATAAGACTGCATGCCCGTGATTTTTGAGCAATACTAATTGATTAACAATTGATTTGCAATTTTAACGATCCATTTGTGATTACTGTGTTAAAGTTTTATGAATTGATATTTTATGTCAGTATATGGCCATATATATATTGTTTGTGGAATTAAAGTGATTTGTTTAATTGATTTATGACTGGACAGCGCTTCCTATTGAAACTTTGGTTTTAATATTTTAGTTTGCTTGCTACAAAGGGTGTTTGCAATAACCCTGATTAGGAAGCTGCAGCCCAGTCTCAGGTGTAGATTTGCCAGTGGTTTAAAGGAGCAGGCGCCAAGTATATATTTTTGGTTCACTTTGTTACAAATTAGTAGCAGCAAACAATAACTCTATGTACTAATTGTTACTAAATAACTACAACAGGTCGCCTCTGATGCTTTAAGCGTATCTTATGCGAGCCACACATCTATGGCTCAGATTCCCCATTCTGCTGATCGGCGATATCAATGATCAGTGTTCTATCAGGGGATAGGTGAAAAAATAAGAATTTACTCACCGGTAATTCTATTTCTCGTAGTCCGTAGTGGATGCTGGGTACTCCGTAAGGACCATGGGGAATAGACGGGCTCCACAGGAGACTGGGCACTCTAAAAGAAAGATTAGGTACTATCTGGTGTGCACTGGCTCCTCCCTCTATGCCCCTCCTCCAGACCTCAGTTAGGGAAACTGTGCCCGGAAGAGCTGACACTACAAGGAAAGGATTTGGAATCCAGGGTAAGACTCATACCAGCCACACCAATCACACCGTACAACTTGTGATAACTATACCCAGTTAACAGTATGAACAACAAATGAGCCTTATTAACAGATGGCTCATAACAAAACCCTTTAGTTAAGCAATAACTATATACACGTATTGCAGAGAGTCCGCACTTGGGACGGGCTCCCAGCATCCACTACGGACTACGAGAAATAGAATTACCGGTGAGTAAATTCTTATTTTCTCTGACGTCCTAGTGGATGCTGGGTACTCCGTAAGGACCATGGGGATTATACCAAAGCTCCCAAAAGGGCGGGAGAGTACGGATGACTCTGCAGCACCGCATGAGCAAACTCAAGGTCCTCCTCAGCCAGGGTATCAAACTTGTAGAATTTTGCAAACGTGTTTGACCCCGACCAGGTAGCAGCTCGGCAAAGTTGTAATGCCGAGACCCCTTGGGCAGCCGCCCAAGAAGAGCCCCCTACCTCGTGGAATGGGCTTTTACTGATTTAGGATGCGGCAGTCCAGCCGCAGAATGTGCAAGTTGAATCGTGCTACAGATCCAGCGAGCAATAGTCTGCTTAGAAGCAGGAGCACCCAGCTTGTTGGGTGCATGCAGGATAACAGCGAGTCAGTATTTCTGACTCTAGCCGTCCTGGAAACATAGATTTTCAGGGCCCGGACTACATCCAGCAACTTGGAGGCCTCCAAGTCCCGAGTAGCCGCAGGCACCACAATAGGTTGGTTCAAATGAAACGCTGATACCACCTTAGGGAGAAATTGGGGACGAATCCTCAATTCTGCCCTGTCCCTATGGAAGATCAGATAAGGGCTTTCACATGACAAAGCCGCCAATTCTGACACACGCCTACCCGAAGTCAAGGCCAACTATATATATGACCACTTTCCACGTGAGATACTTCAACTCCACGTTCTGAAGTGGCTCAAAACAATGTGATTTTAGGAAATACAACACTACGTTGAGATCCCAAGGTGCCACTGGAGGCACAAAAGGGGGCTGAATATGCAGCACTCCCTTAACAACGTCCGAACTTCAGGCAGCGTCTTTCCTAGCCTTTAACAGCCTAGGAATCACTTCATCTGGAACGCCCTTTTCCGTTAGGATCCGGCGTTCAACCGCCAAGCCTTCAAACGCAGCCGCGGTAAGTCTTGGAACAGACAGGGCCCCTGCAGTAACAGGTCCTGTCTGAGAGACAGAGGCCATGGGTCCTCCGAGATCATTTCTTGTAGTTCTGGGTACCAAGTTCTTCTTGGCCAATCTGGAACTACGAGTATAGTTCTTACTCCTCTTTTACTTACTATCCTCAGTACCTTGGGTATGAGAGGAAGAGAAGGGAACATATCAACCGACTGGTACACCCACGGTGTCACTAGTGCGTCCACAGCTATCGCCTGAGGGTCTCTTGACCTGGCACAATACTTTTTTAGCTTTTTGTTGAGGCGGGACGCCATCATGTCCACCTGTGGCCGTTCCCAACGGTTCACAATCTGCGTGAAGACTTCTGGATGAAGTCCCCACTCTCCCGGGTGGAGGTCGTGCCTGCTGAGGAAGTCTGCTTCCTAGTTTTCCACACCCGGAATGAACACTGCTGACAGTGTTAGCACGTGATACTCCGCCCATCGGAGAATCCTTGTGGCTTCTGCCAGCCATCCTGCTTCTTGTGCCGCCTTGTCGGTTTACATGGGCGACAGCCATGATGTTGTCTGACTGAATCAGCACCGGCTGGTTTTGAAGCAGGGGTTCTGCTTGCCTTAGGGCATTGTAAATGGCCCTTAGGTCCAGAATATTTATGTGTAGGGAAGTCTCCTGACTCGACCATTGTCCTTGGAAATTTCTTCCCTGAGTGACTGCTCCCCAACCTCGGAGGCTTGCATCCTTGGTCACCAGGACCCAGTCCTGAATGCCGAATCTGCGGCCCTCGAGAAGATGAGCACTCAGCAGCCACCACAGCAGAGACACCCTGGCCCTCGGGGACAGGGTGATCAGCCGATGCATCTGAAGATGCGATCCTCACTTGTCTAACAGGTCCCACTGAAAGTTCCTTGCATGGAACCTTTCGAAGGGAATTGCTTCGTAAGAAGCTACCATCTTTTCCAGGACTCGCGTGCAATGATGCACCGACACCTGTTTTGGTTTCAGGAGGTCTCTGACCAGAGATGACAACTCCTTGGCCTTCTCCTCCGGGAGAAACACCTTCTTCTGTTCTGTGTCCAGAAACATGCCCAATATCAGCAGACGCGTCGTAGGAACCAGCTGCGACTTTGGGATATTCAGAATCCAGCCGTGCTGTTGTAGCACTTCCTGAGATAGTGCTACTCCGATCAACGACTGCTCCTTGGACCTCGCCTTTATAAGGAGATCGTCCAAGTACGGGATAATTATAACTCCCTTCTTTCGAAGGAGTATCATCATTTTGGCCATTACCTTGGAACACACCCTCGGTGCCGTGGACAGACCAAACGGCAACGTCTGGAATTGGTAATGGCAGTTCTGTACCACAACCTTGAGGTACTCCTGGTAAGGTGGGTAAATGGGGACATGTAGGTAAGCATCCATGATGTCCAGTGATACCATGTAATCCCCCTCTTCCAGGCTTGCAATAACCGCCCTGAGCGATTCCATTTTGAACTTGAACTTCCTTATATAAGTGTTCAAGGATTTCAAATTTAGAATGGGTCTCACCGAACCGTCTAGTTTCGGTACCACAAACATTGTGGAATAGTAACCCCGTCCCTGTTGAAGGAGGGGAACTTTTATTATCACCTGCTGGAGGTACAGCTTGTGAATTGCCGCCAGTACTACCTCCCTGTCCTGGGGAGGTCTTTGAGACGCCTGGGCAGGCACGGGCTGAGAAGCCGGCTGTCCCACGGCTGTTACGTCATCCAGCCTTTTATGTAAGGAGTTGACACTGTCGGTTAATACCTTCCACATATCCACCCACTCTGGTGTCGGCCCCGCAGGGGGTGACATCACACTTATCGGCCCTGCTCCGCCTTCACATAAGCCTCCTCATCAAACATGTCGACACAGCCGTACCGACACACCGCACACACACACAGGGAATGCTCTGACTGAGGACAGGACCCCACAAAGTCCTTTGGGGAGACAGAGAGAGAGTATGCCAGCACACACCACAGCGCTATTTAATCAGGGATTTTCACTAACACAAAGTGATTTTTCCCTATAGCTGCTTTACATATACAGTTTGCGCCTAAATTTAGTGCCCCCCCTCTCTTTGTTACCCTTTGAGCCTGGAAACTGCAGGGGAGAGCCTGGGGAGCTGTCTTCCAGCGGAGCTGTGAAGAGGAAATGGCGCCAGTGTGCTGAGGGAGATAGCCCCGCCCCTTTCTCGGCGGACTTCTCCTGCTCTTATATTTATATTATGGCGGGGGATTTTTGCACATATATAGTTTTTTAGACTATATTATGTGCTGTTTGCCAATGTAAGGTACTCTAATTGCAGCCCAGGGCGCCCCCCCCCCCCCCCTGCACCCATCAGTGACCGGAGTATGTGGTGTGCATAGGGAGCAATGGCGCACAGCTGCAGTGCTGTGCGCTACCTTAATGAAGACCGGAGTCTTCAGCCGCCGATTTTCAGGATGTTCTTCTTGCTTCTGGCTCTGCAAGGGGGACGGCGGCGCGGCTCCGGAACCAGACGACCGAGGCTGGGCCTGTGTTCGATCCCTCTGGAGCTAATGGTGTCCAGTAGCCTAAGAAGCCCAAGCTAGCTGCAAGCAGGTAGGTTCGCTTCTCTCCCCTTAGTCCCTCGTAGCAGTGAGTCTGTTGCCAGCAGATCTCACTGAAAATAAAAAACCTAACAAATACTTTCTTTACTAGAAGCTCAGGAGAGCCCCTAGTGTGCAACCAGCTCGGGCCGGGCACAGATTCTAACTGAGGTCTGGAGGAGGGGCATAGAGGGAGGAGCCAGTGCACACCAGATAGTACCTAATCTTTCTTTTAGAGTGCCCAGTCTCCTGCGGAGCCCGTCTATTCCCCATGGTCCTTACGGAGTACCCAGCATCCACTAGGACGTCAGAGAAACAGCATATTAAAAATCCCCGACTCATCCAATCCCAACAATGTTTTGGTCAGAATCGGCAAGTCGGGGAAATATAACATGTCTCTAGTCCCCCGGCATTGGCCGAATGGGGAATTAGCATGATTTCTGCCTGATGTACAGTATGAGCCCATTACTTTACAATTTGCAATCACTATGCAGAGTTGCAAGATTCTTTAACTCTGCATACTACGTAAATTCCTTATTTTTTCCTGACACAATTTACACCTGTTTTTTAATGTACAGAATATCGCATCCAACTCTCCGTCAGCCCATAGATGTAGGAGGAATACAATAGTACAGGCAGGGCTGCCACCAGAAATTGTGGGGCCTGGGACTGACAAAATAGACAGTGCCCCCCCACAAAAAAAAAAATCTGCCACACCACTCCACTCCTATATGATGTCACACACCACGACGTTACATATAGATTTATTGTTGCGGACCTGCAGAAACTATTCACAGAGAGCTGATGCACAGGGAAGGCTTGTTTTAAGTCCTCCCTGGGCATCAGCCCATTGTTGTTGCGCTGCCTGTGCAGCTCTCCAGGTATTGGCTGAAGGATCCAAGAGTGGGCCCTCCTCTCTATAAGGGCCCAGGACTCCAGTCCCTGCCGTCCCCCCCTGATGGCTTCCCTGAGTACAGGTAAACCTGGAAAAAAAAGGGACACATAAAAAAAAACCATTTGGGTTCAGGTATAGTATATACAGAAATTGTAAACAGAAACTTGACAAAATATATACTCTATAAAAACAATATACCGTAGACACCGTAGCAGACTGGATGGAATAAGTGCAGTGACATAAAAACAATGAACCATCATTATCCGGTCACACATAACTTTCCAGCAGTGAAAAATCCTATTAATCCTTAGATGAAACTTCTGTGACAAGCCCACTGCCAAGCCTGAGACTGATTCTTTTTCTGATTAAGTTATTCTGGCTTAGTGCATGTGATTGTGAATTTCTCTGAGAATCACTGGGAGGTTCAGTATCTTCCTATTGCGCCAGCTATATATTCTTTTAGGGTCAGAGACTTAGAACTGATTAGCTGCACTGTTCTCTGTCTGAAAGACATCCAAGAATCTGTCTTGATCTCCAGCCAGCATTTCTGAAATACATAGTAGTCTCATAAAAGTATCAGAGCTACTCATTATTAAAAAGGATGATCTCTGTGCAGGCGAGTTAATTTGAAAGGCTTGCGGTCTGACTTCTTCACAGTAAAAGCTGTACCTGCTCGATCAAGGTCATCAGAAATGAGAGGTCTTGCAGCTCCATTGTTTAGTCAACCAAAATATAAAACTTCAAATGTAAAAATATTATTGCTGTGATCCATAAAATGTTCCCACTCATACTCTACACAACAAAAAAATGTACTGGTAGTAATATGCTTGTGTTAACCAAGAGAAAGCGCAGTCATAAAGCAGCTTGGTGCCTTGGGTACTGATATTGTTCAAAGTTTAAAGAGATATTACTGTATTGCGACTGTTTTTGCATTCTTTGACTTATGATAGATTATTAAAATGCAATAGTTGTCTAGACACAAGATTGGAAACTTTGTGGGCTTATGCTGTTGGAATGTGAAAGGAGCCTGACGATTGTCAAGAAACAAAAATTATATCTGATCAATTCATCAGTGACCAGGGGCAGATGTACTATGAAACTAATGAAGCTTAAGCTTCAGAGCCCTAATACCAGAGGGGCCCGTTTTCTTGTTTTTATGTACTGTGTGGTTATAGCTAATCACTATTAACACCATGACAACCAGGCTTCTAGTAGGGCATAGCTGCTATTACAGCTTGGATGCGCATTGTTTAGTGCCAAGGGAGCTGCTGGGAGACATGCCCCACAGACTCTCGCCCTGTCACCCACCACATCTGCCCCAAGACTCTCTCACCTTGTCACCCGCCACATCTGCTCCTGCTGACACTCTCACTGTGCCAAATATCCCCAGGACACAGGCAGGCTCACTGTATGTCCCATTTTCAAGGACTCCACTCCACCACCCCGATCTCCGTCTTTTGGGCTTCGAGGTCCTTTCAAGGCCCTTTAGACCTTGTTGGATGTTGCCTTACTGTTACTGGTTGCGAAGAGGCCACCATACCAGTTCAAGCTTCAGGGCCCCAATAATGTAGGTCCGCCACTGCCAGTGACTACATGAAGTCAAAATGTGTAACCACTAGGCTACATGAAAATGAATGCACTGGAAATCTCATTTCATATAAAAAACACAACGACATTCAATTGCAATTACATGATAAAATACACATATACAACTGTATGTATTTGGGGTGTAATAAAGTATGCCGACGGCCGGGCTCCCGGCGGCCAGCATACCGGTGCCGGAATCCCGACCGCCGGCATATCGACAGCTTGGGGAGCGCAAATGAGCCCCTTGTGGGCTCGCTATGTGCACCACGCTATCTATTCTCCCTCCAGGGGGGTCGTGGACCCCCAAGAGGGAGAAAAGGTGTCGGTATGCCGGCTGACGGGATTCCGGCGCTGGTATACTGTGCGCCGGGATCCTGACAGCTGGCAAACTGAAGACCACCCGGTATTCATTATGGAGGAATCAATAAATTGACTTATTAATGTGCTAATTCGGAAACTCTGTTGTGGATTCACACTGCCAAAATACGATATTGTGTATGTGGCAATAAAGAATACTGTGCACTTAATATCCGCCTGAAACTGAGTTTTTACCAGATCATCCGGCGCTGACCTTTTTTGCTAATCGGGTAAGTGCATCCAATGCTGTTGCTTTTTAATTTGCAAATATATTATAAAGTGCTGTTTCGCCATGGAGTGTGATCTTACCAAAATATCAGCTGCTTTTAATCTGCATATACTCTGTACCTCAGTATGTGCGGGATCAGTGTGATTTCCCAACGGACGGGATCCCGGCGGTTAATATACCGACAGCCAGAATCCCGACATCGAGCACAGCGGTCCCCATAAGGTTCTATTCTCCCATGGGTGCACTGGCGTATTTATAATGGGTGCAGTGTGTGCGGTGCACATGGGCCCCCGGGGGTCCAGGGGGACCCACACCTCATGCCCTGCACCCGTTAATAGAAATACTTACCCTTTGTTGTCTTGCGGCACAGCAGCAGCGCTGCTGAAATCACTGGGAAAATGGTGCAGCACCATTATCCTGGTGTTTCGAGCATGTGCAGTAGGTAAATCACTGAGAAAATGGCTGCCGCGCCATTTTCCTGGAGATCTGCACATGTGCTGTGGACTCTGGGACAGTGCTAGGGTCCATTAGAGACCCTAGTGCCCAGAGTCTACACAGTGCTGCCGGCTAGAGAGGAGGGGGCAGACCAGAGCCTGCACCCGGGCCTCCCGGCTGGTGGTCGGGATTCCGACCATCGGCATTTCAATGGCTGTCGGGATTTTGGCGTCTGTATTTCGACCGCCGGGATCCAGACAGTTTGAAATATAACTGCATACCATATGTGCTACCAAGCTGCAACATTGAGCAGCTTGAACACATAGGCTATGTGCTGAGTAAAGGAAATCTTGGGCATGTGGCTGTACTCAGAATATTGCACTTGTTAGGAAGTCCGTGATGATTACTAGGTAAGCATATTTTTTATATTGAATACCATTTTTTACGACAAATAAACATTTCAAAATTTTGAGGAGTCTATTCATGAAGCAGTGTAAAGGGTGGAGAAGTTAATCAATGGAGAAGTTGCCCATGGCAACCAATCAGCATTGAAATAATATTTATAATTAGCATACTATACAATTGTACAGAGCAGCTGATTGGTCGCCATGGGCAACTTCTCCACAGGTTCACTTCTCCACTCTTTTCACTGCTTCATGAATAGACTCCTTAAAGAGTGGCCTTTGTGACCCCCTTTTTTCTGGTGACTCTATTGGTATGAGGATATAATTCCAGATTCTATAAGGATGAACAATTTATTACACAAGGACCGCCTTGGTTGCTTGGAAAGAAGAATTGTCCTTTGGAAATAACTTTCTTCCATATTGAGTGACTGCAAGTTGGCGTTCCTTTGATTTCTCCTGTGAATTGGTGCTTTAATGGACATTTAAAAAAAATGTTTTACAAGTTTAATTGAACTAGCGAGAATTAATACTGAAATTATTGGTAGCACCCTCTGTGGGTTTTGTGTGTGTGTGTGTGTGTGTGTGTGTGTGTGTGTGTGTGTGTGTGTGTGTGTGTGTATATATATATATATATATATATATTTATATTTTGGGCAGTTCGGATGGTGTAATGGTTAGCATTACTGCCTCACAGCACTGAGGTCATGGTTTCGATTCCCACCATGGCCCTTGTATATTCTCTATATTCTCCCCGTACTTGCGTGGGTTTCCTCCGGGTGCTCCGGTTTCCTCCCACAATCCAAAAATATACTGGTAGGTTAACTGGCTCCCAACAAAATTAACCCTAGCATGAATGACTGCATGTACATGTGGTAGGGAATATAGATTGTAAGCTCCACTGGGGCGGGGACTGATGTAAATGGCCAAAAATTCTGTGTAAAGGGCTGCTGAATATGTGTGCGCTATATAAATAATTGGTAATAAATAAATTATATATATACCTTCCAGGGGTCCAGCACTCTCGCCCAGTCAATGTACCTACTGGGGTGTCTCACAAGGTTTCTCCATGTTCTGTGGTTAACCCAATATACAAAAAATGTATAATCTCTTATGTCAAGGGACAGGAGGGCGGTCACCAGGTTTGTAGTCCAAAGCAACAGCAATTGGGTAAATCAAGTAATTTATTCCATCAAACCGAAAAATCCATTCCAACATTTCAGTCCTATTACAGGACCTTTGTCAAGGATCAGTAAAGTAGACAACGAGTCAACTGGATTCCATACAAAAAGAAGGAAAGGGGGACAACAAACACATAAGCACACAACCTCCCAGGCCCCTGCTCTATGGTGGCAACCTGTATAATGCTGAGAACGTCATGCATTTTAGCCCACATTATATATATATATATATATATATATATATATATATATATTCAGGTATGAATGAATGATTTACATCAATATCAAATTTAACAAATTGGCTAAATTCATTTAACTGGTTCAATAAACTAAAATGCTGCAAGCCATTTCTGGAAAACTTCTAGAAAAAAATGGATTATTACATGATGCAGTGGTACTCATTTTACATCTGTGTGTACACCCAGGTAGACCATTTGCCTTTTTTCTATCCCCAATATTTGAAAAGTAATACACTTATTTGTAAAGGATAGAATTGCTATAGATAAAATGTGTGAGTTCTGCTGCATATAACAGCAGTAAATGTGCTATACCAGTGGTTCCCAAACTTTTCTGAATCACAGCACTCTAGAGTTTCAGAATGTTTTTCACGGCACCCCTAATTGAGAAAGTTTGAAAAAAAATATTAAATGAAGTAAAATGTGTTTACAGTATATGACAGCCTTAGGGCCAGGACATGATTTGCTTCTGTTTATCCACATATTTTATGATTGGCAGCCACCAGCACTGGTTTTGCCTATCACATTGACCATAAATAATTTTAATTGGTCCTGGACCATCTATCCAAGGCACTCCTGTAAGTGTCCTGAGGCACCCCAGGGTGCCATGGCACACAGTTTAAGAACCACTGTGCTATACACAAGATATATAAAAAAAAGAACATTTCTCACAATGCAATTTCTGAATATATTAAAGGGTTGGGGTCAGGTGACCGGCAGTCGGGAGTACCTGACTACATCCCCTACTAAAATTACAGTAAAAGTGTAGCCCACTTACTGTATGCTCTCATTTACATGGATAGGCTCAGGGTCCTACTGTGATGTATGGCGCTAGAGATCTTTACCACATGGCTTTCTTTATGTGTCTAATTATCACACGGATGTCCTGTCACACCCTGATATTACAGAACATTTTCCAAGTACCATTAAAAGGGGTTGGGTACGAAATGTCAACATTCACTATGTAGACAGTTATGAAATGTTGACAAGTTAGAATGTTGACATTTTGTCCTTGTGTCCCAGTGGTGACCTTCTTGTGGTGGCTCCAGCTGTGTTTTCCTGGGTCTTGGTGGTCATGAGATCGTCATGTCTAGGTCAGACCTCCCAACCGCCGGCATTCCAGATTGCAGTATTGAACTGCTACTCCTAATCTCTCCCCCGAACCCTCCTTCTAGTGCCTAATCCTAACCACTCACCCTCTCCGCAGCGCAGACTAAACCTAATCCTTCCACCTACAGCGTAACCCTAATGTTGACATTCTAATAATATCAACATTTCACTTGTTGACATTCTGAGAGTCAACATCATAACAATATCAGCATCACAACTCAACATTATGAATGTGGACATTGTTATTGTTGGCCTTTTGACTACATCTGCTTAAAAGTTGCATGGGGTACCCTTGGGAGCCCTAGTACACAAGGTGGAGAACCGTTGGCAAAAATGGAAAAAGAAGGAACTATGAGACTGAATAGACAGGAGACCATCACATGCAGTACCTATAACAATAACAAAATCCTTCTTTTACCCTTGAATATGACAAATATCATCACTATTCCTCGTGTTCTAAATTTTGGTTGCTGATGGCTATTTCCTATATATAATACCATCGAAAAAGGAAATATGTAGTATTTTTGGGAGAATAATGAGTTAATCTAAAGATATTTACCTTGTTGTGTACTGTTCACCATACTCCCTCGGGCCCCAGTGACTATGACTGTAACACACAGCTACACTCTAACCACTCTCCAGGCCATTTCCTCCCCTATGCATACGTACCATTCATTTATGAGAAATAGTGATGTGCACCGGAAATTTTTCGGGTTTTGGTTTTGGATTCGGTTCCTCGGCCGTGTTTTGGATTCGGGCGCGTTTTGGCAAAACCTCCCTGAAAATTTTTTGTCGGAGTCGGTTGTGTTTTGGATTCGGGTGTTTTTTTACAAAAAACCCTCAAAAACAGCTTAAATCATAGAATTTGGGGGTCAGTTTGATCCCATAGTATTATTAACCTCAATAACCATAATTTACACTCATTTCCAGTCTATTCTGCACACCTCACACCTCACAATATTATTTCTAGTCCTAAAATTTGCACCGAGGTCGCTGGATGACTAAGCTAAGCGACCCAAGTGGCCGACACAAACACCTGGCCCATCTAGGAGTGGCACTGCAGTGTCAGACAGGATGGCAGATTAAAAAAATTGTCCCCAAACAACACATGATGCAAAGAAAAAAAGAAGCGCAATGAGGTAGCTGTGTGACTAAGCTAAGTGCCCCAAGTGGCCGACACAAACACCTGGCCCATCTAAGAGTGGCACTGCAGTGTTGTCACGAACCGGTCTCTCACCTTTGCGGGTTCTGGGGTTCATCCGTTGCCAGTGCGGTTGCTCGCTGTGCTGTGCGCCCGTGTGGGGACACGGCGTGATCAATGGCACAGGTAATGCAGAGTCTGGGAACTGTGAGTGCGGGGACCAAATGGCCTAAGGCACTGCGGTGTGTCTGCTGTATAGGAGGTGGCCATGTTGGAGACCAAATAGCTAATACTGAGCACTTGTGAAAACACCTGTGGGCAGGTGTAAGCCAATCCCGTGCTTGTGCTGCCTTTAAGTAGGCTGGGATTATGTCACTCTGGGCCAGTGCTTTGTTGTATCAAAGCTGTGCTCTAGCTCTGAGCTCTCTCCGTGCATTCCTGTGTGATTCCCGTGGTCCAGATATCGCCTCTGTTCCCAGAGGTCCGTCTGCAGCCTTCACTGCTGAAAGATCCACCGGCTCTCTGCTGTGCTGTCAGTTAATTGCACTCCTATTGGAAATAGTTGGATTCCCAGTGTCCTGCATGAGGTCACCTTGTCAGTCTGCCTATCATTCAAAGTCTGGAGGATTCTGTTTCTCTCAGCTGTTCGTTTGTTCAACTCTGCATTTAACCCATTCATCACCTTGTCTTCTACTACAGTTTCACAGTGATCTCCGGAACCCGCAAGTAACCCAATTCAGTACTTTTTATTTGCTATGTTGTCATTACAAGGATAATTCATCACAGTCTCTCAGTTAACCCTCAAAACTCCATTGCAAATTCTTACAGTTAATTCACCATGTCTGCATTAACCAGTTAAACACAATCTGCAGTTCTGCATCAAAGCTTGTTTATATTTGGACAATCCAACATTTATTCTTCAGCTTGCTTTTGCATATGTTTCCATGAACATTTCTTTTATTTATTTTTGAGTTTTCTCTTGCATATTATTTCTGCCATTCTTGCAATACTTCAGTATAATGATGATTAACAACTAGTCATTTAACTCCTTACTGAATTGTTATTTAATAAATATATGAAGCGGAACTTTCTTTGTCCTCCCTGCTTTCTTCATACCCCAGCACCTACACCTGTGGTTGGTTCCGGGTTAACGGATTCACAAAAACACCCGGGCCTGACAGTAAGCACTGGCCACATGGATCCGTCAAGTGACCAATTCGCAGGAGGCGGTGCTACGTCAGATATCCTTTCCCGTCTGGAAAACCAGGAGTCTATACAGACACAAATAGTGCAGTTTATGCAAACTATGGCAGACCGTTTAGAGACTCTTCATACAGCTATTAAAACGTCTCAAGTTCAGATTCCAACTCCGGTTGTCCCAGTTACCACTACAGCTTCTCCTGTGATGCTGCCTACGTCCCGCTTGCAGTTACCCTCTCCAAGTAAGTTTGACGGGACTCCAAAACTTTGCAGAGGATTCCTGAATCAATGCGAGATCCAGTTCGAACTGATGTCCGCCAGTTTCCCATCAGCTCGTTCTAAGGTCGCATATATTATTGCCCTCCTCTCTGGTCAGGCTCTGGAGTGGGCATCACCATTATGGGAGAGAGGTGATCCTATCCTCTCTAATTACAAAGAGTTCGTATCTTCCTTCCGGAGAATCTTTGACGAACCAGGCAGGACCACCTCAGCATCCTTGGAGATTCTCCGTCTACGTCAAGGTTTACGTCCTGTCAGTCAATATATTATTCAGTTTTGCACGTTGTCTTCAGAGTTAAACTGGAATGAGGAGGCCCTGATCGCCGCGTTTTGGAATGGACTTTCAGAGAGAATCAAGGATGATTTAACTATCCGGGACGTGCCAACTAAACTGGATGAATTGATTTCTCTCTGTAACAAACTTGACCTACGCTACAGGGAGCGATGTTTAGAGAAATCCAGGGCAGAGCGATCCAGTCCACGTTATCATCCTAGGCCTCGACAAGACTCTTCTTCACAGTCTCCGGTAACGACAGAAGAACCTATGCAGATTGGGCGCTCTCGCCTCACAGAAGAGGAACGACTTCGTCGTCGACAGGGTAACCTCTGCATGTACTGTGGGTCCTCCGAACACTTAGTTAAATTCTGCAAACTCCGACCGGGAAACTCTCGCTCCTAGCTTATTCAAGAGAGGTTAAGCTAGGAGTTACTCTAGAATCACGTTCTGGGAAAGAGCCAACCTTGTCTATTCAATTAGAAGTTCCAAGTTCTACAGTGAAAGTTTCAGCTCTCCTAGATTCCAGGGCAGCCGAGAACTTCATCTCCTCAGCCTTTGTCATGCGGTCTAAAGTTCAAATCATGCCTCTGGAAGCAGCAGTTGCCGTTACAGCAGTGGATGGAAGTCGAATTCCAGATGGTATAATTACTCATCGAACCGTATGTCTCAAGATGAAAGTTGGTGTGCTCCATTCCGAATACCTCTCCTTCTACGTGATTCCCAAAGCCTCTCAAGATGTGATACTTGGTTTACCTTGGCTGCAGAAACATAATCCTCAACTCAATTGGCAAACCATGGAAGTCCTTTCGTGGGGTAAATCTTGTACCAAGGACTGTTTAGCCTCAATTGTACCTCTCCGGTCAATTAGCCTTCCCGACCTACCTCCGGTGTATCAATCTTTTGCAGATGTTTTCAGTAAACAAGCAGCAGACTCTCTACCTCCTCACCGCGAATGGGACTGCCCAATCGTCCTGGTTCCAGGCAAAATCCCTCCTAGGGGACGAATTTATCCGCTATCCATCCCAGAGACGCAAGCTATGTCTGACTATATACAGGAAAATCTAATCAAAGGATTTATCAGACCATCTTCTTCACCTGCAGGAGCCGGATTCTTTTTCGTTAAGAAGAAGGACGGTGGGTTACGACCATGCATAGATTACCGTGGACTCAATGAGATCACTGTGAAAAACAAGTATCCATTACCCTTAATTCCAGAATTATTTGACCGGGTAAAGGGAGCTACTGTGTTTACAAAACTGGATCTCCGAGGGGCCTACAATTTAATCCGCGTCCGTGCAGGGGACGAGTGGAAGACTGCTTTTAATACCCGGGATGGGCATTACGAATACCTCGTAATGCCCTTTGGTCTTTGTAATGCACCTGCAGTTTTTCAAAGCTATGTGAATGAACTTTTTCGTGATCTTCTCTACAAGTGTCTAGTAGTGTACCTGGATGATATCCTAATATTCTCTAAGGATCTAAAGTCTCACCGTCACCAAGTTAAAGAGGTACTGACACGTCTGAGGAAAAATCAACTTTATTGTAAGTTAGAGAAGTGCACTTTTGAAGTATCTTCCATACCGTTCCTTGGTTACATCATTTCTGGATCAGAGCTATGTATGGATCCAGGTAAGGTACAAGCTATCCGAGATTGGTCCACTCCTTCAACTCTCAAGGGGATTCAGCGATTTCTTGGCTTTGCGAATTTCTATAGGAGATTCATCAAGAATTATTCTACGTTAGCTGCTCCCATCACAGCCCTAACTCGCAAGGGAGCAAATCCTACGAACTGGTCTTCTGAAGCAATCAAAGCCTTCTCTGATTTAAAGCAAGCCTTTGTGTCAGCCCCCATTCTTCGACAGCCTGATTTGAATCGTCCCTTTCTACTAGAGGTGGATGCATCTACAGAAGCAGTAGGAGCTGTGTTGTCACAAGTCTTTGAAGATAAAAAGGTCCATCCCTGTGGATATTTCTCCCGTAAGTTCCTCCCGGCAGAACGTAATTATGCAATCGGTGAGCAAGAGTTACTTGCCATCAAGTTGGCATTTGAGGAGTGGAGATACCTTCTAGAAGGAGCTCAACATCGCATTACAGTTTATACTGATCATAAGAATCTTCTGTATTTGCAGTCAGCTCAGTGTTTGAATCCACGACAAGCTCGATGGGCGCTTTTCTTCTCACGATTTGATTTCAAACTCACCTATCGTCCAGGGTCTCAGAACAAAAAGGCAGATGCCCTTTCCCGGTCCTTTGCTTCTTCTGAATTAAATGATGCTACCACGAATCAAGCCATTGTGAATCCTACGTCCTTTTTAATGACTCGAACCTCTCCAGTTCCTCCGCTTGGCAAGACCTTTGTCGCCACAAGTCTTCGAAAACGGCTGCTTACCTGGGCTCACTCCTCTTCCTTCATGGGTCATCCTGGGGTTCTAAAGACTCTCAAATTTATTCAACAGTCTTATTGGTGGCCACGTCTCAAAGCCGATGTCCAAGAGTTTATAGCAGCATGTCCTAAATGTGCCCAACATAAGAGTCCAAGAAGTTCTCCACCAGGTCTACTACATCCACTATCCATACCCAAACAACCATGGACTCATATCTCAATGGATTTCGTGACCGATCTACCTCCATCAAAAGGGCGAAATACCATTTGGGTGATAGTGGATCGATTTTCGAAAATGGCGCATTTCATTTCATTAACTGGGTTACCATCAGCCCCTTTACTAGCCAGATTGTTCATCTCTGAAATCTTCAAGTTGCATGGCCTCCTCGAGAAATTATCTCTGATCGGGGAACACAGTTTGTGGCCAAGTTTTGGAGGTCGCTTTGTTCATCTTTAAATGTCAAGTTGAACTTTTCTTCTGCATATCATCCTCAGACAGATGGACAAACTGAGAGAGTCAACCAAGACCTTGAAACATTTCTCCGGCTATATATATCGTCCTCACAGGATGACTGGGTTGACTACCTTCCATTGGCAGAATTTGCTCATAATAATCTCTTCCATTCATCTTCTGAATCTACGCCCTTTTATATTAACTTCGGCTTTCATCCTCGTGTGCCAGAGTTTCATCCATTGCCAGCCCTAGAGGTCCCAGCGGCAGATCAAGAGCTTCAACGTCTATCTAGCATCTGGAGTTGTGTACGTAAGTCCTTGGTCAAAACTTCCGCTCGTTATAAATCTTTTGCAGATAGAAAACGTAAAGCTGTACCGAATTACAAAGTGGGAGACCAAGTTTGGATTTCTACGCGCAATCTCAAGTTCAAAGTTCCTTCTAAGAAATTTGCTCCCAGGTTTATTGGTCCATTTCCCATTGTAAAGGTACTTAACCCTGTGTCATACAAAGTCAAGCTGCCACCGTCTTTGAGAATTCCTAACGCCTTTCATACATCTTTACTGAAGCCTTTGATTCTCAATAAGTTCCGTACTACCCAGTCCAAATCTCCTAAAGTTCACTCTTTGCAGAATGAGGAATTTGAAGTTAAAGAGATTGTGGACTCACGTTCCCGATATGGACGTTTACAGTTTCTGGTCGACTGGAAGGGTTACGGTCCGGAGGAGAGATCCTGGGTTTTCTCTGAAGATGTTCATGCTCCAAGACTGGTACAGAAATACTTCTCCAAAAATCCTGACAAGGTTCAAAGGTGACCACCCGTAGAAGAGGGGGTACTGTCATGAACCGGTCTCTCACCTTTGCGGGTTCTGGGGTTCATCCGTTGCCAGTGCGGTTGCTCGCGGTGCTGTGCGCCCGTGTGGGGACACGGCGTGATCAATGGCACAGGTAATGCAGAGTCTGGGAACTGTGAGTGCGGGGACCAAATGGCCTAAGGCACTGCGGTGTGTCTGCTGTATAGGAGGTGGCCATGTTGGAGACCAAATAGCTAATACTGAGCACTTGTGAAAACACCTGTGGGCAGGTGTAAGCCAATCCCGTGCTTGTGCTGCCTTTAAGTAGGCTGGGATTATGTCACTCTGGGCCAGTGCTTTGTTGTATCAAAGCTGTGCTCTAGCTCTGAGCTCTCTCCGTGCATTCCTGTGCGATTCCCGTGGTCCAGATATCGCCTCCGTTCCCAGAGGTCCGTCTGCAGCCTTCACTGCTGAAAGATCCACCGGCTCTCTGCTGTGCTGTCAGTTAATTGCACTCCTATTGGAAATAGTTGGATTCCCAGTGTCCTGCATGAGGTTACCTTGTCAGTCTGCCTATCATTCAAAGTCTGGAGGATTCTGTTTCTCTCAGCTGTGCGTTTGTTCAACTCTGCATTTAACCCATTCATCACCTTGTCTTCTACTACAGTTTCACAGTGATCTCCGGAACCCGCAAGTAACCCAATTCAGTACTTTTTATTTGCTATGTTGTCATTACAAGGATAATTCATCACTGTCTCTCAGTTAACCCTCAAAACTCCATTGCAAATTCTTACAGTTAATTCACCATGTCTGCATTAACCAGTTAAACACAATCTGCAGTTCTGCATCAAAGCTTGTTTATATTTGGACAATCCAACATTTATTCTTCAGCTTGCTTTTGCATATGTTTCCATGAACATTTCTTTTATTTATTTTTGAGTTTTCTCTTGCATATTATTTCTGCCATTCTTGCAATACTTCAGTATAATGATGATTAACAACTAGTCATTTAACTCCTTACTGAATTGTTATTTAATAAATATATGAAGCGGAACTTTCTTTGTCCTCCCTGCTTTCTTCATACCCCAGCACCTACACCTGTGGTTGGTTCCGGGTTAACGGATTCACAAAAACACCCGGGCCTGACAAGTGTCAGACAGGATGGCACTTCAAAAAAATAGTCCCCAAACAGCACATGATGCAAAGAAAAAAAGAGGCGCAATGAGGTAGCTGTGTGACTAAGCTAAGCGACCCAAGTGGCCGACACAAACACCTGGCCCATCTAGGAGTGGCACTGCAGTATCAGACAGGATGGCACTTCAAAAAAATAGTCCCCAAACAGCACATAATGCAAAGAAAAAAAGAGGCGCAATGAGGTAGCTGTGTGACTAAGCTAAGCGACCCAAGTGGCCGACACAAACACCTGGCCCATCTAGGAGTGGCACTGCAGTGTCAGACAGGATGGCACTTCAAAAAATAGTCCCCAAACAGCACATGATGCAAAGAAAAATGAAAGAAAAAAGAGGTGCAAGATGGAATTGTCCTTGGGCCCTCCCACCCACCCTTATGTTGTATAAACAGGACATGCACACTTTAACAAACCCATCATTTCAGTGACAGGGTCTGCCACACAACTGTGACTGAAATGACTGGTTGGTTTGGGCCCCCACCAAGAAAGAAGCAATCAATCTCTCCTTGCACAAACTGGCTCTACAGAGGCAAGATGTCCACCTCCTCCTCATCGTCCGATTCCTCACCCCTTTCACTGTGTACATCCCCCTCCTCACAGATTATTAATTCGTCCCCAGTGGAATCCACCATCTCAGGTCCCTGTGTACTTTCTGGAGGCAATTGCTGGTGAATGTCTCCACGGAGGAATTGATTATAATTAATTTTGATGAACATCATCTTCTCCACATTTTCTGGAAGTAACCTCGTACGTCGATTGCTGACAAGGTGAGCGGCTGCACTAAACACTCTTTCGGAGTACACACTGGAGGGGGGGGGGGCAACTTAGGTAAAATAAAGCCAGTTTGTGCAAGGGCCTCCAAATTGCCTCTTTTTCCTGCCAGTATACGTACGGACTGTCTGACGTGCCTACTTGGATGCGGTCACTCATATAATCCTCCACCATTCTTTCAATGGTGACAGAATCATATGCAGTGACAGTAGATGACATGTCAGTAATCGTTGGCAGGTCCTTCAGTCCGGACCAGATGTCAGCACTCGCTCCGGACTGCCCTGCATCACCGCCACCGGGTGGGCTCGGAATTCTTAGCCTTTTCCTCGCAGCCCCAGTTGTGGGAGAATGTGAAGGAGGAGCTGTTGACGGGTCACGTTCCGCTTGACTTGACAATTTTCTCACCAGCAGGTCTTTGAACCTCTGCAGACTTGTGTCTGCCGGAAAGAGAGATACAACGTAGGTTTTAAATCTAGGATCGAGCACGGTGGCCAAAATGCAGTGCTCTGATTTCAACAGATTGACCACCCGTGAATCCTGGTTAAGCGAATTAAGGGCTCCATCCACAAGTCCCACATGCCTAGCGGAATTGCTCTGTTTTAGCTCCTCCTTCAATCTCTCCAGTTTCTTCTGCAAAAGCCTGATGAGGGTAATGACCTGACTCAGGCTGGCAGTGTCTGAACTGACTTCACGTGTGGCAAGTTCAAAGGGTTGCAGAACCTTGCACAACGTTGAAATCATTCTCCACTGCGCTTGAGTCAGGTGCATTCCCCTTCCTTTGCCTATATCGTAGGTAGCTGTATAGGCTTGAATGGCCTTTTGCTGCTCCTCCATCCTCTGAAGCATATAGAGGGTTGAATTCCACCTCGTTACCACCTCTTGCTTCAGATGATGGCAGGGCAGGTTCAGGAGTGTTTTGCTGGTGCTCCAGTCTTCGGCACGCGGTGGCTGAATGCCGAAAGTGGCCCGCAATTCTTCGGGCCAATGACCGCATCTCTTGCACGCCCCTGTCGTTTTTTAAATAATTCTGCACCACCAAATTCAATGTATGTGCAAAAAATGGGACGTGCTGGAATTTGCCCAGATGTAATGCACGCACAATATTGGTGGCGTTGTCCGATGTCACAAATCCCCAGGAGAGTCCAATTGGGGTAAGCCATTCTGCGATGATGTTCCTCAGTTTCCGTAAGAGGTTGTCAGCTGTGTGCCTCTTATGGAAAGCGGTGATACAAAGCGTAGCCTGCCTAGGAACGAGTTGGCATTTGCGAGATGCTGCTACTGGTGCCGCCGCTGCTGTTCTTGCTGCGGGAGGCAATACATCTACCCAATGGGCTCTCACAGTCATATAGTCCTGAGTCTGCCCTGGTCCACTTGTCCACATGTCCGTGGTTAAGTGGACATTGGGTACAACTGCATTTTTTAGGACACTGGTGACTCTTTTTCTGACGTCTGTGTACATTTTCGGTATTGCCTGCCTAGAGAAGTGGAACCTAGATGGTATTTGGTACCGGGGACACAGTATCTCAATCAATTCTCTAATTCCCTGTGAATTAACGGTGGATACCGGAAACACGTTTCTCACCACCCAGGCTGCCAAGGCCTGAGTTATCCGCTTTGCAGCAGGATGACTGCTGTGATATTTCATCTTCCTCGCAAAGGACTGTTGGACAGTCAATTGCTTACTGGAAGTAGTACAAGTGGTCTTCCGACTTCCCCTCTGGGATGACGATCGACTCCCAGCAGCAACAACAGCAGTGCCAGCAGCAGTAGGCGTTACACTGAAGGATGCATCGGAGGAATCGCAGTCAGGAGAGTACTCGTCAGACTTGACAGTAACATGGCCTGCAGGACTATTGGCTTTCCTGTCTAAGGAGGAAATTGACACTGAGGGAGTTGGTGGTGTGGTTTGCAGGAGCTTGGTTACAAGAGGAAGGGATTTAGTTGGCAGTGGACTGCTTCCGCTGTCACCCAAAGTTTTTGAACTTGTCAATGACTTCTGATGAATGCGCTCCAGGTGACGTATAAGGGAGGATGTTCCTAGGTGGTTAACGTCCTTACCCCTACTTATTACAGCTTGACAAAGGCAACACATGGCTTGACCCCAGTTGTCTGCATTTCTGTTGAAATAATTCCACACCGAAGAGGTGATTTTTTTGGTATTTTGACCAGGCATGTCAATGGCCATATTCGTCCCACAGACAACAGGTGTCTCCCCGGGTGCCTGACTTAAACAAACCACCTCACCATCAGAATCCTCCTTGTCAATTTCCTCCCCAGCGCCAGCAACACCCATATCCTCATCCTGGTGTACTTCAACAGTGACATCTTCAATTTGACTATCAGGAACTGGACTGCGGGTGCTCCTTCCAGCACTTGCAGGGGGCGTGCAAATGGTGGAAGGCGCCACCTCTTCCTGTCCAGTGTTGGGAAGGTCAGGCATCGCAACCAACACAATTGGACTCTCCTTGGGGATTTGTGATTTAGAAGAACGCACAGTTCTTTGCTGTGCTTTTGCCATCTTAACTCTTTTAATTTTTCTAGCAGGAGGATGAGTGCTTCCATCCTCATTGAAGCTGAACCACTAGCCATGAACATAGGCCAGGCCCTCAGCCGTTCCTTGCTACTCCGTGTCGTAAATGGCACATTGGCAAGTTTACGCTTCTCCTCAGACGATTTTGATTTAGATTTTTGGGTCATTTTACTGAGCTTTATTTTTTTGGATTTTACATGCTTTCTACCATGACATTGGGCATCGGCCTTGGCAGACGACGTTGATGGCATTTCATTGTCTCGGCCATGACTAGTAGCAGCAGCTTCAGCACGAGGTGGAAGTGGATCTTGATCTTTCCCTATTTTACCCTCCACATTTTTGTTCTCCATTTTTTAATGTGTGGAATTATATGCCAGTAATATATCAATAGCAATGGCCTACTACTATATATACTGCGCACAACTGAAATGCACCACAGGTATGGATGGATAGTATACTTGACGACACAGAGGTAGGTAGAGCAGTGGCCTACTGTACTGTACTGCTATATATTATATACTGGTGGTCAGCAAAATTATGCACTGTCCTCCTACTATATATATACTGTGCAAAACTTAAATGCACCACAGGTATGGATGGATAGTATACTTGACGACACAGAGGTAGGTAGGGCAGTGGCCTACTGTACCGTACTGCTATATATTATATACTGGTGGTCAGCAAAATTATGCACTGTCCTCCTACTATATATATACTGTGCAAAACTTAAATGCACCACAGGTATAGATGGGATAGCATACTTGACGACACAGAGGTAGGTAGAGCAGTGGCCTACTGTACCGTACTGCTATATATTATATACTGGTGGTCAGCAAAATTATGCACTGTCCTCCTACTATATATATACTGTGCAAAACTTAAATGCACCACAGGTATGGATGGGATAGTATACTTGACGACACAGAGGTAGAGCAGTGGACTACTGTACCGTACTGCTATATATATACTGGTGGTCAGCAAAATTCTGCACTGTCCTCCTACTATATACTACAATGCAGCACAGATATGGAGCGTTTTTCAGGCAGAGAACGTATAATACTGGTGGTCACTGGTCAGCAAAACTCTGCACTGTCCTCCTACTATATAATACTGCTGGTCCCCAGTCCCCACAATAAAGCAATTAGCACACTGAGCACAGATATTTGCAGCACACTGAGCACAGATATGGAGCGTTTTTCAGGCAGAGAACGTAGATATTTGCAGCACACTGAGCACAGATATTTGCAGCACACTGAGCACAGAAACTGAGAGAACGCCAGCCACGTCCTCTCACGATCATCTCCAATGCACGAGTGAAAAATGGCGTCAACGCGCGGCTCCTTATATAGAATACGAATCTCGCCAGAATCCGACCGCGGGATGATGACGTTCGGGGCACGCTCGGGTTAACCGAGCAAGGCGGGAGGATCCGAGTCTGCTCGGACCCGTGCAAAAAAGGGTGAAGTTCGGGGGGGTTCGGATCCCGAGGAACCGAACCCACTCATCACTAATGAGAGATTATCAATTTTCTCTTTGTCAGAACTGGATTTTTTTCTGTGGCTGGACTGGAGCTTACGGATGGGGCTGGATAAGAGGCAATGCGTAAAAAGCTGAGAGGATTTATTAAGTTTCTACGCATAGAGTTAATACTGAGGAGTGTACTAGGCACTGGATAAGGTAGTTGAGGTTAGAGTCTTGAGAAATCAGGCTAGGTTCTAGTATTATTTAACTGGGTTGGAACTGGTAATGCCAGGAGCCAGGCTCAGGCCAGTAATGCATGAGATAACTGGGTTGGGACCAGTGATGTGACAGGTAACCAGGTTGAGACTGATATAGCATCTAGTAACCAGGCTGGAACTGGTAGTGTGTATGGTAACTGGGCTGGGACCAGTAATGTGTTTCAGGAACCGGTTTGGAACTCGTAAAGCATGAGATAACCGGGCTGGGACCAGTAATGCCTTCGGTAACCGGACTGAGACTGGTATTGCGCCTGGTTACTGGGCTGGAACCAGTATTGCATCTGGTACTGGGTTGGAACTGGTGATGCATGACAGAGATGCTACTCTTAAATAATCAGGATACTGCTGGGCCAGGAAGACCTCTGAAGATACAATGTTGTACTGGCCTATAGCTAGTGTTCCAGGAAGGGTTTAAATAGGGGTTGCTGGTCCCTGATTGGCTGCCAGAGTCAGTTGAAACTCAGAAGCATTTTCATTGGGAGAGCTGCAGCCAGCTGACCAGATACAAAATGGTGGCGCCAATGCACCAGAGGTGGCGGGACTTCAGAGAGGAAGATTGTCAGCAAGCAGAAGAAACAGCACAGAGGTAAGTATCAGACTTTAAAACTTGGTCTGAAACAGATCCAGCAAACAATGTACACAATGTAAGCATGACTTTGTTTAACTTAATTTTACTTAATATTTTTATTTCAGATTCCATTTTTTCTTTCAGTATGTATTATAGTACTAATACAGTGTGCACACTAATTGTGGAGACATGAGATAAACATATTGACAGTGTTATGGTTAGCATTACTGCCTCACAGCCCAGATCATGGGTTTGATTCCCACCATGGCCCTCATTCCGAGTTGTTCGCTCGTTGCCGAGTTTCGCTATATTGCGATTAGTCGCTTACTGCGCATGCGCAAGGTTCGCAGAGCGCATGCGCTTAGTTATTTTACTCAAAAGTTAGGTATTTTACTCACGGCATAACGAGGATTTTTCATCGTTCTGGTGATCGGAGTGTGATTGACAGGAAGTGGGTGTTTCTGGGCGGAAACTGTCCGTTTTATGGGTGTGTGCGGAAAAACGCTGCCGTTTCTGGGAAAAACGCGGGAGTGGCTGGAGATACGGGGGAGTGTCTGGGCGAACGCTGGGTGTGTTTGTGACGTCAAACCAGGAACGAAACTGACTGAACTGATCGCAGTGACAGAGTAAGTCCCGAGCTACTCAGAAACTGCAAAGAAATTTCTATTCGCAATTATGCGAATCTTTCGTTCGCAATTCTGCTAAGCTAAGATTCACTAAAAGCAGCTAGCGAGCGAACAACTCGGAATGAGGGCCCATGTTCCTAACTGTGTGGCGTTTGCATATTCTTCCTGTACTTACGTGGGTTTCCTCTGGGTATTCCACTTTCCTCCCACAATCCAAAAATATACTTCTAGGTAAATTGACTCCCAACAAAAATGAACCCGTGTGTCTAAGTGTGTGCATGTGGTAGGGAATTTAGGGGGACATTTACTAAGCAGTGATAAGAGCAGAGAAGTGAGCCAGTGGAGAAGTTGCCCATGGCAACCAATCAACAGTGAAGTGACATCTATAATTTGCATACTATAGAATTATACAGAGCTGCTGATTGGTTGATGGGGCAACTACTCCACTGGCTCACTTCTCCTCTGTTATCACTGCTTAGTAAATGTCCCCCTTAGAATGTAAGCTCCACCAGGGCATGGACTGATGTGAATGGCAAATACAGATGGGTCCATGTTTATCTTGACCTTTAATAGGATTCTCTGAGACTGGGCAGTCGGACTTAATCCCCTGCTGTAATGACTTAATCCCCTGCTGCATTGTTCTCTGTATTGTATTGCAGCTGAGAACACTAGCCAAGATAACCGTGGACCCATCTGTATTATCTGTAAAGCGCAGTGGAATATGTGTGCGCTATATAAATAACTGGTAATAAATAATAAATAATTAAAAGTGGTTTTCTACCTATGGCTGAGGACTTCCAGTCTTGTGTTATGTAACAGGATAATTGTAAGTGATTGAAAGCTTTATTTTTCAGTCAGATTGTTCTAAAGCATTCTCCTCAGTAGGCTATATACCCATGCTGTTAATGTGCATATTGGTGAACTGAGGTTTTAAAATCCTAGTACTCCCGATGTTGATTTATTCAAAACATTTGTCAAGATTGTGATTATAATGTGTTGTGCAAAAACTTTCCAACAAAGACACTGTTTTCTTAAGAAAATAGACCATGTCGTATAGCATGTTATTGTATGCTTTGTGAAATGAAATAAATATTCTGTAATGATGTTCTTGAATTAGGTAGCTTTGTGTGTATATGTCCTTTGGTGTTTTGGAACCAGTGACATAGGGGAGGTGTTTACACCAGAAGATTACTTTAATTTTTTGCATGTGTATAATTTACCACAACCATTACTAATACATTATTGTATCTTTCTGGCTTACTTGTAAGATTTGTTGGTATCTTTTTATATAATCAGACACAGTTGTTTTTTCAGTTGCCCAGGGATGATATTATTATTATGTTTATTTATTTCTTCATCATCAATCAGGGGCGTCGCTATGGGTGGGGTCATCCAGTGCTGCACTGTGGACTCCTCACATGCATGAAAGAAGCATGGCCTTCTGTCCACAAAGTCATGTCCCTCATGCCCCATTGTTTTCACCCTGGTGGCCTACTCATTGGTCTGGGGCTGCTGGTCGGCCTCCAGCCTCGCTCATCCTAGGGGGTGACACCTAAATAGTGAGGCCAATGAAGTCAGTACCATATATAGGGTTCCAGGTGCCCCTATCAAAGTGTAGGACTTCATTACAGTAACTAAGCTCTCTATTGAGCTGTGATATGATGTCATGGCATTGATACCCCCCTAACCATCATCTCTGGTCAACTAGCAGTTACTGTCCTGCTTGCAATCTATATACCAACCAGATGTGCACATACACACACACACACACACACACACACACACACACACACACACACACACACACACACACACACACACACGTATGGTTATCTGAAACCAATTAGCCTAGCAGTATACTGTATCTTTAGAATATGGGAGAAATCGTAAGCACATGGAGGTTACTCAACAAAAGGGATGAGGGGGGAAGGGGGGGGTCATGGGCTAGGCTGCATACCTTAACTCCAAACATAATTAGAGGTGCTACCATGCTGAGATTTGTAGTTCCACACAGAAATAAGAGAAGTTGCAAGTTAACACCCTAAGTACTGCTAATCATAATAATTATAATAAACTGCAGTCTAACATAGATCAAAAATTAGGTGCTTAGCGTAATTTGGTACAAAAAATCTGGGCCTATCCACTGAATCCAGGTGTCCTCAGGTGAGGCCAACCGCCCCAAGGCATCACACTAGTGAAAAGTAGCAATAAAAGCGTTACATTAATAAGAAGTAGCAGTTATAATATAATGCCCCAAAGCAGCCCAGTCACATCAGCCCAGGGGGCCCCACACCCCAAAACCATCCCTAATACTGACATATTGTATACATTTATCAAGGTCTAACCAGTCATAGTTCCCATTACAATATGCACTGTAAGTGCAAGGAACACATCACTAATTAAAAACAACCAGGACAGGTGGTAGGAGGGGTTCATCCCGACCACCAGTATGCCGGCAGCTTGGCAAGTGCTAGAAAGCCCCTTGCAGTTTCGCTGCGGGCACGGTGGCTCGATGCACTCACCACAGGTTATATTCTCCCTCTATGGGTGTCCCACCTTCCTGGTAGGAATGCTAATCAAGCAGAAGTCTCTATCTTCAATTGTATACATGTTCACAATACAGAATATGGGGGGGATGTGCTATCCAACAAACACATCATTTTGCTGCAGACTCTAGATTGAATACTATATTACCTGAAGAGCAGATCTGTGTTGTATCACATCCCTCTGGGGTTATATATGGATGAGAAGCACCATGAGAAGTTCATAAATGGAAGTTTGCTGAAGGTGAATGGACCCTATAAAATAGTTTTTGGATAATCTGGTGGGTCAGCAACTGTCCTTAAGAAAACATTCTGCACAGATAACTTCATTTTTAATTTGCATTAATTAGTAGGAGAGGGAGCTGTTTTATTACTTGTGCTGCCAATTAAAAATGAACTATCATCAACAGACAGTTAGTAAAATAATGCTATCCAGTCACTATGTTTCATACAATGTAGCAAGGCATGCTTGAGGATACAAAGCTAGAAACAAACCATGTTACGTGTATTCTCCTAGACCAGGCTTTTTCAACTAGTGTGCCGTGGCACACTAGTGTGCCGCGACCAGTTGCAAGGTGTGCCGCGGAGCCAGAGCAGCTTCCTGCACCTTCAGAGTAAACTGTTGGCCCAGGCTCTTCTTAGAGGATCAGTCGTGCTCCGGCCGTGACGTATGCCTTGAAGATGCGGCGGTGTGATATCATAGGTCACGGCTGCCGCGTCTCACCACCCAGCCAGCGCACCCGCCTGCATAGACATCTTCCAGTACCTGCCTGCATACACAGCTTTCCTTGCCCACCCACATCCACACCTGCCCGCCCGCCAGCTGCTCAGTATTCGCAGCACTCCACTATGAGCAATCCCCGCCACTGAGGGACAGGGAGGAGGACAGCTAACTGGTAGTGGCTAATATTTGTTATTTTTTTTTCTCTTGTGGGGAACAATAGGATTTATGTGGGGAGAATAAGGATTTATGGATTTATGGGGGGAACAATGTGAATAATTCATGTGGGGAGCAATAGGATTTATGTAGGGAGCAATATGATTTATGTGGGGAGCAATGTGATTGTTTTTTCTGTGTAGGCCAAGGTATGTGTGTTTTTTTTTTACTATGAGGGCCAATGTGTGTTTTTTGTTTTTTTCTGTGGGGAACTGATGGTGTGCCTTGGCAATTTTAAAATATTGTTCAGTGTGCCCGCGAGTAAAAAAAGGTTGAAAATCACTGTCCTAGACTATACCACCCACCTCTTGCATTGCATTTTTATAAGCTTCTTCTCTCTGACATTCATAAATACCATGGGGTTGCCATAATATTCCTTTAATCCAGGACACATATGAATTACATAGATCCTGTGACTGGCTAAATTCAAGCCTAGGTTTTAATCAGCCACAAGACCAGGATAATTCATAGGTGTCCCGGGTTAATGGGATATTATGGCAACCCTATGATATAATAACTTTTCAGTAGAAGGGGCTTCACTCTGCAGCCAATCAGAGCATTAATGTAGAATGCTAAATCCCCTTATATCTAATCAGAGGCTTATAACATATCTGGGAGCAGACAACAAATATTCAACCAGATCATAAAAAGTCACAAAACATGAAAGCTATGAGATGCTTACCAAAGAATTATTGGCTTCATTAAACGTTCATCAACATGTCTAGTGCATACAAACAGCATGCCTCTTCTTGGCTCTAATGACATGCCTCCTCTCAGCTCTAGTGACATGCCTCCTAAACTAGTACTGCTTCAGGATAAGCAGTGAGTCACAAATATTTTAAGAGGCACACTGTACATAAATGAGAACATCACAACAAAGTCCAGCCTTCTACCACTTTAGAACCACCCCTTACTTTTATTAGATGAGATGTTCCTGTTTTGGGAGCTGATTCAGAGGTGGACACTAAGCAGTAAAAGCTACTGCAAAATTATGCTAATAATGCAGCCGATGAGCTGTCTATTGAGATCCAAAAGCACACCATCAAGCGGACATTGGTTGCACCACTGGACTTCTGAGCAACCCTGAAGACCTGAAGACCATCACTGGACTTCTGAGCAAGACCTGAAGACCACCAGCTCTGAGCTAGTGAATATTTGAAGTCACTGCCATGGTTGAGGCCATGGTCTCCAGATTTAAGAACAACCCAAATATTTCCAGCATTTGTATTGGCCATCAGAATACATAATGTTTCTTTATTCTGATGATATACCTCTAACAAGCATTAATCCCATTATCTCTCTTCCAAAATTGGAACATTACAATATTCTTTTAGGAGTCCAATAAAACTTAGATATTCCCTATCACTAAAAAATAACTGACAACTGACAAGGGAGAAACATGGCCTTAAATACCATGGTGGTTTCCTAACCAGACAATGGGCCTTATTCAGGTTTGCTAGCAAAAGAAAAGAGCACTCTAATGGGCAAAACCATGTTGCACTGCAGGTAGGGAAGATGTAACATGTGCAGAGAGAGTTAGATTTGGGTGGGGTGTGTTCAAAATGAAATATAAATTGCAGTGTAAAAATAAAGCAGCCAGTATTTACCATGCACAGAAACAATATAACCCACCCAAATCTAAATCTCTCTGCACATGTTATATCTGCATTTGCTTGCGTTTATGGTTTGCTAACAAACCTGAATAACCCCCAATATGCTCAGTTAATATATTGTGATTATATAGCTGTCTAACATTTGTGGGCTACTTCAGTGGGTCCCAAACTGTGTGCCTATGCACCCTGGGGTACCGCAAGGCTCTTGCAGGGGTGCCTTGGGTTGGTGGTCCAGAACCAAATCAAATTTGTTTAACGTGAAAAGGCAAAACCAGTGCTGGTGGCTGCGAATTATGCGACATGTGGACAATCAGAAGTACAACTGTCAGAGGCGTATCTAGCACAGGACGAGCAGGGCATGTGCCCTTGGCGCCGCGGCAGCCCCAGCAGAGGGGGGCGCCACCGGAACCTGCACGTCCCGCTCGCCCCATGTGACAGGGATTCCGCCGGCGCTACCCGCGGCGCTCTCCCTGTCTCCCCGGCTGCTGTGCCTGTCACACAGTACAGGCAGCGGCAGCCAGGAGCCTCGCTCCCCCCCTCCGCAAAATCTGCATTGCGCGTGCGCGACCGCGGCACACATACGAAGGGAAGAAAGGTCCACCAATCACCACATGAAGCACATGTGGGAGCAGAACGGGAAGCCGCAAGTGCTTTCAGAGAGAGAGGGTGGGCTCTAGCAGTGTACACTGCTGCCTGTCCCCTCTCTTTCTCCTCAATGCTGCAGGTAAACATAAAAAAGAACTGGCACTGTGAAGCAATGTATCTGGCACTGTGGGGCATGTATCTGGCACTGTGGGGCATTGTAACTGGCACTGTGGGGCAATGTAACTGGCACTGGAGCATGTATCTGGCACTGTGGGGCATGTATCTGGCACTGTGGGGCATGTATCTGGCACTGTGGGGCATTGTAACTGGCACTGTGGGGCATTGTAACTGGCACTGTGGGGCATTGTAACTGGCACTGTGGGGCATGTATCTAGCACTGTGGGGCATTGTAACTGGCACTGTGGGGCAATGTAACTGGCACTGGAGCATGTATCTGGCACTGTGGGGCATGTATTTGGCACTGTGGGGCATGTATCTGGCACTGTGGGGCAATGTAACTGGCACTGTGGGGCAATGCAACTGGCACTGTGGGGCATGTAACTGGCACTGTGGGGCATGTATCTGGCACTGTGGGGCAATGTAACTGGCACTGTGGGGCATGTAACTGGCACTGTGGGGCATTGTAACTGGCACTGTGGGGCAATGTTACTGGCACTGTGGGGCATTGTAACGGGCACTGTGGGGCATTGTAACTGGCACTGTGGGGCAATGTAACTGGCACTGTGGGGCATTGTAACTGGCACTGTGGGGCAATGTAACTGGCACTGTGGGGCAATGTAACTGGCATTGTGGGGCAATGTAACTGGCACTGGAGCATGTATCTGGCACTGTGGGGCATGTATCTGGCACTGTGGGGCAATGTAACTGGCACTGTGGGGCATGTAACTGGCACTGTGGGGCAATGTAACTGGCACTGTGGGGCATGTATCTGTCACTGTGGGGCATTGTAACTGGCACTGTGGGGCAATGTTACTGGCACTGTGGGGCAATGTTACTGGCACTGTGGGGCATGTATCTGGCAGTGGGGCATGTATCTGGCACTGTGGGGCATGTATCTGGCACTGTGGGGCATTGTAACTGGCACTGTGGGGCAATGTAACTGGCATTGTGGGGCATGTAACTAGCACTGTGGGGCATGTATCTGGCACTGTGGGGCATTGTAACTGGCACTGTGGGGAAATGTAACTGGCACTGGAGCATGTATCTGGCACTGTGGGGCATGTATCTGGCACTGTGGGGCAATGTAACTGTCACCGTGGGGCATGTATCTGGCCTTCGGCATGCGCACATACTCCTTTTGTTTGTGGTTTTGTTTTTTTTGGTTTTTTTTTGGGGGGGGGGCGCCACTCTTCATCTTCCCCTGGGCTCCGAAAACCCTAGTTACGCTTCTGACAACTGTACACCACCACATACCTGATCCTAGGGATGACAGGTTGGCAAAATGTACTTAATTAATTTTTTTCCCCAGAATTTATCACTAAATAACATTTATCCTAGGAGTGCTGTGAAAAAAAATGTTGATACTCTAGGGCGCCATGCTTCAAGAAAGTTGGGGAACCACTGGGTTACATACAGAAGCAGCCAGTATTTACCCTGCACAGAACAAAATAAGTATTTGCTCCCCTTGCATTGCAACATGGTTTGTTCCAGATACAAAGTTTTTTGAGGTTTGTTTTTGCTTTACTTCCAAATCAGGCCCTTATTCTGTGGCAGCTTACATTCAACTGTGGCAGCTTGCATTCAACTCTGCAGCAGTACCAGTTTTCTTCTACAGTTCATTTGGGGGTGGATTCAGATCTTATCGCGGGTCCACGCGCCTGCTGGCAGCTATTCAAATGTTGCTGCTGACGGGCACGAGAAGGTCATTGCAGCTCGCTACCCTTGGGGGTGGCGAGCTGAAATGCGCGTAAAGAGACCTGTTTGTGTGCCCAAATGGATCATTCACACTTGCACACATTAATTTATTCGGGTTCAGATGCTCTGCGCGCCTAAACCTGACACTAACGGGCGCGATAAGCTGCAGCTCCATCAGCCCCATTGTTAATCCTGCTCTGGGAACACATAGCAGCCAAAGGGCAGAGCCTCCCATTGGATGTAACCTGTGTGAGAGGGCATTTCTCGCCCAATCAGCTGTGGACTAGATGTGATAGACCTGCTGCTAACCCAATGAGAGCTCCTAGCCACGCCCAGCGTTATACACACAGGCACAGAGTCGCAGATCTGGGCTATTATATAGGAGATTCACTGGGGTAAATTTACTAAGATTCGTGTTCATGCCATTTTCAGTTGAAATTGAAGTCGACTCACATCGTCCGTTTTTTTTGTAACTTTTTGAATCCAAAAATGTTTAGTTACTAAGGTATCGCGTATGTGAATTTCAATTTTTCCAATGTCGATGTTATTCGTATTTCTGAAGGTATTTTTCCATATGCATTTTTCTTTTAATGTGTTGTTTGCCGTGTGATTCATGTTTACAGTTTTACTTTAGTTTTTGAAAGTCCTGTGTAATTGGTTGTGTTGAATATGTGGGCGTGTCAAAGCGCAAGCATATAAATACGCCCCAAACTGCCTGAACCTCATGGGTTTAGTTAGTGGAGAGATGAGAGGTTTTGATCTGAGGAGTTGGTGAGTTTTGAGGAGATTTTTTTGCGATTTGTGATAGTTGTACTGTGCTTGTAATTTGTCTTGTCATTCCTGTAGTCTTGTCATTGAGTAGTTTATCTTATTTTCTGACATTGTAATTTTTAAGTCTCTTGTCAGTGTGTGTGTGTGTGTGTGTGTGTGTGTGTGCATAGGTATGCGCACAGGGGGTGCCTTTTGTGCACAGGCCCCATATGTCTGGCAACCCCCCTCACACACGCCTCCTGCAGTGGTCGTCTCATTGATCCTGACGATTACTGTCCCTCTCTGATGTGGCCAGGCAGGACTGCATTACTAGCTGGTTGCCCGGGTTAATAATGGGAGCTACTGCCCCAACCTTCCGGCTCCTCCTTAATGTGACTGTGTGATGTGACGTGATGACATCACACTGCACACTCGCCGCAAGTACACTCTCTCGTCCTGTGCCAAACCAACACAAAGAATAGCCGTCTAAGCGGTTCTTCTTGCGGCGGCACCTGCTTGGCCTCATTGTAATCCGGCTCACTCAGTCATATAGGTGAGGGCAGCTACCAGTGAACAGGGGAAGGAGGAGATGCTGAGAGCCACAGAATAAATGGAGGTGGAGGCTGAAAGACACTGAGTGAAGGGTGGGAGGCACAGAAATAAAAGGGGAAACTGAGAGACACAAAGTGAAGGGGGTGGTGGGAGATGATGGCATGGCAGAGAGACAACGTAGGCGGAAGTTAATGGCATTACTGAGAGATGACGCAGAGAGGAAAAGATGGTGAGGCTGAGAGACGATGCAGGGAGGAGATAGGGGGTAGCTGAGAGACGATGCAGGGAAATGACGGTATGACTGAGATGACACAGGGAGAATGATGGTGTGGCTGAGAGACAATGCAGGGGCAGATGATGGTGTGGCTGAAAGATGACACAGGGAGGAGATGATGTGGCTAAGAGATGACACAGGGAGATAATGGCGTTAATGAGAGACAATGCAGGAAGGAGATGATGGTGTGGCTGAGAGACGATGCAGGGAGATGATGGCGTGACTGAGAGATGACACAGGGAGGAGAATGATGATGTGGCTGAGTGACACAGAGGGCATGAGTGATGCAAACCTCTGTTGTATGGTGATGACATTGGTTATATTCTAACACAAACAGGCATCTTCCGGTGCATGTGATATCCTACATGAACAGTGAATACTGGCTGAAGATGCTGACTGCCCAGGGAGAATACATTTTTTAGAAGTTTCCTATTGTGATAAACCACCATATAGATAAGGTGCATATGGAATGGAAAGGAATGGCAATTGGTGGTGCTAGACACGCCTAGTAGGTGGTGGTAGACATGCCCCTCCGACGGTGCACACCCTGATAAAATGTGCTGTGCACACCTATGTGTGTTTGTGTGCTGAGTAAAGGTAGTGGAGAAGTGTGTTTTGTCTGTCTTTATTTTTCATTGTTCAGTGTTTGTCCCTAGTATGTCCCAGTCTGAGGTCACTGAAGGGGTGAGGTGGAGAGGTGGTGGAGGTGGCAGTACTAATGGCAGTTATTTGGTCCTGAGTCTGCAAAGGTGCCGTCCCGCAAAAAGACAGTTTTGTGGAAGAAGTTTGTGGCTGCTGTCAACAGTGAGGTCTTGGTCAAGTACATAGGACACCTGTAGAAAGCATTTCTACGTTATCAAGCACCGTGGGAAAGCAAAAATGGCCAAGGAGGCAAAGTCAGCACACCAGACAGGAGGTGGCCATCCTTTTGGGGCAACATATTTAGAGTATGAGGAGCCTCTGCAGACTCTTATCCCTCCAGAGATGGTGCACGGTGCCTCACTGCACTTGGTACACTATTATATTCCCCCCCCCTGGGTCCACTGGGATGGTAAAGTATGAACAAGTCTGTTTTGGGGCAAAATTTCCTTAAAAACACATGTCTGCGTTTTGACATGTCTGCATTTCAAATGACGGTATTCTGACTACTGTATGTCAGCATTTTGAACATGCCGGTCTAATGATTGTCAGCATTTTGACCATGTCGGTATTTTGCCTGACGGTCACACTATTATATTCCCCCTCCAGGTCCACTGGGATGGTAGAGTATGAACAAGTCGGTTTCAATGAACATGTCGGTATTTTGACCTTTTCCGGATTTTGACCGTCGGTCAATGGTTGTCGTTATTTTGACTGTAGGTAAATTGACCGCATCCCCCTGTGACAACTCCTACACATGTGTGTTCTCCTACCACTCAGAGGACACCTCAAACCCACATCAGCCCAACAACAACAACAACAACAACAACAACAACAACACCACCACCACCACACTCCCAGGATCAGGTCTTTTGGAACAGCTGGACCACCCAGCAGGCTTATAACCTTGATTGTCTGTGGAGGCAGACACAATTTATCGGCGTTCTTGGCCATCATCTACCCAGATTAGGCCGCAACACAAGCAGAAATACACACTAAATACACACTTGATTCGAAAGGCTAACACCATGGAATTAATGAGGGCTGACAATAATCGAATGCTGGACACATTTGAATGAATAGTGGATAAGAACCAGAGGCTACATCAGAGCTACCTCCATATATTGGACAACAGTCAAGCTAAACTACAGCGCATGGTCCGCATCATGGAGAGTCACACAGCAGCTAATAGAGATTTAAATGCAACTCTAAGGCGCCCTACACATTAGGCGGTGTGCCGCCGAGGTGCCCGACGGCCGATACGGCCGACGGGTGACCCGGCGGCGGGGGGGCAGTGACGGGGGGAGTGAAGTTTCTTCACTCCCCCCCGTCATCCGGCTCCATAGACGTGCAGGCAAATATGGACGATCTCGTCCATATTGGCCTGCATGCACAGCCGACATGTCACCAGCGATGAACGAGCGTGGGGCCGCGCATCGTTCATCGCTGGTGACTCCACACTGCACGATATGAACGTTATCTCGTTCATTAATGAACGAGATCGTTCATATCGTGCAGTGATATCGGCATGTGTGTAGGGCCTATTAATCCAGGCATACACCATACAATTATCTGGCAAATCATCTGGCAGATCTGGTTGGTTGGAATGAAAATCTGGTAATGGATGAGAGACAATGACATTTGACCATTTGTTCCCAAACAGTGTAAAAATGGAGAAAAACTATTGTTCATACAAATTGGTTAAATCCGTGATTTAACCAATTTGTCTGTACAATAGTTTTTTTAAAAAATTGTCCAGTGTTTGGGAGCAAATTGTTGATTGTCATTTGCTCTCATCCATTACCATATTTTTATTCCAACCAGTCATACATGGCAGATAATCTGACACAGCACCTAACACAACAAACAGATCAGTCTAGCACCAGTTATGGAGGAACAACACCCTTAGTTACACCTGTTACCTCCCCAGCAAGGCGATCCTCCATGGACAGACACAATGGGAAAAGGGACGTCTAGCTCCAGAGGAAGGCAGGGAAAATACTACAAATGGGCACTTCTTAGTCTGTATTGAGAAACAAAATTTTTTTTAATTTAAGGTCACTATTAAGGCCATGTTGTTATTTGTGTACACATCTTCTAATATTTTTTGTTACCAATACAAAGAATACATAAAAAAAAATGCAAAGAAAAAACTTGTGTATGTGAAATTACTGTACAGTAATTTATGTACATTTGTTTAAGTACATTACTTGATAGAAGAAAATACATCCACATATATTACACATGGAGCAAAATCCTTTTCTCCTAGTCCGTAGAGGATGCTGGGGATGACATCAAGACCATGGGGTATAGACGGGATCCGCAGGAGACATGGGCACTCTAAAGACTTTTCATTGGGTGTGAATTGGCTCATCCCTCTATGCCCCTCCTCCAGACCTCAGTTGTAGGAACTTTGCCCAGGGAGACTGACATTTCGAGGAAAGGAATTACTTAACTAGTGGTGAGATATCTTCCAACTCACACCTTCAACCATGCCGCACACATGGCATTCAACATAACACACACCAACAGGCATGAACTAATTGCAGCAACATGCTGAAACCAAGATAACACAACTTGTGTAACTGTAATAACTAAACTGCAGGTAAAGTACGCACTGGGATGGGCACCCAGAATCCTCTACGGACTAGGAGAAAAGGATTTACCGGTAGGTTATCAAAATCCTATTTTCTCATACGTCCTAGAGGATGCTGGGGACGACATCAAGACCATGGGGTCTATACCAAAATTCCAGTACAGGCGGGAGAGTGCGGATGACCCTGCAGCACCGATTGACCAAACTTGAGGTCCTTATCGGCCAAGGTGTCAAACTTATAAAATTTAGCAAATGTGTTTGACCCTGACCAAGTAGCTGCTCGGCAAAGTTGTAAAGCCGAGATGCCCCGGGCAGCCGCCCAGGATGAGCCCACTTTCCTAGTAGAATCGGCCTTCACCGACTTCAGTACCGGCAAGCCTGCCGTAGAATGAGCGTGCTGAATTGTCCCTCTGATCCAGCGCGCAATAGTCTGCTTAGAAGCAGGACACCCAATCTTGTTGGGAGCATACAGGACAAACAGAGCCTCTGTTTTCCGGAACCGAGCTGCTCTTGCGACATAAATCTTCAAAGCTCTAACCACATCTAGAGACTGTGACTCAGTGAAAGTGTCAGTAGCTACTGGCACCACAATAGGTTGGTTTATGTGGAAGGACGAAACCACCTTTGGAAGAAATTGTTGACGAGTTCTTAACTTTGCCCTATCTTCATGGAAGATCAGGTAAGGGCTGTTGTGAGACAAGGCCCCCAACTCATACACCCGCCTTGCGAATGCCAAGGCCAAAAGCATCACCACTTTCCAAGTGAGAAACTTCAATTCTATCTCCCGCAGAGGTTCAAACCAATCTGATTGAAGGAACTGCAACACCACATTAAGGTCCCATGGTGCCACTGGAGGCACAAATGGAGGCTGGATGTGCAGAACCCCTTTCACGAACGTCTGAACTTCTGGAAAGGAGGCCAATTGTTTTTGAAAGAAAACTGAGAAGGCTAAAATCTGGACCTTGATTGACCCCAATCTAAGGCCCGCATCCACACCAGCCTGCAGAAAATGAAGAAAACATCCCAACTCAAACTCTTCCGTAGGAGCCTTCTTGGATTCACACCAAGACACATATTTTCTCCAAATACGGTGGTAATGTTTAGACGTTACTCCTTTCCTGGCCTGAATAAGAGTGGGGATGACTTCCTTAGGAATACCCTTTCGGGCTAGGATCCGACGCTCAACAGCCATGCCGTCAAACGTAGCCACGATAAGTCTTGATATACACACGGCCCCTGCTGTAGTAGGTCCTCTAGAGGAGGAAGAGGCCGAGGATCTTCTATGAGCAACTCCTGAAGATCTGGATACCAAGCCCTCCTTGGCCAGTCTGGGGCAATGACGATTGCTCAAACTGTTGTTCTTATTATTATTTTGAGAACTTTTGGAATCAGTGGAAGTGGAGAGAAAACATATACCAACCGAAACACCCACTGGGTCACCAGTGCATCCACTGCTATTGCTTGAGGGTCTCTCGACCTGGAACAATATCTCTGAAGCCTCTTGTCTAGATGAGATGCCATCATGTCTACTTGAGGAACTCCCCAAAGACTTGTCACCTCTGCGAAGACTTCTTGGTGGAGGCCCCACTCTCCTGGATGGAGATCGTGTCTGCTGAGGACGTCTGCTTCCCAGTTGTCCACTTCCGGAATGAAAATTGCTGACAGAGCTCTAACATGTCTTTTTGCCCAGAGGAGAATTCTTGTCACCTCTGCCATTGCCGCCCTGCTTTTCGTTCTGCCTTGCCTGTTTATGTACGCGACTGCTGTTACATTGTCCAACTGGATCTGCACGGGATCTTGAAGATGTACCTCTTGTAGAAGGCCGTTGTAAATGGCTCTCAATTCCAGAACGTTTATGTGAAGGCAGGCTTCCTGACTTAACCATTTTCCTTGGAAGCTTTCCTCCTGTGTGACAGCTCCCAAGCCTCAGAGACTTGCATCCGTGGTTATTAGGACCCAGTCGTGAATCCCAAACCTGCGTCCCTCTAGTAGTTGAGAACTGTGTAGCCACCACAAGAGCGAAATCCTGGCTTTGGGGGACAGGATTATTTTCCGGTGCATGTGTAGGTGGGATCCGGACCACTTGTCCAACAGGTCCCACTGGAATACTCTGGCATGAAATCGGCCAAACTGTATGGCCTCGTAGGCCGCTACCATTTTCCCCAACAACCGAATGCATTGATGGATCGACACCCTTGTTGGTTTCAATATTTGAATGACCATTTTCTGGATTTCCAGAGTCTTTTTCACTGGAACAAATAATCTCCGTACTTCTGTGTCCAGAATCATCCCTAAAAAGGACAATCTTGTCGTCGGTTCCAACTGCGACTTTGGAAAATTTATGATCCAACCGTGTTGTTGGAGTATTGACAGGGAGAGTGCGATGTTCTGTACCAACTGTTCCCTGGATCTCGCTTTTATCAGGAGATCGCCCAGATAAGGAATTATATTGACTCCTTTTTAACGAAGGAGGACCATCATCTCCACCATCACCTTGGTGAATACCCTCGGTGCCGTGGAGAGTCCGAACGGCAACGTCTGGAACTGGTAATGGCAATCCTGTACTCCGGATCTCAGATAAGCTTGGTGAGAAGGATAAATGGGAACATGCAAGTAAGCATCCTTTATGTCTACTGACACCATGAAGTCCCCCTCCTCCAGACTGGAAATCACTACCCTCAGTGATTCCATCTTGAATTTGAACCTTTTCAGGTAGAGATTCAGATTTTTCAGGTTTAAAATCGGTCTGACCGAGCCGTCTGGCTTCGGAACTATGAAGAGGCTTGAATAAAAACCTGCTCCTTGCTGTGCCAAGGGTACCAGGACAATGACCTGATCCTGACATAATTTTTGAATTGCCGTTGTTACTGCCTCTCTTCCCGGAAGAGAAGCTGGCAAGGTCAATTTGAAAAATCGGCATGGGGGGACGTCTTGAAACTCTAGTTTATACCCAAGGGACACTATTTATAAGACCCGTTGGTCCAGGCCAGATTGAATCCAGATTTGGCTGGAGCCGCAGCGTTATGCTGCAGATTTGGCAGAAGCAGGGGTGGTCGGGAGACGCTTTGGATTTCTTTCCTTTTCCCCTTCCCCTACCTGCAAAAAAAAAAGGGGGAACCTTTGGCCTTTTTGTATTTGTTGGGCCGAAAGGACTGCATGTGAGAGTGATGTGTCTTTTTCGCCGGTGTAGGAGCATAAGGCAAGAATGTCGACTTACCTGCGGTAGCCGCCGGGACTAACGCATCCAGTCCATCACCAAACAAGGCCTCACCTTTATACGGGAGAGCCTCCATATTTCTTTTGGAATCTGCATCATCATTCCACTGGCGAATCCACAACGCCCTCCGAGCCGATACTGCCATGGTAGCGGTTCTTTATCCCAAGAGACCAATATACTTCATGGTTTCTAGTACGTACGCAGCAGCGTCTTTGATATGACCTAACGTTAGGAGTATCTCGTCTCCATGTATTGTGTCAATGTCAAATGACAAGTTTTCTGACCACTTTTCAATAGCACTACTCACCCACGCACAGACACTGGTAGGCCTGAGTAGTGTCCCATTGGCCACATCAATAGATCACCTCACTCACTTGCGGTCTGTCGGCTCCTCAAGTGAAGCCATTCCAGGCACAGGGAGAAACACCTTTTCTCTTTTATGACAGGGCCCTGTCTAAATTGTGGGGTGACTCCCACCTTTTTTGGAAAAAGGTAAGCTGCCTGACATCCTTTTGGGAATCAGAAATTTATTTTCAGGTTAAATCAGACCTGAGGTGGAGGGAAAATTACATTACTTCTTTACTAAAGTAAACCCTCTCCTTGTGGTGAAAGAGGGGGCGTCATAACTTCTAACACCTCCTTTATAGCTAAAACATGTTTTGAATGCTTTTTTGCTAACTTAGGACCTATTCCCCTGGAATCAGAGTCCGTGTCAGTATCAGTTTGTACTACTTGTGCAAATTTGTATGTGACCCAGAAAGGTCCCTGTGGATGAAAGGCAGAACTATTAAAAATCACATCTTCAACAGATTATTTTCATTTTCTGTATGAGATTCAGTCCAACCTCTTACTGATATGATTCACACTATCATGTAACCTTTCACCCAGTCAGGCTCTTGGTGTCATATTACACCTCTGTGTCCCTAACATGTCTCCACAGAGTTCCCTGCCACAGACATGTCACACACGTGCAGAACCACACCACAGACACTCCGGGATTTACAGGGGACAGACCCACAGTAAAATCTGTCAGAGGGACACAGATAGGATTTTGCCAGTTCACAACCCAGCGCCAGTAACACAATGTCTGTGAACACAAAATGCCCACTGACATTCAGCGCTTTTATAATGTTAATCACACAATTATATAGCACCAAATTCACTGTGGCCCCCCTTGTTTTGCACCATGATACTTGTTCAGTAGTGGAGGAGGACCAGTGTTGTCTCTGCAGCCTGAGGAGAGAGAGAAAATGGCGCTGAGCAGTGTGCTGGCTGACTGAGGAGGAAGCTCCACTCTTCAATGGTGTGTTTCTCCTCAGCTTTTATGAGGTAATTTTTTATACTGGAGGGGGTAGGACTGTGCCTCAGCAACTTATGCCCCTTATTTATATGCCCCTTATGCCCCTTATTTATCTTCTGCAAAAAAAAATATTTGTTCATTTTTACACATGGCTATCAGCCCCCCATCCACAGCCCTTGGATGGGGGGGATAGCCTCGGGCTTCACCCCTGGCCCTTGGGTGGTTGGGGGGGACCCCTTGATTGAAGGGGTCCCCACTCCTCCAGGGTACCCCGGCCAGGGGTGACTAGTTGGGTATTTAATGCCACGGCCGCAGGGAGCGGTATAAAAGTGTCCCCCGGCTGTGGCATTATCTGTCCAGCTAGTGGAGCCCGGTGCTGGTACAAAAAATATGGGGGACCCCTACTCTTTTTGTACCCCGTATTTTTTGCACCAGGACCAGGCGCAGAGCCCGGTGCTGGTTGTTAAAATACGGGGGATCCCCTGTCATTTCCACCCCCCCCCCCCGTATTTTGGCAACCAGGACCGGCTCAAAGAGCCCGAGGCTGGTTATGCTTAGGAGGGGGGACCCCACGCAATTTTTTTTCGGGTTTTTAACCCATTCCATAAAAATAAATATTTTAAAAAATATATAAATGATACTTGTGCCTCCTAAATAGACAAACCAAGTACCTAATCCCTTCTAATATAAATAGATATGCTATTAGCAATAAAAAAAAACCACCAAAAAAAACATGTTTTTAAAAAATGTTATTACATTCCGCCAGCAAAGTGAGGCGGATTGAAAATGACAAATTTACTGTCAAAAAGCACTGTTGTCGAATTTACATTCTTCAATTGAATATACTTTTGTCGAAAAGCCGCATTTGTACCATTGCAGAAATGTCGAATTTGTCAAATATCGAATTTCAAAAAGTCGAATTTGAAAAGTCATTTTTTTTGACGAAAAGTACTGTATTGCATTGTCGAATTTTTTTTTTTGGTGAAAAAGTCCAGTTTTCCGACATTTTCGGGAATTCGACCGCAATTGCATATACCCATAAAGGGCCCTACACATTGGCCGATCCGCTGCCGAGCTGCCCGACGGCGGATACGGCCGACGGGCGACCCGGCGGCGGGGGGGGCAGTGACGGGGGGAGTGAAGTTTCTTCACTCCCCCTGTTACCCGGCTCCATTGAAGTGCAGGCAAATATGGACGAGATCGTCCATATTGGCCTGCATTAGTGATGAGCGGGTTCGGTTTCTCGGAATCCGAACCCCCCTGAACTTCACCCATTTTACACGGTTCCGAGGCAGACTCGGATCCTCCCGCCTTGCTCGGTTAACCCCAGCGCGCCCGAACGTCATCATCCCGCTGTCGGATTCTCGCGAGATTCGTATTCTATATAAGGAGCCGCGCGTCGCCGCCATTTTCACTCGTGCATTGGAGATGATAGGGAGAGGACGTGCAGCGTTCTCTCAGTTTCTGTGTTCCGTGTGCTGCAAATATCTGTGCTCAGTGTGCTGCAAATATCTGTGCTCAGTGTGCTTGCAAATATCTGTGCTCAGTGTGCTGAAAATATCTACGTTCTCTGCCTGAAAACCGCTCCATATCTGTGCTGCATTGTAGTATAGGAGGACAGTGCAGAATTTTGCTGACCAGTGACCACCAGTATTATATAGCAGTACGGTACAGTAGTCCACTGCTCTACCTACCTCTGTGTCGTCAAGTATACTATCCATCCATACCTGTGGTGCATTTTAGTTGTGCGCAGTATATATAGTAGGAGGACAGTGCAGAATTTTGCTGACCACCAGTCTATAATATATAGCAGTATGGTACAGTAGTCCACTGCTCTACCTACCTCTGTGTCGTCAAGTATACTATCCATCCATACCTGTGGTGCATTTTAGTTGTGCGCAGTATTGTATAGTAGGAGGACAGTGCAGAATTTTGCTGACCACCAGTATATAATATATAGCAGCACCAGTGACGTGCGGTGAGGTCAATGGCTGGGGAGGCACTCGCCAGTGTGGGTTGGGAAATGATGCGATGAGCGAAAGAGAGACAGAGAGAGGGAGAGGGGCGGCTATGGGATAGTATTAGAGACCAGACAATGAGAGTGGGCTCACATGGGGAGAAGAATAGGGGCAGAGTGTTAGGGTCTCCTGCCCTGTGCTGCCACGTCGTCATGGCAACCGGGAGACAAGTGCTAGCGGAGTGACCTGAGCGCAGCTGATACTCCGGTTCGGGTCTTTTGCTGTGCAGTGGTTATAGGCTCTGTGCATGGCAGGGGATCCGGTGCTGGTTTTTGTGCTCACAGTCTGTGAGGTCTGAGTGGGGCGTGGACAGCACCTGCTTTATAAGGCCTCTTCTCAGGGTAAGCAGATGCTGCTGAATCTTTGTTGGTTAGTCAGTTTCTGAAAGTTAGCCAGTACTGTGTAGCTTTGTATTTGTTTGTTGCTTACTGCAAATAGGCCTGGGGATTTGGTATTACACTCTGCCAATCCAGACCTAGCAGTAAGACTGGAGTCAGTCGTTTAGCTTGCTGGGGTTCTGTTACTACTCTGTGAACTTAGCAAGTTTGCGGCTGTATTCTAAGACTTGCCTGTCTAATCCTGTCTCACTGTGCTAGGTGTCAGGGGTCAGTTTAGTGGCAGTAAGCTGAACCTGTGCACTGCAAGTGAGAATTAGGATTGTGGAGACTCTCCTTGTGTCTATCATTCCATCTCTGACCAAGGAGTTTACTGCCACACCCGTTGGTAACCCTTTAGGGTTTTGCTGTTGCCCTTAGCAACAGCATTTCGGGTTCTCTACGTATTAAAACACAACATCTTGCTTTTCCCATCTGAGCAGTTCTAATACAAGGGAGATACCCAGTTCCTTAGCCTCTGGGCTTCTCTGTTCACTTTGTGTGTATTTTGTTAACCTATCACCTTCTGTGTACGTTATGTCATATTCCCCAGTCTGTCTGTAAGTCCATTTGTTTTGCATAACAGTTCAAACACCAGTACATTCCTGCAGGCACTGGAGTGCATAACAGTCCTGACACCAGTACTTTCCTGCAGGCACTGGTGTGCATAACATATTCAGCAGCCTAATACTCCTGTTGAAATTTTGTGGGAATATGGAGCATACCCCTCAAAATACGTTGCAACAGGTGGTCGATCAGGTGCAGGTCCTGACTCGACAATTTAATGATTTGTCCATTAAAATGCACACCTCCCAGGCTGCTGGCGGAGCTCCCGCAGCAGCAGCACCTGCAGGGGTTAAGGAGCCGAAAGTAAATCTCCCGGATCGTTTTTCTGGAGATCGCTCGCAGTTCTTTTGTTTCAAGGAGAGCTGCAAGCTATACTTCCGGCTTAGGCCTCAGTCTTCTGGGTCGGAGATTCAGCGGGTGGGCATAGTGATTTCCTTGCTACAAGGAGACCCACAGGTCTGGGCATATGGGTTGCAGCCTGACTGTCCGTCGCTTAAAAGTGTTGATGCTTTTTTAACGGCACTGGGCATGTTGTATGATGACCCTGACAAGACGGCCTCAGCCGAGGCTCAGATTTCGATCCTTAAGCAAGGGCGAAGGCCAGTTGAGGTTTACTGTACGGAGTTTCGGAGGTTGGCCCATGATACCCAGTGGAATGACCCAGCCCTGAGACACCAGTACCGAAGAGGTCTTTCTAACCAGATAAAGGACCAACTGGTACAATATCCCTTGCCTGATAGCTTGGATCAGCTCATGCAGTTATCCATCCGGGTGGATAGACGGCTGAGAGAGCGTAGGCTTGAAAGGGAGACTGAGATTTCCTTCCTTCCCAAGGGAACCTCAGACTCTGAGGAATTTTCAGAGGAGCCTATGCAGATTGGGGCTACCCGCCTCTCCTCGCGTGAGAAGACGCGGAGGAGACAGCAGGGGTTGTGTTTGTACTGTGGGAATAAAGGTCATGTGGTAGTATCATGCCCAGAAAAGCCGGAAAACTTCAGGGCCTGAGGGTGATGGGAAATATCCTGTCAGGCCAGAAGTCAGAATTTCCCAAGAAGACTTTTATCATTCCGGTGACCTTGAAGATCCTCGGTCAAACTGTCAAGACTGAGGCCTTTGTGGACAGTGGGGCCGACGGGGTTTTTATGGACCGCCAATTCGCCCTGAAACACTCTGTTCCCTTAGTACCCTTGGCATCGGAAATTGAGATTTGTGGGTTAAACGGGGAACCATTATCCCAAGGTAAAATTACCTCTTGCACTAGCCAGATTTCTTTGTTTATTGGAGCCACACACTCTGAAAAATTGTCCTTTTATGTGACTGTCTGTACTTTTGCCCCATTGGTGTTGGGGTTACCCTGGTTAAGGGCCCACAATCCTCAATTTGACTGGGTCTCTGGGGAGATTCTTAGTTGGGGTACTGATTGTTTCAGGAGTTGCTTGAGCCTTCCAGTCAGGCTCTCGCAGCTAAGTTTGCCAGGATTGCCAGGGTGTTATGCAGATTTTGCGGACGTGTTCTCCAAAAAAGTTGCAGAGGTACTACCTCCCCATCGCCCCTATGACTGTGCCATTGATTTGTTGCCAAATGCTAAGCTTCCCAAGAGCAGGTTGTACTCCCTGTCACGTCCTGAGACTCAGGCTATGGCAGAGTACATTCAGGAGAACTTGGCTAAGGGATTTATCAGACCTTCACAGTCTCCAGTTGGGTCGGGGTTCTTCTTCGTGGGTAAAAAGGACGGTTCGTTGCGACCCTGCATCGACTTCAGGGAATTGAACCGTATCACGATTAAAAACTCATACCCACTGCCTCTCATTTCGGTCTTGTTTGACCAGCTTCGTACTGCCACCATTTTTTCTAAGATTGACCTACGCGGTGCGTACAATCTAATCCGAATAAGAGAGGGGGATGAATGGAAGACTGCCTTTAATACCCACTCAGGGCATTATGAATATTTGGTGATGCCTTTTGGGCTCTGTAATGCCCCGGCAGTCTTCCAGGATTTCATGAATGATGTGCTCAGGGAATATTTGGATAGATTCTTAGTTGTATACTTAGATGACATCCTAATCTTCTCCCATTCCCTGGAGGAACATCGGAAGCATGTACGCTTAGTCCTCCAGAAACTCAGAGACCACCGGCTTGGGGCGAAGCTGGAGAAGTGCGAATTTGAAGTTCAGCAAATCGCATTTCTAGGATATATTATCTCCCCAGAAGGTTTCCAAATGGAGGGTTCCAAGGTACAGGCAGTCCTGGATTGGGTGCAGCCCACTAGTTTGAAGGCGCTTCAGCGTTTCCTGGGCTTTGCGAATTTTTATAGACGATTTATCGCTGGATTTTCGTCTATAGTGGCGCCCTTGGTGGCACTCACTAAGAAAGGGGCGGATGTTGCTCACTGGTCTTGTGAGGCTAAAGCGGCTTTTGCCCGTCTCAAAAGGGCATTTGTTTCGGCCAAGGTGCTGCGACACCCAGATCCAGAGCGTCCTTTTGTGGTGGAGGTGGATGCCTCTGAGATGGGTATGGGGGCAGTGCTTTCTCAGATGGGAGTGTCTGATAATCGCCTTCATCCCTGTGCTTACTTTTCCCGTAAATTTTCGCCTGCCGAGATGAATTATGACGTGGGTAACCGGGAATTGTTGGCTATTAAGGATGCACTCGAGGAGTGGAGACACTGGCTTGAGGGGGCTAAGTTTGTGGTCTCAATTCTCACTGACCATAAGAATCTGGCATATTTAGAGTCAGCGAAGCGTCTCAATGCCAGGCAGGCACGATGGGCTTTGTTTTTTGCTCGCTTTAATTTTTTGATAACATATCGCCCTGGGTCAAAAAACATCAAGGCTGATGCGCTCTCGCTGAGTTTTGCTCCAATCCAGGAGACCACCGAGGAGCCGTTGCCCATTGTTTCCCCATCATGTATTAAAGTGGGCATTACCCAGGACCTCTTATCATTAGTCCTTAGAGCACAGGAGCAGGCTCCTCCAGACCTTCCAGTAGGTCTTTTGTTTGTGCCTCCTAGGTTAAGACAGCGAGTGTTCCTGGAATTCCATGCCAAGAAGTCTGCAGGTCACCCGGGTATTGCCAGAACTCGGGAGTTGCTATCTAGGGCGGTGTGGTGGCCCTCGGTGGCTAAGGATGTGGATCAGTGGGTTCGGGCATGTGACATCTGTGCCCGAAATAAGACTCCTAGAGGGGTTCCGGTTGGCCCATTACATCCACTCTCTATCCCATCTAAGCCATGGACCCACATTTCAATGGATTTTGTGGTGGACTTGCCCAAATCCTCGGGGATGACAGCCATCTGGGTTGTCGTTGACAGGTTTTCGAAGATGGCGTACTTCGTTCCACTGGTTGGGCTGCCATCGGCCAGACGCCTGTCTGAATTATTTATGCTGCATGTTGTGCGTCTCCACGGGTTGCCACTTGATGTGGTCTCTGACCGCGGATCCCAGTTTGTGGCCAAATTCTGGAGGGCATTTTGTTCCGATCTCCAGATTTCTGTCAGCTTGTCGTCGGGCTACCATCCGCAGTCTAATGGGCAGACTGAAAGGGTGAACCAGTCCTTGGAGCAGTTCCTCAGGTGTTATGTCTCCAAGTGTCAGACTGACTGGGTTGCTCATCTGTCCATGGCGGAGTTTGCCTATAACAACGCGGCTCACTCTGCTGCAGGGATCTCTCCATTCCTTTGTGTGTATGGGCATCATCCTAAGGCCAATTCTTTTGACCCCCTGGACTCCACGCCTGGTGGTTCCTCTGTGGTTTCGGTCCTTAGAGGTATTTGGCGGAAAGTGAAGAAAGCCCTTGTGTCTGTGTCATTAGTGACCAAAAGGGTTTTTGATAAGCGGAAAAGACCCTGCAGCTTCAAATTAGGAGACTTCGTCTGGTTGTCTACCAAGAATTTGAAGTTGAGACAGCCATCTCATAAGTTAGGCCCCCGGTTCATCGGCCCTTATAAGATCACCAGGGTTATCAATCCGGTGGCATTTCAGTTAGATCTGCCTCGTTCTTTGGGTATCAATAAAACCTTTCATTGTTCCCTTTTAAAACGGGCGATTAGTAATCCTTCTTCCAGTGGAAGACCTTCCCCTCTTCTGATACGTGGCCAGAGGGAGTTTGTTGTTGAAAGGATTCTTGACTCCAAGGTGGTTCGGGGTCAGCTGTCATTTTTGGTGCACTGGAAGGGGTATGGCCCGGAGGAGCGGTCGTGGGTGCGCAGTTGTGATCTTCATGCCCCCAGACTGATACGCTCTTTCTTCTCGCAGTTCCCCGATAAACACGGTGGTAGGGGTTCTTTGACCCCTCGTCAGAGGGGGGGGTACTGTTAGGGTCTCCTGCCCTGTGCTGCCACGTCGTCATGGCAACCGGGAGACAAGTGTTAGCGGAGTGACCTGAGCGCAGCTGATACTCCGGTTCGGGTCTTTTGCTGTGCAGTGGTTATAGGCTCTGTGCATGGCAGGGGATCCGGTGCTGGTTTTTGTGCTCACAGTCTGTGAGGTCTGAGTGGGGCGTGGACAGCACCTGCTTTATAAGGCCTCTTCTCAGGGTAAGCAGATGCTGCTGAATCTTTGTTGGTTAGTCAGTTTCTGAAAGTTAGCCAGTACTGTGTAGCTTTGTATTTGTTTGTTGCTTACTGCAAATAGGCCTGGGGATTTGGTATTACACTCTGCCAATCCAGACCTAGCAGTAAGACTGGAGTCAGTCGTTTAGCTTGCTGGGGTTCTGTTACTACTCTGTGAACTTAGCAAGTTTGCGGCTGTATTCTAAGACTTGCCTGTCTAATCCTGTCTCACTGTGCTAGGTGTCAGGGGTCAGTTTAGTGGCAGTAAGCTGAACCTGTGCACTGCAAGTGAGAATTAGGATTGTGGAGACTCTCCTTGTGTCTATCATTCCATCTCTGACCAAGGAGTTTACTGCCACACCCGTTGGTAACCCTTTAGGGTTTTGCTGTTGCCCTTAGCAACAGCATTTCGGGTTCTCTACGTATTAAAACACAACATCTTGCTTTTCCCATCTGAGCAGTTCTAATACAAGGGAGATACCCAGTTCCTTAGCCTCTGGGCTTCTCTGTTCACTTTGTGTGTATTTTGTTAACCTATCACCTTCTGTGTACGTTATGTCATATTCCCCAGTCTGTCTGTAAGTCCATTTGTTTTGCATAACAGTTCAAACACCAGTACATTCCTGCAGGCACTGGAGTGCATAACAGTCCTGACACCAGTACTTTCCTGCAGGCACTGGTGTGCATAACACAGAGAGAGGTGACTGGGGAAGGTAATATAGAGTGTGTTAAAAATAGTACAATGACAGAGCAGTCACAAAGGAAGAGTGGCAAGGATAGGGGCAGGTGGAGAGACTGAAGGTGGCTGTGGCTGTAGGGTAATAGAGACAGGACAAAAAGAGCGATATTCAATTGATATATCATGCCCGATCTCCCATCTAAAGTGACAAGAGATCACGGGGCGATATTATTGTCCCCCGTTAATGCGCATATCGCGCCCATAGTAGTCGGGTTTAGCCACGATCACAAAAAAAACCATTTGGGCACCCAAACAGGTCATTTACCGCGCATTTCAGTTCGCCACCTCCGGGGGTAGCAATCTGAAATTGCTCCCTTCATCAGAAACAATTGAATAGCTTTTTGGCAGGCGTGATAGGGGGTGGGAGGGGTTGGAAACATTTGAACTCTGCCCTTAGAGTTCATTCACACAGCAAGAGGAACAGGGACGGAGAGAGTGTGGCATCCCAGTCCTGAGGGATACCCCTTTTATGGAAACATAGAAAAGGGTTACAAGCTGTGGCTTGGCTGTGTCACTTGTGAACTTAATGAACTGTGACAGTCTGGGGTTCTGCAATTGCAGCCTGGGTGCTAGACAACCGAGGCTGTGCACAACAGAAGCAATCTGGAGGGTGTTGAGACCCAGGACAATCTGACTGTGCCTGAGAGGAGTGCGGGGGGGGGAAAAAGGATAGAGGATTTATAGGCTGCAGAGGGGGATGTGACGTCAGACGCCAGTGAGGTGAGAAAGCCTGCATCTGCCGGAGTGTTACGGAGTGCCTGAGAGATTCAAGCAGTGATCAGCGTGGTTTGAAGTAAACATTCCACATGCTGTGATTTACTGCAGCTCAGACGGAGACAGCAATAGTTCTTGTGCACAGAGGAGAAGCAGCGCTGCACGGTGAGACAACGGAGTTCGTGTGGGGTGGCCCCCTGAGTAAACAGATCATCACTACAGTCATAGGACACGTGAGTCTGGCTAAGTTAGTCACTGAGTTCTGGAGTAGCCTAACGACTGGGACAGTCTCATACACTATACTAAACAGCTGTGTCCGGGTGTAAAGACGCATAATTAGCCTCTGAAGAAGAGTGAAGTAATATAAAGGCCCCCTCTGCCCCTCCGTAGACTACCAGGCTGGCAGACTATAGAAGAGAGAGACTCTGGTCACGAATGACTGAACACTGCCTTACAAGCTAAATCACTGCTATCTCAGTGAAACTGACATTGATTAGACATTGAGCATTTAGAAGTGATCCTCCACACTGCGGGCACCCCTGGGAACAAATAGAAATTAACAAGACTATATCCCTCATACAGAGAGGAAATTCAGCAGACTTCCAGTTTGGGATCTCCACTTTAAATAATGATCTGTTGGGGCTCCTCCTAGATACAGCAATTGGTGACATGTCCACTATACTTGCCAGTCCCTACATATTACATGGAAATCAAGCTTTATCAAAGGATTGCAGTCCTAAAATCCTGTGCACAGGTACAAAATCAACATTTGGACACTCTTCAGGTTATGTGTGTTCGGGTACCCGATGCTAATGTTTATACAGTAATTAAGCATAGTTGTGATAATTGATTAGTGTCTTGTTTGAAGTCTATTTTTGAAAGGTATTAAAATCACTTAACAGGCTTGATAAAGGGTCACAGAGTTAGGCTCTGCCTAAAGGTCCAATAATCTGAGTCACTCAAGTAATAACCCTAGAGTGGTTGTGCCTATTACTGATTTATGCAGATAACGGTTAGTAAGTTATATACAAGTTATCTTTACGGTGAAAGAAAGACAGTATCAGGCAACAAGTAATCATATGCAAAGTTTGTGCTTAAAGTTGTCATTGTTGTGATCCCATGTATTATACTGAGTACCTACTGTGCTAGTGTACAGACTATATCACATGCACTGGTTCTTGAAATAAATACACCTGCATTATTAATGAACGTTGTTTTTCATATTCAAAAGTGTGTTACTCATACCTTCAGATCTCTCAGCGAAGAGAACAGGAGTATCATCGCGAAGCGGATTTCTGGTAAGCACATTGCCATAAGGGGCTAACCTGAGGGTACCACTGGGGGGGTTATTGGGGGTGTCAGAGTCAGGGCAGTGACAGAGCAGTCACACAAGAAGAGGGACAAAAGAGAAGGGCAAAAAGAGAAACAGGAGGGAGCTGTGGGGTAATAGAGAGTGTCAGAGTTAGGACAATGAGGGTGCAGCAGTCACACACGGAGAGGGGCAGCTGAAGAGAGAGGGGATGCAGTGTGGGGTAGAGACTAAGCAGAATGAAAGAGGAGAGAGATACAAGAATGATGGAGCCGCAGCAGCCAGGTCTCACCTTATTCATCAGTGCATGCCAGTGGCAAGTTCATCCCCGTCGCCCAGAGGCAAGTTGGAGTTTGGTGCCCCCACCCCTCAAAAAAGGAGAAATTATATATAATTTTGGGCTAGGACAAGGAGGAACAGTGCCAGGACAGCGGTGACATTACCAATACTGAGATGACAGAGACAGTACGGTGGGGCCATTACAGACTACCAGAGGGGACAGGCACAGGACAGGGGTGACAGGGCCATGGCAGAACAAAGGGGAGAGGAGAGATGGGTGACAGGAGCAGGACAAAGGGGGACAGGGAGAGGAAAGGGGGTGACAGGGCCATGGCTTAACAGAGAAGACAGGAGAGAAGGGTGTTAGGGACAGGACAGAGGTGACAGGGCCAATACACAGATGACAGGGACAGTACAGTGAGGAAGAACAGAAATGACAGGGCCAAGATAGAGAACCAAGATAGAGGTGACAGGGACAAGAGAGGTGGCAGGGACAAGAGAGAGGTGATAGGGACAGGACCAGGACATAGGAGAGAGGATAGGGGTGATGTGGACAGTACAGAGGGGACAGGAGAGAGGGGTGACAGGGCTAGCACAGAGGTGACAGGGCCAATACAGAGATGACAGGGACAGTACAGTGGGGAAGAACAGAAAGGATGGGGCCAAAGATAGAGTACCAAGAGAGAGGGGACAGGGACAGAACCAAAGGGATATGAGAGAGTGTTAACAGTACCATGACAGAGGTGACAGGGTCAGGGCAGGTGTGGCAGGGACAGGATAGAGGGAACAGGACATGGGTGACAGGGGCAGGAGAGAGTGGAGACAGGGCCAGCACAGGGGTGACAGGACAGGGGTGGCAGGGCCAGGATAGAGGGGACAGGACAGGGGTGACAGGGGCAGATGAGAGTGGAGACTGGGCCAGCACAGGGGTGACAGGGGTGACACGAAAGAGGGGAGACAGGACCAGGACACAGCCCTAAATTCAGCAATGACATGGCAGAGTGACATCATTCAATCAACATTGATGAGAAATATTCAATGCCCCCTTCCTTCCCCAGCTCCTAACCCCCCACCTTCCACCCCCAACTCCCACAGGTCTTGAACTTACGTCCCCTTCCATGGCATCAGGTCACAAGGGGAGGAGCGCTGATGATGATGGTCGGCACTCCACTTTTACAGCAGAAAGAAGGACAGAGACTGGGCAGCAGCGGAGGACACAGAGCGGGGGTGCCGAAGACACCAGCGGAGGACACAGAGCGGGGGAGCCGGAGAGAGCAGGGGAGGACACAATGCGGGGGAGCCGGAGACACCAGCGGAGGACACAGAGCGGGGGAGCCGGAGAGAGCAGGGGAGGACACAATGCGGGGGAGCCGGAGACACCAGCGGAGGAGCAGGAGACAGCGGGGAGGACACAGTGCGGGTGAGCAGGAGACAGCGGGGGAGGACACAGTGCGGGGTGGCCGGAGACAGCGGAGGACGACACAGAGCGGGGAAGCAGGAGGATAAATACGGAACGGGCAGCCGAGCCCCACTGACGGAGTTATCTATGGGCGGATGCAGAGGGGCTTTGTCAGGCAGGAAACCGAGGACTGAGTAATGAAAACCAGTCCTTCCAATCAGGCTGGGTTATACAGCAGTGTGTCACGCCCCCCTTGATCCATCCCTGCAGCCCTGTCATTGAGGCAAAGAGAGAGGTGCTTCATCTCCTTGTTATTTTCAATGGCCTTTTCCTGCCCACAGCCGTGGCCCCGCCCCCCGCTTCGTACAGTTTAATGTTGTCAGTGGGAGGACCCATCCAGGAATGGCTAGAATTTTTACAGCAAAAAATTATTAGAATAATACAAAGAAGTTAGTTATAACACAGGATCTGTGTTATAAATATCTTCTTTGATTTATTCTAATCATCAGATAGTAAAATGGCAGGGGAGGCACTGCCTCCCCTGCCTCCCCTGAGTGCACGTACGGTACAGTAGGCCACTGCTCTACCTACCTCTGTGTCGTCAAGTATACTATCCATCCATACCTGTGGTGCACTTTAGTTGTGCGCAGTATTATATAGTAGGAGGACAGTGCAGAATTTTGCTGACCACCAGTATATAATATATAGCAGTACGGTACAGTAGGCCACTGTTCTACCTACCTCTGTGTCGTTAAGTATACTATCCATCCATACCTGTGGTGCATTTTAGTTGTGCGTAGTATTATATAGTAGGAGGACAGTGCAGAATTTTGCTGACCACCAGTATATAATATATAGCAGTACGGTACAGTAGTCCACTGCTCTACCTACCTCTGTGTCATCAAGTATACTATCCAGCCATACCTGTGGTGCATTTTAGTTGAGCGCAGTATTATATAGTAGGAGGACAGTGCAGAATTTTGCTGACCACCAGTATATATATAGCAGTACGGTACAGTAGTCCATTGCTCTACCTCTGTTTCGTCAAGTATACTACAAAAGTTCAGTAAAATGACCCAAAAATCTAAATTAAAAGCATCTGATGAGAAGCGTAAACTTGCCAATATGCCATTTACGACACGGAGTGGCAAGGAACGTCTGAGGCCCTGGCCTATGTTCATGGCTAGTGGTTCAGATTCACATGAGGATAGAAGCACTCATCCTCTCGCTAGAAAACTGCAGTGCCACTCCTAGATGGGCCAGGTGTTTGTGTCGGCCACTTGGGTCGCTTAGCTTAGCCATCCAGCGACCTTGGTGCACCTATTTTTTTCTTTGCATCATGTGCTGTTTGGGGACTATTTTTTAAATCGGCCATCCTGTCTGACACTGCAGTGCCACTCCTAGATGGGCCAGGTGTTTGTGTCGGCCACTTGGGTCGCTTAGCTTAGTCATCCAGCGACCTCGTTGCAAATTTTAGGACTAAAAATAATATTGTGAGGTGTAAGGTGTTCAGAATAGACTGGAAATGAGTGGAAATTATGGTTATTGAGGTTAATAATACTATGGGATCAAAATGACCCCCAAATTCTATGATTTAAGCTGTTTTTGAGGTTTTTTTGTAAAAAACACCCGAATCCGCCAAAAAATTTTCAGGGAGGTTTTGCCAAAACGCGTCCGAATCCAAAACACGGCCGCGGAACCGAATCCAAAACCAAAACACAAAACCCGAAAAATTTCCTGGTTAAGCGAATTAAGGGCTCCATCCACAAGTCCCACATGCCTAGCGGAATCGCTCTGTTTTAGCTCCTCCTTCAATGTCTCCAGCTTCTTCTGCAAAAGCCTGATGAGGGGAATGACCTGACTCAGGCTGGCAGTGTCTGAACTGACTTCACGTGTGGCAAGTTCAAAGGGTTGCAGAACCTTGCACAACGTTGAAATCATTCTCCACTGCGCTTGAGTCAGGTGCATTCCCCCTCCTTTGCCTATATCGTGGCAGATGTATAGGCTTGAATGGCCTTTTGCTGCTCCTCCATACTCTGAAGCATATAGAGGGTTGAATTCCACCTCGTTACCACCTCTTGCTTCAGATGATGGCAAGGCAGGTTCAGGACTGTTTGCTGGTGCTCCAGTCTTCGGCACGCGGTGGCTGAATGCCGAAAAGTGGCCCGCAATTCTTCAGGCCACCGACAGCATCTCTTGCACGCCCCTGTCATTTTTAAAATAATTCTGCACCACCAAATTCAATGTATGTGCAAAACATGGGACGTGCTGGAATTTGCCCAGATGTAATGCACGCACAATATTGGTGGCGTTGTCCGATGTCACAAATCCCCAGGAGAGTTCAATTGGGGTAAGCCTCAATTTCCGTAGGAGGTTGTCAGCTGTGTGCCTCTTATGGAAAGCGGTGATACAAAGCGTAACCTGCCTAGGAACGAGTTGGCGTTTGCGAGATGCTGCTACTGGTGCCGCCGCTGCTGTTCTTGCTGCGGGAGGCAATACATCTACCCAGTGGGCTGTCACAGTCATATAGTTCTAAGTCTGCCCTGCTCCACTTGTCCACATATCCGTGGTTAAGTGGACATTGAGTGCAACTGCATTTTTTAGGACACTGGTGACTCTTTTTCTGACGTCTGTGTACATTTTCGGTATCGCCTGCCTAGAGAAATGGAACCTAGATGGTATTTGGTACCGGGGACACAGTACCTCAATCAAGTCTCTAGTTGCCTGTGAACTAACGGTGGATACCGGACACACGTTTCTCACCACCCAGGCTGACAAGACCTGAGTTATCCGCTTTGCAGCAGGATGACTGCTGTGATATTTCATCTTCCTCGCAAAGGACTGTTGGACAGTCAGTTGCTTACTGGAAGTAGTACAAGTGGTCTTCCGACTTCCCCTCTGGGATGACAATCGACTCCCAGCAGCAACAACAGCAGCGCCAGCAGCAGTAGGCGTTACACTCAAGGATGCATCAGAGGAATCCCAGGCAGGAGAGGACTCGTCAGACTTGCCAGTGACATGGCCTGCAGGACTATTGGCTTTCCTGTGTAAGGTGGAAATTGACACTGAGGGAGTTGGTGGTGTGGTTTGCAGGAGCTTGGTTACAAGAGGAAGGGATTTAGTGGTCAGTGGACTGCTTCCGCTGTCATCCAAAGTTTTTGAACTTGTCACTGACTTCTGATGAATGAGGTCCAGGTGACGTATAAGGGAGGATGTTCCTAGGTGGTTAACGTCCTCACCCCTACTTATTACAGCTTGACAAAGGCAACACACGGCTTGACACCTGTTGTCCGCATTTGTGTTGAAATAATTCCACACCGAAGAGGTGATTTTTTTTGTATTTTGACCAGGCATGTCAATGGCCATATTCGTCCCACAGACAACAGGTGTCTCCCCGGATTCCTGACTTAAACAAACCACCTCACCATCAGAATCCTCCTTGTCAATTTCCTCCTCAGCGCCAGCAACACCCATATTCTCATCCTGGTGTACTTCAACAGTGACATCTTCAATTTGACTATCAGGAACTGGACTGCGGGTGCTCCTTCCAGCACTTGCAGGGGGCGTGCAAATGGTGGAAGGCGCAAGCTCTTCCCGTCCAGTGTTGGGAAGGTCAGGCATCGCAACCGACACAATTGGACTCTCCTTGGGGATTTGTGATTTAGAAGAACGCACAGTTCTTTGCTGTGCTTTTGCCAGCTTAAGTCTTTTAATTTTTCTAGCGAGAGGATGAGTGCTTCCATCCTCATGTGAATCTGAACGACTTGCCATGAACATAGGCCAGGGCCTCAGCCGTTCCTTGCCACTCCGTGTCGTAAATGGCATATTGGCAAGTTTACGCTTCTCATCAGACGCTTTCAATTTTGATTTTACTGAACTTTTGTTTTTTTGAATTTTACATGCTCTCTACTATGACATTGGGCATTGGCCTTGGCAGACGACGTTGATGGCATTTCATCGTCTCGGCCATGACTAGTGGCAGCAGCTTCAGCACGAGGTGGAAGTGGATCTTGATCTTTCCCTATTTTAACCTCCACATTTTTGTTCTCCATTTTTTAATGTGTGGAATTATATGCCAGTATCAATAGCAATGGCCTACTACTATATATACTGCGCACAACTGAAATGCACCACAGGTATGGATGGATAGTATACTTGACGACAGAGGTAGGTAGAGCAGTGGCCTTCCGTACCGTACTGCTATATATACTGGTGGTCACTGTCAGCAAACTGCCAAACTAAAATGCACCACAGGTATAGAATCTAGATGGATAGTATACTTGACGACACAGAGGTAGGTAGAGCAGTGGCCTTCCGTACCGTACTGCTATATATACTGGTGGTCACTGTCAGCAAACTGCAAAACTAAAATGCACCACAGGTATAGAATCTAGATGGATAGTATACTTGACGACACAGAGGTAGGTAGAGCAGTGGCCTTCCGTACCGTACTGCTATATATACTGGTGGTCACTGTCAGCAAACTGCAAAACTAAAATGCACCACAGGTATAGAATCTAGATGGATAGTATACTTGACGACACAGAGGTAGGTAGAGCAGTGGCCTTCCGTACCGTACTGCTATATATACTGGTGGTCACTGTCAGCAAACTGCAAAACTAAAATGCACCACAGGTATAGAATCTAGATGGATACTATACTTGACGACACAGAGGTAGGTAGAGCAGTGGCCTTCCGTACTGTACTGCTATATATACTGGTGGTCACTGTCAGCAAACTGCAAAACTAAAATGCACCATAGGTATAGAATCTAGATGGATAGTATACTTGACGACACAGAGGTAGGTAGAGCAGTGGCCTTCCGTACCGTACTGCTATATATACTGGTGGTCACTGTCAGCAAACTGCAAAACTAAAATGCACCACAGGTATAGAATCTAGATGGATAGTATACTTGACGACACAGAGGTAGGTAGAGCAGTGGCCTTCCATACAGTACTGCTATATATACTGGTGGTCACTGTCAGCAAACTGCAAAACTAAAATGCACCACAGGTATAGAATTTAGATGGATAGTATACTTGACGACACAGAGGTAGGTAGAGCAGTGGCCTTCCGTACCGTACTGCTATATATACTGGTGGTCACTGTCAGCAAAACTAAGCACTGTACTCCTCCTATATAATACTGCTGGTCCCCAGTCCCCACAATAAAGCAGTGTGAGCACAGATATATACAGCACACTGAGGGGCAGATGTATTAACCTGGAGTTGGCATAAGGAAGTGATAAACCAGTGTTAAATGCAAGGTGATACACGCACCAGCCAATCACCTCCTAAGTGTTAATTTACATATTGGAGCTGATTGGCTGGTGCGTGTATCACCTTGCATTTAACACTGGTTTATCACTTCCTTATGCCAACTCCAGGTTAATACATCTGCCCCTGAGCACAGATATGGAGCGTTTTTCAGGCAGAGAACGGATAAAACTGGTGGTCACTGATCAGCAAAACCCTGCACTGTACTCCTCCTATATAATACAGCTGCTCCCCAGTCCCCACAATTAAGCAATAAGCACAAATATTTGCAGCAACATTAATAAACGGAGAGGACGCCAGCCACGTCCTCTCCCTAACATTTCCAATGCACGAGTGAAAATGGCGGCGATGCGCGGCTCCTTATATAGAATACGAATCTCGCGAGAATCCGACCGCGGGATGATGACGTTCGGGCACGCGCGAGTTAACCGAGCCATACGGGAGAATCCGAGTATGCCTCGGACCCGTGTAAAATGGGTGAAGTTCGGGGGGGTTCGGTTTCCGAGGAACCGAACCCGCTCATCACTTATTAAAAATATAAATTCTTTAGGCCTAGTGTTCCTTTATTCGGAGTATATCCAGATCCTCTCTGTGTGAGCAGCCGTTGTCTTAACACATGTTATATTGATTTTTATCTAATTTTTAGCGCCCGCTTTTTATTTGTTGTTTAGTAATTTACCAAGATTTCGGCAAAAAATGCTATCTCGATTCAAATCGAATCAAATCCGGAGCTTAGTAAATTTCCCTCACTATGTTTATCTTATGTGTAATGCAATGTGTGTCCCCTGTTTAATGGAAAGTTTAAAAACAATAAGATATAAGAAACACTGCAAGTAATCTAACAGTTAAACTTATGAAAAATCTTTCTGATCAATGTTACAGTATTCTGCCAAGATTGTTTGTTGAGAAAAAAGAATTATTCTTGAAATATGACCTTAAGATTTCCCTCTGAGCTACAAAGCAGCTTGTTCTAGATAAAAATGCAAGATACTGTATACGCTTTTAGTGCAAAGGATTTCATATGGGCATTTCCTTTGTACAACTTTATTGCATCATCCTGATAAGGCTAGGAGGTATTTTAGCTTCATGGGAACAGGCTGATCGTATATCAGATGTCTGCGGGGCTGGTTATGATATTTATATTAAAGTTTATTATTGCTGTTTAAAAAGAATCACAGTGCTGTAGGCCAAATAGATGAGAGTATTTGGACACTTGCCATTGCTTGCTCTCTCTGTAGATTTCCAATTAGGGTGAGAGTTTTTTCTTCCCCCCAGTTACAATGTATGTAAGTAACATGCTCTTTATACAAGATTACAGGAGATTTTCATGAATCTCCTTCTCCCAAAACGGGATCCGGTAAGGATCCTAACAGTCCAAAATACCGGCACCGGCATCCTGAATAGAGCTACAAGACCGGCGCCAGAATCCCGACCACTGGGATCCTGAACGATCGTGTGCCGGTCCACAGAAGAGGTAGGCCAAGGGGAAGAGGGGTGAGATTTAGGCCGGGAGGGTTAGGGTTAAGCTGTGAGGCAGGGGGGTTAGGTTTAGGCTGCAGGGAGGGGGGCTTAGGTTTAGGCGCCCCTAAGTAGGTTAGGCTACATGGGGGGGGGGGGGGGGGGGTAGGTAGCTAGGTTTAAGCTGCGGGAATGGGGGGTTAGTTTTAGGCACCACTGAGTAGGGTTAGGATGCAGGGAGGGGAAGGTTAGACTGCTAGAAGGCAGGGTTAAGTGGCATTGAGGGAAGGTAAGTATACTTACCTTCCCCTGTCAGGATTCTGAGCATCAGGATGCTACGGACGGTATTCTGACTGCTGGCATATCAATCCCAAACTAGCAGACTGGTAATCCCTCACTATACACCTCAACAGAGAGAGATTACTCCAGACACTGCTGCCTGGAAACTTTGCAAAGGAGTCTGAACCATTTGCTATGATATGTTACAATACCAAACAGTGAAAGATAATCTTTATATTTAGGTGCTTTATTTTTTATTGACATGTATCCTATTCACAATGGAAGACTTTCAAAATGAGTCATGTGACAAGTTTTAAAGGAGACGTCTGTTGGGTGCAACTGAAGGTGTTATTTATTAAATCTTGGAGAGAGATACAGTGGAAAACTTGCACATACCAACCAGTTCCCTCTGTCATTTTACAGGCTGTTGGACCGGCCCAGTAGGGGCTCAGGTACGCGCCCCCCTTCCTTACATGTCAAATGGCTGGCAGCCGCAACCTCTCACACGCTGCAGTGTCCTGATGATTGGCTGAGAGCAGTCACTGCCATAGAAACTGCTCCCACACTCACAGCCAATCAGCGTTTCCCAATTCACTCCTATGGCAGTGTCCACAAGTGAAGTGCTATTTTGGGTTAGGTACTATACAGAGTGTACATGAGGTCCGGTGCTCGTTATTTTTATTTTTCCAAGACAGTTGGATTGCCTACACGGACTGAAGAGGAGGCCATCCAAGAGTTTGGTAATTAGTTTTTTTAAAATTATTATTATTATTATTATTATTATTACTACGTTAAAAGAACCCGTGGTTCTTTTAGTATTTTCTTTACAGGTGGACTACAGATGCCACGGTGCCCTTAATATCCGGTGCCCTTAATATTCCACAAGTGCCGGCATGCTTGGATAGTTTTCCTGGGACCTGTAGTCCATCTGTAATGAACAATATTATCTATTCTTTAACCATTAACCTTGCACTAACCACCACCAGGGGTGATCTTCGGGAGGTGGTGCCCTATTTTTTGTGGGGTGCTGACTTTCTGAGGAAGTCCAGCCCTGGACTGACCAGTTTGGGGCTGGTTGCCATCATGGCAGTGGGACTCCACAATGTGTGTCCCCTGGTATAGCATAACATTTTTTTAATGCTAACACTTTAATTGCTTTTAAACCTAAGGAAGCCTGTATAGATCATAGTGATCTCCAGTAGGCCCTGGAGTTTTAACATAGTAATCATTTTTTTTTAAATCTTTTGAAAGCGTCTTTTCATGGATTAATAAACCATGTTATATTGATAATGTACTAGGGGGGTAATTCAGACCTGATCGTAGCAGCAAATTTGTTATCAGTTGGTCAAAACCATGGGGATCATTCCGACCCGTTCGCATGCAGCGGTTCTTCGCTGTGCGAATGGGTCTGGACTGCGGCTGTGCGGCGCCCGCAATGCACACGCGCAGAAAGCTATTGCAGCGGCGATTGCATGAAGACTGACAGGCGGGAGGCGTTCTGGGGTGTCAACTGACCGTTTTCAAGGCGTGGTGCAGCTAACACAGGCGGATCCAGGCGTTTGGAGGGCGGATGTCTGACGTCAATCCCGGGACCTTCGTCGCTGGATCCGTCGCACAGGGTAAGTAGGTCTGACCCTGGTCTTGTTTTGCAATAAACTTTTTTAGCATAGCAGGGCTGCACAAGCGATCGCAGCCCTGCAATGCTAAAATACACTCCCCCATAGACGGCATCAAGTTGATCGCACGAGCAGCAAAAAGTTGCTACATGCGATCAACTCGTAATGAGGGCCCATGTGCACTGCAGGTGTGGCAGATATAACATGTGCAGAGAGAGTTAGATTTGGGTGGTTTATACTGTTTCTGTGCAGGGTAAATACTGGCTGCTTTATTAATACACTGCAATTTAGATTTCAGTTTGAACACACCCCACCAAATCTAACTCTCTCTGTAAGTTATATCTGCCACCCCCCCACTGCAGTGAACATAGGGGGTCATTCCGACCTGATCGCACACTGCCGTTTTTCGCAGCGCAGTGATCAGGTCACTACTGTGCATGCGTTTGCACCACAATGCGCAGGCGCGTTGCACGGCTACAAAGTGGATCGTTGTTGGGTGATGGATTGTATGAAGAATCCATTCGCACAGCCGATCGCAAGGAGATTGTCAGGAAGATGGCGTTTATGGGTGTCAACTGACCGTTTTCTGGTAGTGTTTGGAAAAACGTAGGCATGTCCATGCGTTTGCAGGGCGGGTGTATGACGTCAATTCCGGGACCAGACAGGCTGAAGTGATCACAGCGACTGAGTAAGTTCAGACCTGCTCAGAAACTGCACAAACTTTTTTTTTGTACTGCTCGGCCGCACAAGCATTCGCACACTTGCACAGCTAAAATACACTCCCTTGTGGGCGGAGACTATGTGTTCGCACGGCTGCTAAAAACAGCTAGCGAGCGATCAACTCGGAATGACCCCCATGGTTTTGCCCAACTGCAAACAAATTTGCTGCTACGATCAGGTCTGAATTACCCCCTAGGTGTATTCACCTTGTCTTGTCAAAATGCGCCCCCCCCCCCCCATTGCTATAACAAAAAATTGCGTGCCCCCCCCCCCCATATAGCTATAAAAAGAAAAAGCAAGCAAGCGCCTAAGGCGTGCGCGCTCCCGACAAGGGTGTGTGGCCTGATTAAAATGGGCGTGGTCTCATTAAAGTGGGCGTGGCCTCGTCTGATATCATCACGCCCACCACAGGAAAAAAAAATTAAAATAAAAAAAGTCCCCATTTTACACATTACAGCAGGCAAGTGTCCCTATTTTACACAGCGCGGCAGGCAGGTATCCCCATTTTACACAGCGCGGCAGGCAGGTGTCCCCATTTTACAAAGTGCGGCAGGCAGGTATCCCCATTTGATTTTACACAGTGCGGCAGGCAGGTGCCCCCATTTTACACAGTGCGGCAGGCAGGTATCCCCATTTTACACAGTACGGCAGGCAGATATCCCCATTTTACACAGTACGGCAGGCAGATATCCCCATTTTACACAGTACGCAGGCAGGTGCCCCCATTTTACAAAGTGCGGCAGGCAGGTATCCCCATTTTACATAGTGCGGCAGGCAGGTATCCCCATTTTACACAGCGCGGAAGGCACGTGCCCCCATATTACACAGTACGGCATGCAGGTGTCCCCATTTTACACAGTGCGGCAGGCAGATATCCCCATTTTACACAGTACGCAGGCAGGTGCTCCCATTTTACACAGTGCGGCAGGCAGGTATCCCCATTTTATACAGTGCGGCAGGCAGGTATCCCCATTTTACACAGTGCGGCAGGCAGGTATCCCCATTTTACACAGTGCGGAGGGCAAGTATCCCCATTTCACACGGTGCGGCAGGCAGGTATCTCCATTTTACACAGTGCGGCAGGCAGGTGTCAAGTGGGGGGGGGAGGAAGGGAGAGGGGGGCGGGGCTTTGCGGAATGACACGTTTGCGTTGTGACGTCACAACGCAAACGCGTCATCCCGCGAAACTCCGCCCCCCGAGCAGGAGCGCTCGGAAGGAGGGAGGAGAGGAGATAAGGACACACAAAGTGCCGCGACGGGTGCCCCGTGCGGTTGCACGGCTCGCCCGCCGCTAGAAACGGCACTGGTTACAGTGCAGCACTAGAAACATCAGACAAGGCTATTACCTTCTATGCAAGTTACGTATGTCATTCCATTGGCAATAACTGGGTGGTATTGGATTACTGGGTGGTATTGGCGCTCATGGATTACACAGGTTCTGTGGCTGGCTGACTTCAAGTCTACATTTCAGCTGGTTTTAATCAGCCACAGAACCTGTGTGATCCATGAGCGTCCCAGGTAAAAGGGATAATATGGTCACTCTGTATATCAGGGACGTGCAGTCAGGGGAGGCAGCTGTCGTTAATGATTACAATAATACAAAGAAGATACTTATGACACATATTTTGCTGTATATTATTGTAATCATTTAGACATTGTAAAAATTGTTTGAAATTAGTATTGGAGGCAACGAGAGCGATGCCTCCTGTGGCCAATGATAAAGGGCCGGAATGACAAAGCCCATTTAAAAAAGCAGTATACTGTAATAAGTGCCTTATGAAGTCCATATGAAAGCATGCACCCGTCTCTGAGGCAGATATGATTGGGCATCAGAGTTGGAGCTCTCCTTGGTATCCAGCCCACCTTCACTGGAACGGAGAGACTCCTTAATGTCCACCCCCTACACCGCACCTCCGCTCCTCTCATTCATCGCCACTGGAAGCCAGCTAAGGCGTCACACTGCACCACAGCCCGACATACTTTTCTGCAGTAATTTGGTCCCCACCTGCCTCGGACACTGTCAGTGTCTCCTGTGACTGGCGCACAGCCCCGTGTGTTACCCCCCCCCCCACACACACACACTTCCTTCCAGCATTCTCATACTTGTGAATGAATTGCTCCGCGGCCTCGGTCTCTACACAGGTCAGTGCCCCCGCCACTCTGGTCAGCACCGGAAAGAGCCTGCTTGTGTGTGCGCGCGATGCGTATAGCGCGCCACCTCCCGGTGTCCATGCTGATTGCTCCTGTATACTGACCACGGGTTGTCCTGCTCTTATTGTTTCATGACTGCCATATAGGCTCTGCCAGCAAGATGTGTGCCTGGGTAGGGGGTGTGATTACTACATATGTGCCGGGGTATAAGGTATTTGGGGTGTTATTAATGCATGTGTGCCGGGGTATAAGGGGGGGGGGGGCGATTACTGTATATGTGCAGGGGTATAAGGGGAGAGGGAGTGATTAGTGCACGTGTGCCGGGGTATAAGGGGAGGGGGGGGGTGATTACTGCATTTGTGCGGGGGTATAAGGGGAGGGGGGAGTGATTAGTGCACGTGTGCCAGGGTATAAGGGGAAAGAGGGTGATTACTGCATATGTGCAGGGGTATAACGGGAGGGCGGAGTGATTAGTGCACGTGTGCCGGGGTATAAAGGGGGGGGGGGTGATTACTGCATATGTGCGGGGGTATAAGGGGATGGGGGAGTGATTAGTGCACGTGTAGCGGGGTATAAGGGGAGGGGGGGTGATTACTGCATATGTGCAGGGGTATAAGGGGAGGGGGGAGTGATTAGTGCACGTGTGCTGGGGTATAAGGGGAGGGGGGGTGATTACTGCATATGTGCAGGGGTATAAGGGTAGGGGGGAGTGATTAGTGCACGTGTGCCGGGGTATAAGGGTAGGGGGGTGATTACTGCATATGTGCAGGGGTATAAGGGGAGGGGGGAGTGATTAGTGCATGTGTGCCTGGGTATAAGGGGGGGGGGGTGATTACTGCATATGTGCAGGGGTATAAGGGGAGGGGGGAGTGATTAGGGCATGTGTGCCGGGGTATAAGGGGGGGGGGGGTGATTACTGCATATGTGCAGGGGTATAAGGGGAGGGGGGAGTGATTAGTGCATGTGTGCCTGGGTATAAGGGGGGTGTGTGATTACTGCATATGTGCAGGGGTATAAGGGGAGGGGGGAGTGATTAGTGCATGTGTGCCGGGGTATAAGGGGGGGGGTGATTACTGCATATGTGCACGGGTATAAGGGGAGGGGGGAGTGATTAGTGCATGTGTGCCGGGGTATAGGGGGGGGGTGATTACTGCATATATGCAGGGGTATAAGGGGAGGGGGGGAGTGATTAGTGCATATGTGCCTGGGTATAAGGGGAGGGGGAGATAACTGCCGCTGTCTCGATTAACCCCCCTGCAGCTCTAATCCTGCTTCCATGCCTCCATGCAGACCCTCTGCTGCTCTCCTTAACCCTGGGCACCTCTGCTGCCCAGACCCTGGCTGCCACTGCTCCCCAGGGTTCGCGGGCATTGGCAGCAGCATCAGACTGGGAATTAGTAGTGGGGGCGGTACCTGGCAGCAACCTTAGCAGGCATCGGCAGCTGGCGGTGGTGACAGTACAGTAGCGATAGGCACTGGCTGCGGGCAATCCTCACCAGCCACTGACCTCACCGCATGCCACTGACAGACGCCGGGAACACCTGCTCCTGCACAGCCTTTAAAAGGTGAGTGATTCACTCTGTGGTTTTGGTTCTTTCACTCTGCATACTTCAATGCACATGGGTATTCTTACCTGAGGAAAAGGCTTGATGCCTTGAAACGTCGTAAGACCTCCATGTTTTTCCATTTTTGCACATGATTGCTCTGTTTTGCACCATGTTTTGAATATAAAAGTTTTTCAAGTCCTTGGAGTGCCGCCTCTTGTCCTTTGCCAGATACACCTGAGCCATAGGTGGGGAAGGAATAGATACTGCATTATCTTTAGGAGGGCACCCAGGCATTTCCTTTGCTGCATAGAGTGCCGGATGTGTACATTTGTATATATATATACATATATGCTCCATTTAGGAAGTTATTTAAGTTATTTTCTGTATACATTTACAATGTCTCTGCTGGTTCAGACTTTATGGAAATGTATCAATCATGTTTTTAATATAATCCACCATGTCATGTTATGGTTAAAGGATAATATATTGTACCTATCCGTGATTTCATTACATAATAGCAATATAATTTTTGCAAGATAAAACACGAGGGACCTCAGTGAATCGTCCAGCGTTGCACATCCATCCTTTCATTATTGATAGAGGACACACGTTAATGTCTTAATCTGCTGCCATCTCTGTAATTTTCTTCTCCAATGTTTCTGCTCCAGATTAACAAGAGATCCATAAATCTAAATATTGTTCTACCACCCTGAACAAAAGTGTATATATTTTTTTGTTTTTAACAGCTTGTTGCCTGTTACAGGCCCTGTTCTATATTCTAAGGTCAGACACACATGGCAGTATGTGGCCTTCTGTACTTTATTTGTAGGCTCACTTGTACTGTAGGTTGGAGCAGAGGCGGATTTAGACCTCATGGGGCCCTAAACTAAATACCGATTTGGGGCCCCCCTACCTTAAACAATCCATAACACTATATTTTTGTTCTGACTTATGCCCCCTTTCATTACAGATGGAGTACCGTCTGTGCCTGGGCCTATCACCGCGTCTGGGGCGCGCACGTGTCCGTGACACGCATGCGCCCCATCCACTAGAATGAGAGCGTCTGTGTGCACTCCCGGTGGGGCTAAGCAGCGACCAATCAGACAGAGAGTGCCCCATAGAGGTACTGTGCGCCAAAAAAATGGGTGTTTATTATAGAACACTGAATGAGCCGAAATTCACATTATAGCACACTGAATGAGCCGAAATTCAATTATAGCACACTGAATGAGCCGAAATTCACATTATAGAACACAAAATGAGCCGAAATTCACATTATAGCACCCTGAATGAGCCGAAATTCACATTATAGCACACTGACTGAGCCGAAATTCACATTATAGCACACTGAATGAGCCAAAATTCACATTATAGCACACTGAATGAGCCGAAATTCTAATTATAGCACACTGAATGAGCCGAAATTCACATTATAGCACACTAAATGAGCCGAAATTCACATTGTAGCACACTGAATGAGCCGGAATTCACATTGTAGCAGACTGAATGAGCCGAAATTCACATTGTAGCACACTGAATGAGACAAAATTCACATTATAGCACATTGAATGAGCCGAAATTTACATTATAGCACATGGTATGATCCACAATTCAGGGACAGGGACAGACAGAGCGATAGCAGGGAGAGAGTGAGTGACAGCAGGGAGAGAGAGACTGACAGCAGGGAGAGAGAGAGAGAGTAACAGCAGGGAGAGGGAGACTGACAGCAGGGAGAGAGAGAGTGACAGCAAGGAGAGAGAGAGAGTGACAGCAGGGAGAGAGAGACTGACAGCAGGGAAGCAGGGGAACATTACCTGACTGTGGTCGGCGGAGGCACCCATGGGCAGCGGCGGTGATAAGGAGGCCTTTGGTGCGGTGAGGTCCCTCTGACCCCCATTTGTTGCGGGCGGCTGTGAGCGGGTGAGCGGCTGGCGGCTGTGAGCGGGTGGGCGGCTTGCAGCGGTGAGCGGCTGGTGGCAGGCGGTGGGGAGCGGTGGGCGGTGGTGTGCAGGTTGGTGGCGGTGAGCGGCTGGTGGCGGTGAGCAGTGGGCAGCTGGCGGCAGTGAGCGGCTGGGCGGCTGTAAGCTAGTCCAGCGCTCTACACAGCCGCCGAGCAGGGACGGGAGCACCATGTGCAGCAGGATGGCCACTTCCCTCGCCTCCTGCTGCACCCTCTTTCATTTAATTTAAAAAAAAGAAAACATATGGGGTCAGTGGAAGAAGTGGCAGTATGCCATACCGCCCCACTTCGACCACTATATTATATATATATATACACAATGTAGAGATCATTAGCACTCCATTCCGTTGTGAAATTTTGAAAAAAGCCGATGCCTTCACAGTGATATACGAGTCACGAATATCCACAAATACATGGAGCAGTCAGCGGCACTTACGGCTCCCCAGCGGGGAATGAACAGGACACAAGCGTTGTGTAGTTCTACACAACGCTTGTGTCCTGTTCACTCCCCGCTGGGGAGCCGTGAGTGTCGCTGACTGCTCCATATATATATATATATATATATATATATATATATGTATGTACATACACATATATATACATACATACCAGGGAAGTGATATAGAAAATGGTACTTATTATAAGCTCAGGGATCAACTGACTCCAGTCACTCTTCAAAGACACTCAGGGGACAGCATTACTGTACAGTCCGAGTACAGAGAGGAAGATGCACGGACTTCTCCCCCCCCCCCCCCGACACTGTACAGCGGCGCAGGCCTGGACTTCTCAGTCAGAAGTTTTGAACAGACGACACCTCCCCCCCCCACTCCCTGACACTATACGGCGGCCCTGGACTTCAGACCCCCCAACAGACTGTGCTGCGAGCCAGCTGCCAGCGGCTCACTTACATTGAGATTGGGGAAATGTCTCCAAGTCCGCTGGCCTGGGGCTGGGCTGACTGAGCTCCTCAACTCTCTCTCCGTGCTGCTCAGTCACGTCACGTGTGCGGCGCCACTATGCACTGTGAGTGTGACTGTGACTGACAGGGCGTGAGCTGGTGCTGGTCCCAGCGGCAGCAATCCAATCAGGATGTGCTGACAGCCTGCTGGGGCCGGCTCAGCTTCACATGTGATGACCCCTCCGACTCCAGCTCCCGTCCGTACTCTGCAAAAAAAAAAAAAAAAACTCTGCTCTAACGCTGTTCCATGGCCGGGCCCCCTGACACTCGTGGGGCCCTAAGCGGACGCCTATGATGCCTAGCGGTAAATCCGCCACTGGGTTGGAGTATCTCTAAAAGGAGGAGGATAAATTCAGTTCCTAGTTGCCAGTTGTAGCCAAAGGAAGGAGAAGGTTCCCCACAGAAATACTGTACTTAAGAGAGTTCAAAAATATAACTGAAACAATTTTATGAATCTTCAGTTTATAGCCTTTAGGGAAGACAATTATTCTGTCTGTGCCAGCAACAGGAAGAGGAATATAACAATTTCTAATTACATTTTTGGTATACTATGTCACGGTTATGGGAACCCTTAAGACTTGTTTGAGACACCACAAGATATGGAGAAGAAAATAGGGTGACAGATAATGTGTAAAGCCTATAGTATTTTGTATGTTGGAATGTATGGTATCTGTAAGCATTCGGTATCTCCCAACATCTGGGAATTCCAAAGTAGGTGTGGCCATAACCATTAAGGGGGTGTTCCCACATCACAGTGGGTGTGGCCACAACTGTGAGTCATGTTCAACACTTAAGGGCCCTACAGACATGCCGATCCGCCGCCGAGCTGCCCGACGGCGGATACGGCCGACGGGCGAACCGGCGGAGGGGGGGCAGTGACGGGGGGAGTGAAGTTTCTTCACTCCCCCGTCACGCGGCTCCATTGAAGTGCAGGCAAATATGGACAAGATCGTCCATATTGGCCTGCATGTACAGCCGACGGGGCACCAGCGATGAACGAGCGCGGGGCCGCGCATCGTTCATCGCTGGAGCCTCCACACTGAAAGATATGAACGAGTTCTCGTTCATTTATGAACGAGATCGTTCATATCTTTCAAACAAATCGGCATGTGTGTAGGGCCTATTACTCTTCCCTCCCTAAAACACCACTTCACTGCCAAGCTAATAAGCACAACACCTCACACCTGTGCCTGAATCAGGGCAAAAGTTTGATAATAAGGGCAGGTGGAAGGTATAATAATAATAATAATAATAATTGTATTTATATAGCGCTCCTTCTCCAACAGGACTTAAGGTGTTTTACAGACATCCAAAGCAATGCACATAATACAGAAGCTTTCAGTAATACAGCAATTGACAAGCCACACAGACATAAAAAGAAAACCTTGAGCACACAGTAAGCAAAATGCAGGATTGGTGTAGGCATTTTAGATAACAACTTCCAAGGGTTATGTATTCCAACCTTACAAGGTACCAGATGAGGCAGCTATCTTGCGTGCACTGCATAGGAATATCCTGGGTGGAATAGTCTACACCTAGAAGAGATGACACAAAATGGGGAGATTGTAATGTCTTAACCCTCAGAGTAGGGTCCCAACAAAACCACCAAGTCCATGTGTTTTTTTATCTCATCCACTAATGTACCAGATGAGGCAGCCATGTTGGGCACACTATGAAGGTAACACTGTGAGAGGAGAGACATAAAAGGGCCCAATGCATATATGGGAAAACTGACACTTGTGTAGTAGTAGTAGTAGTAGTAGTAGTAGTAGTAGTAGTATGATATACCCTGCATGGAAAGATCCACATGAAGAACATCCTGACAGCAGAGGAACCATCCGAGGCCACCATCTGGGGTGCACTGCGTAGCCTAGGTCACACTGGCAGGGTGTGCAAACAGTGGAGTTACACATTACAGGAATAGCAAGCAGTGGGGTTGAAGAGAGAAGAAAAAAAACACATGGTAAGAACCAATGGAAGGGGGGTAAATTAGGATGACATTATTTTGATAAAACTATGAATGTCCTGGTCCCATGGAAGCAGAACGGGTGGTATGAGAATGTGAGGAACACACTCAAGTCCGATGGAAATGTCGCTGCTGAGCCTGCTCCTGGTGCTCTCCCTCCATAGCTTCCTTATGTTGAGGCCTGGGGGCAGACCTGATGTTATCAGTCTGAGGGGTGGTAAGTCTGGTCCTGGAGTTCTCATTGCAGAGGTGTGGAGAGGCCACATAATGAGCTCTGAGCTTTGTGGTTGTAACGCAGTCCTTCTGTAGTAATGTTGGTGAAATCGGTGGAGACCATTTTATGTTTGAAGGGAGTTTTGTACTGGCCCAGTATCCCTTAAACATATTGACTAAATACATTTTATATACATCGATCTTACTGATTGGTTTGTCTCAGTGAAAGCATTCTGGCTGCAGAAGTCTATGCACCTTGGTAATGTGCATTCTGGCGTCATAAATGGGCCTGATAAACTCTTGGAAACCATCAAAGGACACATTTTACATTTATGAAGCAATGAGCTTGACTCCATTTATTCCAGCAAAGTCTTGCTGATTGAATTACAATACTCTTATGTGTTTCTGATGCACTTTTTACATGTTGCGCCCATTCAAAATGACACCTAAAGTAATACTGTATGCCTTAGAAATGCTCCAATTTTTAGAAGCCATAAAGGAAGAATATTAAGAACATTCTAGACATTTTGTGACACCCACCAAGGTAAGCATCACAGAAGCTAATATATTTATCAATGTCAGTTCACAGCACCATGCAATTCAAGGTAGATTACTCGCAGACATTATCTATACAATTTCATTGTAGGAATTGACCGTATTTTACTGGATCGCTTGCTCTTTGCTGTGAACACAAGAAAAAGTTTTTTCGCAGTGCAGCGATCAGGTCACTACTGCGCATGCATATGCACCTCAATGTGCAGGCGCGTTGTACGGGTACAAAGCGGATCATTTCTGAGCGATGGATTTAACGAAGAATCCATTCGCACAGCCGATCGCAAGGAGATTGACAGGAAGAAGGCGTGTATGGGTGTCAACTGATCGTTTTCTGAGAGTGTTTGGGAAAAAGCAGGCGTGTCCAAGCGTTTGCAGGGAGGGTGTCTGACGTCAATTCCGGGACCAGACAGGCTGAAGTGATCGCAAGGGCTGAGTAAGTTCAGACCTACTCAGAAACTGCACAAAATGTTTTTGCAGAGCTCGGCTGCACAGGCGTTTGCACACTTGCTAAGCGAGAATACACTCCCCTATAGGCGGCGACTATCTAATCGCAGTGCTGCAAAAAGTAGCTAGCGAGCAATCAACTCGGAATGACCCCCTATGAACAGAGCATGCACATCTACAAACCAGAAAAGTACATTTCAATATTTAACAACTTATCACACTAAGGGGGTAATTCAGACCTGATCGCTAGCTGTGTTTTGCAGTCCTGCGTTCGCATAGTCGCCGCCCACCAGGGAGTGTATTTTAGCTGTGCAAGTGTGCGATCGCATGTGCAGCCGAGCGGTACAAAAAAACTTTGTGCAGTTTCTGAGTTGCCCAGAACTTACTCAGGCGCCGTGATCACTTCAGCCTGTCTGGGTCCTGAATTGACGTCAGACACCCGCCCTGCAAACGCTTGGACAAACCTGCATTTTTCCTACCACTCCCTGAAAACGGTCAGTTCCCAACCACAAACTCCTTCTTCTTGTCATTCTCTTTGCTGTGCGAATGGATTCTTCGTAAAACCCATCGCACAGCAACGATCCGCTTTGTACCCGTGCGACGCACATGCGCATTGTGGTGCATACGCATGCGCAGTTCTGACCTGATCGCAGTGCTGCAAAAAAACGCTAGCGAGCTATCAGGTCTGAATTATTCCCTAAGGGGCCTATTTATTAACATTATTTTGATACAAAAAATGTGAAAAGTGGTGTTTTTACTCCCTTTTCACATTATTTTAGTGTCAGGAAAACTGCTCCAAACCCTTTAATTGTCATTTTTTTGGTAACGCACATCGAATTTCCCATACTTATAAAGGGAAATGCGATATGGCCGAATTTACTAAAAAACAAAATGTGAAAAATCACTGCAGTGTGCCCAGTGATAACAACACCAGCTCCAGCTAGCGTAATCACAGGGCAGCACTGCGATAAGCAGCCTTTTGCACAGCTTTCTCTGCCCCCCTGGCAGAGAAAGCTGTGCGGAGACTGGGTACTGGTGATCAGCTCTGTGTGTCCGAGGGACAGAAGCACAGAACAGAAGCAGCACAGAAGCAGGATCCGGCACCCAGCAGCGGACACCGGCTCCTGGGACTGGTAAGTATAAATCCCTGGGGGGCGGGGCTGTTTGCAGCATCGGGGGGATCCTGGCGGTGACGGTAGCGATGGATGGTGGCACATGTGCAGCAGAACACCAGGGTATTTTTTATGAAAAATACCCTGATGATGCTGCGGACAGGAATCGTAGGGACAGAGCTTTCTCGCAAGCTCTGTCCCTGCATGCGATAAGTGATACATCCATGCGATGTACTTAATTATCGCATTGCGAGTTTGGCCGATTTTATCACCTGTCATCAGCATCATCAGTTGCTGCTGGTGATAAATCGGCCCCTAAATTGCAAAGCAGAAACAATTACATTTAAGTAACTGAATAGTGGGAACTGTATTATGGCTATATTTTGCTATAGCTAAAGTTTTATGTGCACTTAAAAGATCTATTTCCTGAGGACGGGCTGAGCTGAGAAGTGAATGGAACAAAGGAGTGATTAAGGACTATTGAGTATTGACTGCAGCTAGTTCTGTTTATCTAAGCAGTTTTGTAGCTTTTCCCTTTCTAGATAGTCAGTTTACAATGTAACAATCCTCGTGATTTTATTATGTTGCTGACTAATTCCTGCAGTGTCTCAAATGTATATATCTACTGGCAATAGCCCACTGAGGCAAACCGATTGCTTCAAAACTCTATTTCCTTACAGAAAGCTGTCACTGACACAGAGCTGGATTAAGGCTTTGGGGGCCCGGGGGCACTTAATACTGGGGGCCTGAATAATTAGCATTTTTGGATACAGGTCTTAAGGGCTAATTCAGACCTGATCGCTGCTATGCGTATTTGCACAGCAGCGATCAGGCCTGAACTGCGCATGCGACGGCTGTCATAGCCCTGCGATTGCCTCTGCCTGCATTTGGCCGCTGTTTAGGGGGCGCGGTCCGGGCAACACAGGTGTACTCAAACCATTGGGGGGGGGGGGGGGGGGCGGGCGGCGGCGGCTGCGTGATGTCACACTGCTGGACCGGAGGTCGGTGTGTGTCCCTGTCTCCGTCCACCTTGTGTCTGGCGGACTGCATGTTCCTATGTGGCGGTGATACTTACTGACGGCGCGGGGGTGCATCTGTCTGCACGGACCGTCCCTCCTCACATCCCCTGCCTCTCTGCACTGCTGGTCGGAGCCTCCCAGTCTACACTACTCTGCCTGCGGGGCTACCTGGATACCTGCAGCTATTCTCCTCTACCCACACTGCTGGGTGACGCTTCCATATCTACACTACTCTCCAGGAGGGTCCACCCAAAAGCCTGCTGTTGATTATACTGCCTGACTACTGGCACTAAAGATTTCCTTTTCCTTGCCTGGGTTTATTCACCTGCGTGAGACTCTGGAGTCCTGGGGATTTTACAGCCTGTGGTGAGCACGTATTGTTTATTCTATATCATTGCTGAGGGGGCCCTCTTTCTGCACCCGTGTTCCACCAGTGTCCCATCATGGTGCGTGGGGGCAGTGCTGCTGCTGCTACCGCTGCTGCTAAACTTGAGAAATATGCTAGAGGCTCTCAATCCTCCTCCCAACCCACCCGGGGTGCTGCTCCCCCATCCCCCTCTTCCCCCTCGGGATCACCACCTCGAGAAGACGACACGTCTCAGTCGACACAGCAAATTCTCTTAGCCATATCCACGTCCGAGCACAGAGTCATGGCTAAAATTGGCCAAGTACAGGTGGATATCACTCTAATCCGGCATGACATGCAAAAGATTCGTGAACGGGTGGGGGAGGCGGAGCACCGTATCTCCGACCTAGAAGACGTCACCAATCCTCTTAAAGACACAGTTTCCAACCTCACAACCCAGATGTCGGCAGTTAAGGCGAAGCTTTCCGATATTGAAGGAAGACTGCGTCGTAATAACGTTCGCTTTGTGGGCCTCCCGGAGAGAGCGGAGGGCTCCTCCCCAGAATTGTTCCTCGAAACATGGCTTCTCCGACTATTTCAACACGATGACTTTGGTCTGTGGAGAGGGCCCATCGATTGCCTGCCAGGGCTCCTCCCCCGGGCGCTCCTGCACGCACTTTCATAGCCCGTTTTCTACATTACAGGGACCGGGATGCGGTCCTGCGGCTGGCCCGCACACAGTGTCCTTTGAAATTTGACAACCATGATATTTCTGTTTACCCAGACTTTGCTGTAGATGTCCAGAAGTCGCGTACGCAGTTCCTTCAGGTCAAAAGAAAGCTTCGTGACCATCAAATTCAATATGCCATGTTGTTTCCGGCACGTTTAAGGGCGGTGTATGATGGCTCCACACACTTCTTCAATACCCCTCAAGAGGCGGAGGCCTGGCTGGAGCGCAGACCCAGGCCCCCTATTTAAGGACTGTTTCTCCCTCAGAGGTCTCATTGACTGCTGGGTTTTGTACTCCTCCTAACCATGTAGCGGGAATGATCTTTATTTCTAGGAGCTGAATGCTAGGATATAGCCTTTTTGTAGAGGCATTAGTTGTCTCTACTCCCTAGGGTTGTTATAGGTTCTCAGCCTTAGTTTAGTTAGGGTTTTTTCGGGATCCAGGCGTGTCTAGTTTGGGATGGATATGCAGGGAGGGGGGGGGTTTGGGATGTTCTGGGTTTGTTCTTTTATTTGTACATGTATTGCTCCATGTGTCACTGTGCTATATTTTTTTTTTCTCGAACTGTAATGTGTCCATGATTTCTTCTATGTATGCCTTCTGCTCTCCGTATGCTCTGCCTGTGTGCTGGCGGGGGGCCGTAGTGATCCCTTTGCTCCTTCCCCCTCTACGTTATGGGTTCCTCTCTTTTGCGCGCCTTACTTGCCTTGGATTTCCCTCTTCTCCTGCCTCTCCATATTTGCCCCTTGCTTCTTTTCTCCTTCTGTCCTTTCTCTTTTGTATCCATGGCTGCAGGGGTTGATGGTCTCCGCATACTCGGCTGGAATGTGAGGGGCCTGAATGACCGCATCAAGCGGGCTCTGGTTTTATCTCAGGTGAGAAAAAATAGGGCAGATGTCATATGTCTCTCCGAAACGCACTTAGTTGGTACTAGAACCTTGGCTCTCAGGAAACCCTGGGTGGGTCTCTCCTATCATTCCACCTTCTCTGCTAACTCCAGGGGGGTTTCAGTTTTGGTGCGGAAGTCGGTTAATTTCCATTTAGTTCATAGCCAAATTGACCAATATGGCAGGTATGTATTTCTTAGGGCCTATGTTAACCGTACACTTTTGCACATACTTGCTGTCTATGTCCCTCCCCCCTACAATAATGAAGTACTCAGGCAGGCAATGTCGTTTCTTGCTACTTCTCCCTCAGCTCCGGTCCTTTGCATCGGTGATTTCAACAATGTTTTGGATAAAGTTTTAGATAGGTGGGCTGAACTTCCCCCTTCTCTACCCTCTACCTCCCCGTCCCCCACTCCGTTTGCGAGGTTGGTTTTCGAGCTTGGACTCCTGGATATTTGGAGGTTGAGACACCCTAAACAACTCCAATACTCCTGCCACTCGGCCAGCTTTCACTCGTTCTTGAGAATAGACTTGGCCCTCGTCTCCCCTGATCTTACTGCTAGAATACTGGCTGTCCAGTACCTTCAGAGGGGAATCTCGGATCACTCACCTCTGCTGGTGGTCCTAGATTCTGTACCTGCCTGTGGGGCTAAACTCTGGAAATTGAATCCCTTCTGGTTGACCTTGCTGACTGACCACGAGGCCTTGCTTAGTGAATGGAGTGATTTTGGAGTTCATAATGCGTCCTGTTCTGATCCACTGGTTAAGCATGACGCATTTAAAGCTTCACTACGGGGCTCCTTCATACGACAAATAGCTAATGTCAAGAAATCTAGTAGGGAGGAAGAGATGCGCCTGGAGCTTGCCTGTTCCCAATCCGAGTCTGCTTACCTCACTACTAGGACCCTTGGTGATCGGGCAAGATGGGATTTGGCCAGGAAAGCCTGGTCTGACCACTTGCTTGATAAATCAAGGCGCAAATTACTTTTCTCCCAGCACACCCTCTATTCACAATCGGACACGGGGGGTAGTTACTTGGCCTTTCTGGCTCGGGGAGAGAGAACTGGGGGTTCCATTCAGCAGATCTGTGATACTCAGGGTGAAATGGTATATGCCACTCCTGAAATAGCCCAGGTTTTCCAGTCCTTTTATTCTTCGTTGTATGCCTCTAGGGTTACCTATACCCCCACTCAACTACAGCAATATCTTTCAGACATTGCCCTGCCGCAGCTGTCCCAACAATCTGTAGATATTTTGGATGCTAATATCACCCCAGAGGAGGTTGAGGCTGCTATTGCCTCCTTCCCTAATAAAAAGGCGCCGGGTAGCGACGGTATACCGGTTGAAGTTTATAGTCAATATCGTGCATACTTTGTCCCCTATCTTTTGACTCTTTTTAACGCATTGATGGAGGGTGCTCGTCTACCTCCCTCTATGTCCGAAGCTATTATTGTGGTGATCCTTAAACCGGGTAAAGACCCTACGGCCCCGTAGTCCTACCGCCCGATCTCATTGCTACCTACTGATGTCAAGATTTTGGCCAAAATTCTGGCACTTAGACTCAATAGTGTTATCACCTCGATCATTCATGATGATCAGACAGGATTTATGCCAGGCAAGTCCACCCTCCAAAATTTGAGGCGACTGTTTTGTCACCTGCAGATGGGGGACCGGCCCAAGTCGGGGGCTGTGGTGGTTTCCTTGGATGCTGCCAAGGCCTTCGACTCTGTAGAATGGGAGTATTTGTGGGAAGTCCTTCGACGGTTTGCTTTTGGCCCCAAATTCATACGCTGGGTACAATTACTCTATTCCTCCCCCGTGGCTCGAATATCTGTCAATGGCTATGTGACGTCCCCATTTGCTTTGTCCCGTGGTACTAGACAGGGCTGCCCACTCTCCCCTGCCCTTTTTGCCCTGGCTGTAGAGCCATTGGCATGTCTCATCAGAGCGTCCCCTGATGTTAGGGGCATCACTATTGACGGACATGAGGATGTTATTGCATTATATGCCGATGACATGCTCTTGTTCCTCAGAGACCCTGATGCTTCCCTGACCTCCCTCCTGGGTATCGTTGATACATTTGGCCTTTACTCCGGCCTGACTATCAACTGGAATAAATCTAATGTCTTTCCCATATCTGGTATTCTTCCTGACCCGTTGCCAGATGTGTCCTCCTTGGCCTGGACCCTTCGCTTTCAGTATCTTGGTGTCTGGATCACTCCTAATGTTAAGTCTTTTGTACATCAAAACATTGACCAGGTCACGGTGGATCTGAAGCGACGGGTTCATGTATGGAAGAAGCTTCCCCTTACTGTCACGGGTCGCATTAACCTGATCAAGATGGTGATGCAACCAAAGTATCTTTATCTATTGCAGCACTCTTCAACCTATATCCCCAAGAAAATTTTCAGTAACATTGATAGTGTGCTTTCCTCCTTTGTTTGGGGCGACAAAACGCCTAGGGTTGCCCTGAGAGCTCTGGCTAGGGCTAAATTGGATGGAGGTTTGGGCTTTCCCAATCTCCGGGCCTATTATATAGCTGCTCAACTTGCACATTTGTCTAATTGGATTCTCAGTAGGGATAGTCTCACGTTTGAGAGATTCTTTGCCGAGTGTGTGGGGTCTCATTTCTCCCCTCTCCAGTTTCTTCTTTCTGCCTCTTCTACTGCTGGTCTTCCTCCTTTACTCCGTCAATCGCTACTTGTGTGGCGTCAGGCTCACTCCTATTATTCTTGGCAAGGCACAGACTCTGACACGCCACTTTGGTTCAACCCAGGGTATAGGGAGTTGTTGCAGCTCTCACAGGACAACATATGGATTGGGGCGGGCCTCACCACAGTCTCGCAACTGTATGATAATGGTGTTTTCAAGTCTTTCGCACAACTGAAGGAGGAGCTTGAAATATCCAATAGATCCTTTTATCGCTATCTACAGCTCCGCCATGCGGTGCAGGCACAGTTTGGGACCTCGCCCCCGCCCATTTCTGACTCCCCGATTAAAGATGTGGTTAGGAATTTGGGTGCAAGACACCAAGTTTCCATTTTATATGGTAGTCTTAGTGCCCACATCTGTCCGAATATATTTGACCAACTTAAACTTAAATGGGAACAAGACATTGGCTCAATTACAGATGACCAGTGGCTACAGGTGTTGAGCTCACTTAAATACTCTACTCAGTGTATCAAATATCAGCAGGTTTATTTCTTTGTTCTGCATAGGACATACAGAACTCCAGTTTCTCTGTATAAAGCAGGCCTACGGCCTGATAGTACCTGCCCCAGATGTGGTGCCCTTGAATCTACTTTTTGGCACCTATTATGGCTGTGCCCCACTGTACATGCCTTTTGGGAAGCAGTTTGGGCGGACATTCTGCTCACTGAACCTACGCTGCCCCCCCTCTCTCCTACTATATGTATGTTTGCGCTAGACTTAGAGGAATGCTACTGCCCGGCACTATACAAATATGTTCTTTGCCTGACTACCTTAGCTAAGGTGATTATAGCGCGTAACTGGTTTGCTACCTCTTCCCCCAGTGTGTACAACTGGCGAGCTCTAGTGAATTAGGTGTCAGGACACGAGAGGTTTACACATAGGTCTAGAGGGACCCTGCCCCATTACTTTAGCAAGTGGGACAGGTGGAATACCTCCCGTCTGGCTACAACTGGAGCACTATTCTCTGACTAATTGAGGCTTCATATGTGAATTTGCGATGTTGCCGTGACACTTATTATCTTTTTCTATGTGACACTGTGACACAGATGGTATTGATTACTGTATTTTTCCTGTAATTTTTTCTTTGTTTTGTTTGTTGTTCTGGTTTTGTTTTGTATTTAATGTTGTTGTTTTTTTTATCTTTTCCCTGTGAAAAACTCTAATAAAAAACTACACAAGTTAAAAAAAAAAAAAACGGCACTTCTGCGCATGCGTATGCGGCGCAATGCGCACGCACGTCGTACTATTACAACGAAAGATGTAGTTTCACACAAGGTCTAGCGTAGCTTTTCAGTCGCACTGCTGGCCGCAGAGTGATTGACAGGAAGAGGGCGTTTCTTGGTGTAAACTGACCGTTTTCAGGGAGTGTTCAGAAAAATGCAGGCATGCCAGGAAAAATGCAGGTGTGGCTGGATGAACGCAGGGCGTGTTTGTGACGTCAAAACAGGAACTGAACAGTCTGAAGTGATCGCAAGCGCTGAGTAGGTCTGAAGCTACTCTGAAACTGCACAAAATTATTTTGTAGCCGCTCTGCGATCCTTTCGTTCACACTTCTGCTTCCAGTGGGAGGCGGCATAGTGTTTGCACGGCTGCTAAAAACTGCAAGCGAGTGGACAACTCGGAATGACCACCATAGTCAGGGCAGTAGAGAGCCTGGCCAGGCCCAGGTAATACTCAGTGAATGTGGCCTAATCACAGCAAGCGTGGTCATGCACCCTTAGAAAAAAATACTGAAATAAATGGTATTTTAAGTTCCTCCATGGCTACACTGCAGCCCAGCACACAGCAGCTTGTGCTGGGCTGAGGATAAGAGCTGCAGCTGCTGCTGCCATGTAAGAGGGAGGGGGCCCGGGCTCCTCCATCAGACCTGGGCCCGGGTAATTTGTACCCTCTCCCCTCCTCTCTTGACACCACTGCATATAGTGTCCCCCCTCCCTCTTACAGATATAGTGTCCCCCCTCCCTCTTACACAGTTCCCCTCCTCCTTCTTACCTCCCTTCAAAATCACTGGTTGGGCAGGCACACTGTGTGTGTGCATCTTATCCCATCCTGCCTCAAAGTTCTCTTCCTCTCCCATGCAACTAGCCTAACACTGAATGTACAATGCTGTGAATCCCCGCCCCCATGCATGGACTCCACCCCTTTTCAGTCTTCTGTTCACTTTCATTTTCTACAGCTCCCAGTGCACTTTTGCACTGCAGTTGGAACCAAAGCTAAGGGGCCCGATTCACAGAGAGGGTGCCCAGGGAAACCCCTTAATCCGGCTCTACACTGACATCCATTAAAACTCTAGGCAGTAGGCTTTGCTAATTGGGTCGCTAGATCTGTGTGTGCTTTTAATCATTAGTCTATGGCTGCAGCTATTAGTTAAGGGGGGTACTCACGGAGCGATATTCTAAGCAATCTGACTAGAATGCTTTGAATGTAAGCATTATCGCTCCGTGTGTGCCCCCTACAGCGGTAGCGATGTGCAGCCCCGCGCATCGCTATCGCTGGTGCTAGATTGGCCTGCCGTGCAGGCCAATCTAGCAGGTCGCTCACTTCACCCGCTGGGTGAAATGAGCGCCCCCCCCCCTGTCTCCCCCTGCACGCTCAGCACAGATCGCGCTGTGCTGAGCAGCGGGAGAGATGTGTGCTGAGCGGTTCGCTGCACTTTAATCAGCTGCACTTTACTGAGTGGACTGTCCGGCTGCTAATTCAAGCTGTAATTATGTACATTACTTAAGTAGCTGGCAGGGTCTAAGTTGTTCGTGTCTGCAGCATCCAGTCACTTATGCAAAGCAGAAGTTTCTGTATGTACTATATTTCCTACTATACTTGGTGAGCAAAAGGTTAATTAATGCTGCAGCTCTGATGGGTGCTGTAATGTTGGCTTGTGCAGTGTCACTGGGATCTGGTCAGGATCCTGGCTGTCGGAATCCTGGCAGTCAGAATACCGACAATGGAATCCCAGTAGTCAGAATACTGATGCAAGAATCCCAACACTATTTGGAATGGCGACACCGCCATACTGAATAGGGACAGCATCCTGGTGCCGGAATCCTAACAGCCAGGTTTCCCGAGGGGGGCGGGCTAGGTTTAGGCTGCAGGGAGGGGGGTTTAGGTTTAGACACAAATGGGGAGGGTTAGGGTTAGGCTGCAGGGTGGGGAGAGTTAGGCTTAGGCTGCGGGGAGGGCAGGTTAGGGGGCCGGGGGGAGGTAAGTATACTTACCTTCCCCTCTTGGGATTCAGGGTTCAGTATTCTGACCATCGGCATCCCGACTGCCGGCAAATCAATCCCACCCGGTGTCACTTACTACACTCTTAAGGGTAAATTTACTAAAGCTTCTAAAAGTGAAAAGTGATGTTGCGCATAGCAACCAATCAGATTCTCTCTATCATTTCCTAGGATGCAATAAGAAATGATAGAGAGAAGCTTTAGTAAATTTACCCTGTATAGTGATCTGCTCAGCTGTCTGAGTGCGCTTCAAAGGGCTCTCTGTCTCAGCTCTGCCCCCATTTAGCACCGCCTCCTTCACACAGCCACTGGAAGCCAGAGAGACACACGAGATCTGGCCGTGATGACCAGGCTGCTGATTCACTGGAACGGGATGCTGGGAGCATGGAAAGCACTTGGACACTTCTCTCTTCTGTCTACATTGCCAAGATGGCTGCTCACTGCTCATCTCCAGGGAAGGAGCTACATCACCAATCCCTTCTCTGTCCTCTCACCTAAAGGCCCATACACACCAGCTGATATATCGGCCATTCTATTGAACGGCCGATATATCGCGAGTCCGTCGGCCAGTGTGTTCGGGCGATATGTCTGTGAACTTCGTCGTTCACAGACATATCACGTCGGCCCCGGAGCACAGCCGACGGCCAATATATCTACCGATATATTGGTGCATCACTGTGTGTGTACCGACCGCCCGTACACATACTGCGACAGCCGGCGGTGATTGACAGCTGAACTGGGCGGGCGTGTATCCACGCCCGCCCAGTTCATGACGTCGGTCCCCGACGGATCGGGCAGTGTGTATGCACAGCACACTGCCCGATCCATCCATAGATATATCAGCCGATCAATTGTCAGTGTGTACTGTGTACCCACCTTAAGAAGGATGTTCCAACTGCGGCCAACTGCCACACTAGCCAGCATGAGCCAGACTCTCTCTGGAGCAGCTTGTGACCTCCAACTGTCACACTAGCTACCCCACATGCATATTATTATAGCATGTGGGTCCATGTGGACACAGTAGCACTGGACATAGTTGTGGCATCACATTTTGACCACAGATAACTTTGAAATCTACATCTTTCAATTTAAATCTTGCAGGTTTTCATCAATGTGGGCGGCGCAATATGTGTAAAATACCCAAGCCACTCTTCTCTGTTTCCCAAAATTCTAATGAATTTAAAATAAATAAAAAAATGTAAGTACATATACAGGTCTGTATATGGGGTGAACTAACAGCGCCAAAAAATACAGTAGACCGATTTTTCACAGTATGTCAGCAGATTGGTGACCCCAGGCATACAGTCACTATGTGCCACTCCCTAATGTCTAAAGGGCGTCCACTGTTTCTTAAATAAATCCTGCACTAGTACATGTGCAGGGTAGAGAGTGAAAATTAAATGAAATGGATAAGATCTAAGCGACCACTGGTGGCAGCAAATTCTAGGGACTGCGTATTTTTCTTAAAAAGATATGGGGTTTATTACAGAACAAAACTTAAAAATACATATATAGAACTGAATTACAAAATCCACAAGGACACTATAGCAGCAAGATGAGTCACTATATAAGCATATATTAATGTGTTCTAGCAAGAATGCAGTTTAAGAGACACATAAAAAGCACATAAAAGATACATAAAAAAAGAGGGGGAGGGGGAAGAGGAATGTAAAGCTCATATGCTAAAAAATGTAAAAACATGAAATTGATAAGAGATGTATATAAAAAATTGTTATGCTGTATGTCAAGGATAAAAGGTGGATAAACGCAGCTTAACTGAGGATTCAGTAGTAGTATCAGAATACACCCAACGCGTTTCGTCTGGTCTGACTTCATCAAGGGGCATCATACAAGTGGGACACATCATCTATATATACCATTATGAGTCACATTGCATTGCGGCGAAGAAGGATTTTTTACTAAAAAAATTACGTTAGCAGTTACACGGGACCTGCCGGCTCAATCATGCCAGGCATCTTCTGTTGCTTGGCGTATCGAGGCTAGATGTATGAGGACACATCAGATTATACTGTATATATCAGTGAAGTATGGTGAGGTCACTCGCTGGGAATTATACACAGTGGAGCGCTGCAAATTTGGTGAATTTTGACTATAAAAATGATTTGAATAATACAAAGACTATGAGGGACATGTACTAAGCAGTGATAAACATGGAGAAGTGAGCCAGTGGAGAAGTTTCCCAACCAATCAGCTGCTCTGTATATGTTTACAGTATGCAAATTATAAATGTTAAGGCAATGCTGATTGGTTGCTATGGGCAACTTCTCCACTGGCTCACTTCTCCACTTTTATCACTGCTTAGTAGATGTCCCCCTATATTTCTAAGTCATAACGATCTTCTTTGTATTAGTCTAATAATTTTTATAGTCAAACTCTGGAGGATATTGAAGCATGACAGATGAGGCTCTGCCTGCCCAGCCTACCCTGACCGCACCTGTGAAGGACAGATCATGTCAAACCAACTTACTTGGCTTTTATGAAACAGTGAGTGCGAACCTTGATCAGGGTAAGGAGGTGGATGTAATCTTTTTAGACTTTGCCAAAGCTTTCGACACTGTACCACACATGCGTCTTATCTATAAGCTACAAGAAATATGGCTAGGGAGCACAATATGCACTTGGGTCAGTAATTGATAGATAATAGGGAGCAGCACGTTGTGGTCAATGGATCATTTTCAAATTGGACTAAAGTACTAAGTGGTGTGCCACAAGGGTCTTTACTTGGACCACTTTTGTTCAACATTTTCATCAATGACCTAACAGTAGGTCTAGAGAGCATGGTGTCAATTTTCGCAGACGATACCAAATTGTGTAACGTTATAAATACGGAGGGGGATGCTGAGTCTCTTCAGAACAACATAACTAAACTGGAAGCATGGGCAGCAAAATGGAGAATGAGATTCAACACAGACAAGTGTAAGGTAATGCACTGTGGGGGCAAGACCAAAAATTACACCTACATACTAAATGGGGTAATACTAGGGGATTCTGTACTGGAAAAAGATTTAGGGGTTCACATAGTTAACAAATTAAGCAGTACCCAAAGTAGGATTGCAGGAAAAAAGGCTAATAAGATATTAGCATGCATAAAATGGGGAATTGATGCAAGGGACGAGAGTATTATACTCCCATTATATAAATCACTAGTGAGGCCACATCTTGAATACTGTGTGCAATTTTGGGCACCATATTACAAAAAGGATATCCTGGAGCTAGAAAAGGTTCAGAGGCGGGCGACCAAACTAATCAAGGGCATGGAGACGCTGGAATACGAGGAAAGGCTTGCAAGGCTAGGCATGTTTACATTGGAAAAGAGGAGACTAAGAGGGGACATGATCAACATCTACAAATATATAAGGGGTCAATACACAGAGCTCGGGAGGGACCTGTTTTCTGTACGATCAGCACAGAGGACACGTGGTCACTCGCTTAGGTTAGAGGAGGGGAGTTTCCGCACATTGAGGCGAAAAGGTTTTTTCACAGTAAGGACAATATGTGTTTGGAATTCCCTGCCTGACAGAGTAGTAACAGGGGTTTCAGGGGGCCATTCTGACCCAATAGCTCACTGCAGTTTTTTGCAGCGTAGCAATCGGGTCAGAACTGCGCCGGCACCGCCGCATGGACGCCCGTCGCTGCGCTACGATCGCCTCTGCCTGATTGACAGGCAGAGGCGGTCAATGGCCGGGAGGGGGCGAAATGGCGTCGTTTGGCCACCGTGCATGGCCGTACTGTGCGGGGAGTGGCCCGCAGCGGCTGCGTGACGTCACACGCAGCTGCCGCGGGCCGGGGAACGAATAGTAGCTCTTAGCCAGCACGCTAAAGCTGCGCTGGCCGGGAGCTACTCTTGAAGTGCAAAGGCATCGACGCTGTGCGATGCGTTTGCACTTCTGCGGGGGGGGCCGGCACTAACATGTGGGGCGGACTAGCCCTGTGCTGGGCATCCCCCCGCATGTCTGAGTTCATGATCGTAGCTGTGCTAAATTTAGCACAGCTACGATCAACTCGGAATGACCCCCTAAGTCAACACCTTTAAGAATGGGTTTGATAAATTCCTATTGGATAAAGATATTCAGGATTTTGGTGCTTAGGCACGCATTATAGTTAATATAACTAGTCCTAACATAAAAATAACTAGTCCTATAATAAGACTGCATAGGAGACCACAAATAGGTTAAACTCGATGGACAATTGTCTTTTATCAACCTTAGTTACTATGTTACTATGTTAACTCACTGGAGTTCCACTGGAAAGCATGAAAAACCGTCCTCACATTTCTGTCATAACAGAAATCACAGTACAGAAAGGCAGGTGAGTCTCTGATTGGCATCACATCAGTAGCCATAAAATTCAGTTCATTTCTGAACTAAGCTTGTATCAGTCATCCAGAAGAATATTCAATCAGGGTCTTTTGTTGAAGAAAAAAAAATCCATATGTTGACTTATAATGAGCTAAGAATAGAAATAGTGGAAAGCTTCTACGTATATTATGGTAAGGCAATCACTGTGCCCAAAGTGTTCAGGAACAGCCATGCAATACACAATATGCTGAATATACGTGATGGGAAAATACCAACAACATCTATTGCTGACACAGAAAAGTAACAGAAAGGACTGCAAAAATCCAACCCATTTCCATCATTTGTTATGTGCACTTCTGAAAATGGTTCTTGAACACAAAACAATATTATTGAATGTAAGTTTATTAATTTTATTTGTTTTATTATCATATTTTTCATCATAGTACTGTATCTATGTTTCTAGTATTACTTTTCAAATATTCATATTTACAAAACATCTAAATTCTTTTGGAATAATACTCATCCCCTTTCATATGGAACAATATGATAATGCTGATTTAAATTACCTTATAACTTTACAATAATGGGTAAGAGACACAGTACGCAATTGGCGTATGGGGTACCGTAAGGGTACGTATTTAGCGTAGCATACGCTAGGCCGTGATCGAGACGCACATGCGGCACGCTCGCTCACAGCTTAATGCGTGGTGTCGAGCACGCTATAGGCGAGCGACAACCGTAATGCTACGCTATCAGCGTAGCGGACGCTCGAGACCACGAGGAGATCACGAGCGGCGCGGACGCTCACAAGATGACAATCAGTAAACCTTGAATGTAACACATAGAAAGGATATTCTTATACTGTAAACCTTGTACTGAAACACTGTAGCGATATAACGCTGCTTAACCTTGTTAACACTAAAGCTGTTTGAGCGATCGAGACGCTCCTATTACTCTCTGCAATGTAATGAACACACGATACCGTGCTAAGGATCCAACACCTTTACTAACAAGCTTTTAGTTATATCGAAAAGGGGTAAAACAGTTACAAGTCATACACTACATACTAACATATAATTCTAACAGAATATCTAGACAGAAATATACAATAACGTTACAATCTCAAACTAAACAGAGAGAGAGAGAGAATGTGGCCAATACAAACAAAGAGCGAGATAATCACAGAGAATTACTTACACACACACTGGGAACGATCGCAGCGCAGCCTGGTACCAGTCCCGAGTTTGTCAATATGAAAACCGTTTGTGGAGAGAGTGGGGGAGCTGTTCAGGCTGGCTGATCTTATATACACTGGGTACAGTATACTACAAAGGGACCTACAATCTCATTGTTCATTGGACACAGGAATGTCTCCTCGCATCATATCAAAAGGTCATAGGTTAGTTTGAACAGGTGGGCTGTGACTATTTTAAACAGCTCAGGTTGGTGGGAATCTCCGGATTCCCGCCGCATGGATAATGAACTGCAAATATAGAATATGTCCAGAAACTACTAATGACCATAACTACACGCAGGAGCGATTAATCTTTACCTAACCAACACCGGATTATTGCTATTAAAATACTCTTCGGTTAGGTACCAGACACCACTGTTCAACCTTAATCAGACCCTTTGTACCACGCAAAGAGGGATTCCCAAGTCCGTGAACAAGTCACATTAAACAAACTTACAGTTATTACTAAAAGGAACATTATCTATAAAACATGCTATATGGATTTATTATCTAACGATTGAGTCGCCCGCTAGACGCACACAAACTCTACCGTAAATGCACATACCACGCGCTCGAGCGCATGGCCGAGGCGCCTTCACGCGGCTGCGTGTATCCGCACGCACGGGAGAGACTGTGCACGTGCAGCAGGCACGCGCATGAGGTGAATATATGGCAACGTGCAGCGTGATATTTTTCTGACTTTGACAGTCCACCCTTTGGCAGTCACCAATAACTGCCACTTCCTAAAACAGTTCAAAAAGAGAAAAATATATGTCATGTATAATACATTTCTATGATTGGGTAAGGGAGAAGAGAAGAAGGTGGGAAAAAGGTATGACCTAGTGAGATAGTAGAAGCATGTATGTATGAGTCCATGTTTGTGGGGTCATGTATCATCGTGCCGTACGTGTTTTAAATCAAGCTTCAAGGTATTGCGAAGTATACATTTGATTCCTTCTTATCCCGTAGTACGGGTCTGTGGATGGGCTGTCAAACTTTACCGAGCTCTTTTCGGCTTTTGGTTGCAACAAAATGGGGGAGCACATTTTAGTTGATGATACATGAATGGGGGGGATATGTGAGTGCTGATATCTGTTCCTATATTCCCTATCGACTATGTGTGTCATTACCTGAAGGTTGTAGAGGTGAAGATAAGAAGCAATTATGGTAAATGCAGTCGTAAACTATGTGAGTTTAATGTACATTTGTTGCTTGAGGTCTTGTCTTGTGTCTTGTCTCGATGTACATGTTGACTGTAGTCTCCCGATGCTTTTGCTATAATTGCTTGAGCAAAAAGCTTTCTCAATGTCCATAGACTTACAATCTTTGAAGTGTTGGGCTATCGTAAAATTTTAGAGTCACTAGGGAAAATGGGGGTCTATGGCATTGTCCATCAATGGTCTGTGTAAAAGGTTGTCAAATTCTTCTTCCAAGCGGATGTCTTTGTACCTTGGAAGAAAACAAAGGAGAAACGGGTGAAAGAAACGGACCGTGGAATCACATTTTCATCACAACATTGTCTCTATTGTTGGGTCATACATCAAATTAATCGTTGTTAATACAGTGTCCTCGCTTCTTAAACTCATCACTCGGGCATTACGTTTACACTTTGTTAAAACCCGAACGCATCTAAATATCAGACCGACCAATATGATGACACCCAGAATACACAAAAGAAATTTCCCTACATCCATGATAATACCTTGGGCCCATTCTCCTAAACCAGAGAACCAATTTCGTGGGTTCAACCATGACACCCAACTGGTCAGCTCATTACCCACAGCAGCCAGGGTGAGATTGTGTTTGCTTCGGAACTCCCATTTTAATTGTAAAATGTCATCCATCTTTTGGTCTATGACCTCGGCTGGGTCCTCCGTGCTGTTTGTAATGTACGTGCAGCACTTGATTCCATATTGAGTTGCCAGGGTAACACAATACCCGCCTGTCACAGCTGTGAGGTAATTGAGAATCATCCTATGCTGAACCAGTTCTGTTTTGTAGGCTTGTAACTCTTTCCCAGTGTACCTGAATGTGTCGTCATACATTTCGGTGATATTGTCTAATAAATTTGCAAGCGCAGATATATATTTATAATTTATCACTCCTCTAGCGGTACGAGTGATATCTAACGCGAGTAGGAATTGAATCCCGGTGGATTCATGGATCAGGTCAGAGGCTGAATGCTCTGTTCTTTCTATCAAGTGCCGTTTAACGATGTGCTCGTAATGAGTGTGAGTATAAGGAGCTTGGGCACCACGGTGACTATCTTTCATTTTAGGGTGGGATACAGTCATTACCTCAGGCAGTACTTTTCCAATATAACATAACCCTTCTGAATTTGGGGCAAGCCACTTATACGCCTTCCTCCCGCATATGAAGTATGCATCATCGGGGAGAACATATGGGACGGAGTGTGACATAACCATATTACAAATTTTCCATGTGAACTCTCCTAGCCCTAATTCTTCCATCTGTTTAGTACACGTATCAGTTTGTACGATCTGTGCACAGTATCCTGGTGATACTTCTCCAACTCGCATGATCCTGCCTCCTAAGGTGTACCTATACCGAAAGAATTTCCTATGGTCGGCTATCTGGCGTATAAGTTCTGTGTCTATGGGCAATCTGTCGGCTCTATGTGAGAATGTCATGGTTTGATTACTCCATGACACTTCCCAATTTCCCGGCTTTCGGGGATTGGAAATGTTAAAGCACACTAAGGACCTATCCACATGATATTGGTGGAGCTTCAAACTAGGAGGACTAGAGATATTAAACCTCTTGTCCACCGGCCTCCCACCACTTAGCTCAAGTACCTCTCCTACCGTTAAAGGGAATGGTACTAGTCCTGATTTGCTATGGCCTTGAGGTACTTGAGAGCATACCCAACAGTCTGTCTGATTTAACACTTTACCCACTAAGGAGTGATAGTCACTCAATGGATGCCGGTCCATGTGGACATTAAAACTGGACTGACATTTCTTTATGCACCCATCCTCAACTATATTGTCACAATGCCTACAGATGCAGTTCTCTTCAGCTAACAATCCTTCACATTTCCTTCTATTGTCAATGCTACCAGATCGTTTTCTGATACTCGCCTTTACTCGGAGATTATGTTGTTCTTGGAAATCTACGCCTGGATCCTGGTCATCAGAACCCATTCCTGATCCTTTCTCGACCTCCATGGTACTCTCACCGAAACAGACTGCTCTGGTCAACATCATGGGCAACAGGAAAATCCGGATCACAGTCTCTTGGGGCAAGTCCATCTTTGAGGAGTAAAAGGGGAAAAATAAGAAGGGGGAAAGGAAATAGGAGGGAGGTGGGAACTGGAGAAAATAACAAATGGGAAAAAGAAATCTGGCTCGACAAGCTTCCGGTCTTGTTATTCTCAGCGCTCAGGTGTCGTCTCAATCCTCCCTGAACAGACACTCTAGTGATACAACCTCTACCGTCTGTTCTTTATCACGGGACCTCTCTGGGTCAGTGACCTTTTTACAATGAGACGAATGGACCCAAGTCTCTCTCTCGGCAACCTTCAAAGCAGTTGTGCTGGTCAATAAGACTTGATATGGTCCTTCCCATCTGTCAATAAGGCAACCTGAGCGTAGAAAATTCCGTATCATTACATAATCCCCAGGTTCAATGTCATGACAATTACTGTCTGGCAAATCAGGAATCACCAACTTTAGGTTATAATTCTGATTCCTCAATTGCTTACTCATCTTAACCAAGTACTTTACGGTTACTTCATTGTTACATTTCAATAGAGATGAGCGCCTGAAATTTTTCGGGTTTTGTGTTTTGGTTTTGGGTTCGGTTCCGCGGCCGTGTTTTGGGTTCGAACGCGTTTTGGCAAAACCTCACCGAATTTTTTTTGTCGGATTCGGGTGTGTTTTGGATTCGGGTGTTTTTTTCAAAAAACACTAAAAAACAGCTTAAATCATAGAATTTGGGGGTCATTTTGATCCCAAAGTATTATTAACCTCAAAAACCATAATTTACACTCATTTTCAGTCTATTCTGAATACCTCACACCTCACAATATTATTTTTAGTCCTAAAATTTGCACCGAGGTCGCTGTGTGAGTAAGATAAGCGACCCTAGTGGCCGACACAAACACCGGGCCCATCTAGGAGTGGCACTGCAGTGTCACGCAGGATGTCCCTTCCAAAAAACCCTCCCCAAACAGCACATGACGCAAAGAAAAAAAGAGGCGCAATGAGGTAGCTGTGTGAGTAAGATTAGCGACCCTAGTGGCCGACACAAACACCGGGCCCATCTAGGAGTGGCACTGCAGTGTCACGCAGGATGGCCCTTCCAAAAAACCCTCCCCAAACAGCACATGACGCAAAGAAAAAAAGAGGCGCAATGAGGTAGCTGTGTGAGTAAGATTAGCGACCCTAGTGGCCGACACAAACACCGGGCCCATCTAGGAGTGGCACTGCAGTGTCACGCAGGATGTCCCTTCCAAAAAACCCTCCCCAAACAGCACATGACGCAAAGAAAAAAAGAGGCGCAATGAGGTAGCTGTGTGAGTAAGATTAGCGACCCTAGTGGCCGACACAAACACCGGGCCCATCTAGGAGTGGCACTGCAGTGTCACGCAGGATGTCCCTTCCAAAAAAACCTCCCCAAACAGCACATGACGCAAAGAAAAAAAGAGGCGCAATGAGGTAGCTGACTGTGTGAGTAAGATTAGCGACCCTAGTGGCCGACACAAACACCGGGCCCATTTAGGAGTGGCACTGCAGTGTCATGCAGGATGTCCCTTCCAAAAAACCCTCCCCAATCAGCACATGATGCAAAGAAAAAGAAAAGAAAAAAGAGGTGCAAGATGGAATTGTCCTTGGGCCCTCCCACCCACCCTTATGTTGTATAAACAAAACAGGACATGCACACTTTAACCAACCCATCATTTCAGTGACAGGGTCTGCCACACGACTGTGACTGATATGACGGGTTGGTTTGGACCCCCCCCAAAAAAGAAGCAATTAATCTCTCCTTGCACAAACTGGCTCTACAGAGGCAAGATGTCCACCTCATCATCACCCTCCGATATATCACCGTGTACATCCCCCTCCTCACAGATTATCAATTCGTCCCCACTGGAATCCACCATCTCAGCTCCCTGTGTACTTTGTGGAGGCAATTGCTGCTGGTCAATGTCTCCGCGGAGGAATTGATTATAATTCATTTTAATGAACATCATCTTCTCCACATTTTCTGGATGTAACCTCGTACGCCGATTGCTGACAAGGTGAGCGGCGGCACTAAACACTCTTTCGGAGTACACACTTGTGGGAGGGCAACTTAGGTAGAATAAAGCCAGTTTGTGCAAGGGCCTCCAAATTGCCTCTTTTTCCTGCCAGTATAAGTACGGACTGTGTGACGTGCCTACTTGGATGCGGTCACTCATATAATCCTCCACCATTCTATCAATGTTGAGAGAATCATATGCAGTGACAGTAGACGACATGTCCGTAATCGTTGTCAGGTCCTTCAGTCCGGACCAGATGTCAGCATCAGCAGTCGCTCCAGACTGCCCTGCATCACCGCCAGCGGGTGGGCTCGGAATTCTGAGCCTTTTCCTCGCACCCCCAGTTGCGGGAGAATGTGAAGGAGGAGATGTTGACAGGTCGCGTTCCGCTTGACTTGACAATTTTGTCACCAGCAGGTCTTTCAACCCCAGCAGACTTGTGTCTGCCGGAAAGAGAGATCCAAGGTAGGCTTTAAATCTAGGATCGAGCACGGTGGCCAAAATGTAGTGCTCTGATTTCAACAGATTGACCACCCGTGAATCCTTGTTAAGCGAATTAAGGGCTCCATCCACAAGTCCCACATGCCTAGCGGAATCGCTCCGTGTTAGCTCCTCCTTCAATGTCTCCAGCTTCTTCTGCAAAAGCCTGATGAGGGGAATGACCTGACTCAGGCTGGCAGTGTCTGAACTGACTTCACGTGTGGCAAGTTCAAAGGGCATCAGAACCTTGCACAACGTTGAAATCATTCTCCACTGCGCTTGAGACAGGTGCATTCCACCTACTATATCGTGCTCAATTGTATAGGCTTGAATGGCCTTTTGCTGCTCCTCCAACCTCTGAAGCATATAGAGGGTTGAATTCCACCTCGTTACCACTTCTTGCTTCAGATGATGGCAGGGCAGGTTCAGTAGTTTTTGGTGGTGCTCCAGTCTTCTGTACGTGGTGCCTGTACGCCGAAAGTGTCCCGCAATTCTTATGGCCACCGACAGCATCTCTTGCACGCCCCTGTCGTTTTTTAAAAAATTCTGCACCACCAAATTCAAGGTATGTGCAAAACATGGGACGTGCTGGAATTTGCCCATATTTAATGCACACACAATATTGCTGGCGTTGTCCGATGCCACAAATCCACAGGAGAGTCCAATTGGGGTAAGCCATTCCGCGATGATCTTCCTCAGTTGCCGTAAGAGGTTTTCAGCTGTGTGCGTATTCTGGAAAGCGGTGATACAAAGCGTAGCCTGCCTAGGAAAGAGTTGGCGTTTGCGAGATGCTGCTACTGGTGCCGCCGCTGCTGTTCTTGCGGCGGGAGTCCATACATCTACCCAGTGGGCTGTCACAGTCATATAGTCCTGACCCTGCCCTGCTCCACTTGTCCACATGTCCGTGGTTAAGTGGACATTGGGTACAACTGCATTTTTTAGGACACTGGTGAGTCTTTTTCTGACGTCCGTGTACATTCTCGGTATCGCCTGCCTAGAGAAGTGGAACCTAGATGGTATTTGGTAACGGGGGCACACTGCCTCAATAAATTGTCTAGTTCCCTGTGAACTAACGGCGGATACCGGACGCACGTCTAACACCAACATAGTTGTCAAGGCCTCAGTTATCCGCTTTGCAGCAGGATGACTGCTGTGATATTTCATCTTCCTCGCAAAGGACTGTTGAACAGTCAATTGCTTACTGGAAGTAGTACAAGTGGGCTTACGACTTCCCCTCTGGGATGACCATCGACTCCCAGCAGCAACAACAGCAGCGCCAGCAGCAGTAGGCGTTACACGCAAGGATGCATCGGAGGAATCCCAGGCAGGAGAGGAATCGTCAGAATTGCCAGTGACATGGCCTGCAGGACTATTGGCATTCCTGGGGAAGGAGGAAATTGACACTGAGGGAGTTGGTGGGGTGGTTTGCGTGAGCTTGGTTACAAGAGGAAGGGATTTACTGGTCAGTGGACTGCTTCCGCTGTCACCCAAAGTTTTTGAACTTGTCACTGACTTATTATGAATGCGCTGCAGGTGACGTATAAGGGAGGATGTTCCGAGGTGGTTAACGTCCTTACCCCTACTTATTACAGCTTGACAAAGGGAACACACGGCTTGACACCTGTTGTCCGCATTTCTGGTGAAATACCTCCACACCGAAGAGCTGATTTTTTTGGTATTTTCACCTGGCATGTCAACGGCCATATTCCTCCCACGGACAACAGGTGTCTCCCCGGGTGCCTGACTTAAACAAACCACCTCACCATCAGAATCCTCCTGGTCAATTTCCTCCCCAGCGCCAGCAACACCCATATCCTCCTCATCCTGGTGTACTTCAACACTGACATCTTCAATCTGACTATCAGGAACTGGACTGCGGGTGCTCCTTCCAGCACTTGCAGGGGGCGTGCAAATGGTGGAAGGCGCATGCTCTTCACGTCCAGTGTTGGGAAGGTCAGGCATCGCAACCGACACAATTGGACTCTCCTTGTGGATTTGGGATTTCGAAGAATGCACAGTTCTTTGCTGTGCTGCTTTTGCCAGCTTGAGTCTTTTCATTTTTCTAGCGAGAGGCTGAGTGCTTCCATCCTCATGTGAAGCTGAACCACTAGCCATGAACATAGGCCAGGGCCTCAGCCGTTCCTTGCCACTCCGTGTCGTAAATGGCATATTGGCAAGTTTACGCTTCTCCTCCGACAATTTTATTTTAGGTTTTGGAGTCCTTTTTTTTCTGATATTTGGTGTTTTGGATTTGACATGCTCTGTACTATGACATTGGGCATCGGCCTTGGCAGACGACGTTGCTGGCATTTCATCGTCTCGGCCATGACTAGTGGCAGCAGCTTCAGCACGAGGTGGAAGTGGATCTTGATCTTTCCCTAATTTTGGAACCTCAACATTTTTGTTCTCCATATTTTAATAGGCACAACTAAAAGGCACCTCAGGTAAACAATGGAGATGGATACTAGTATACAATTATGGACTGCCTGCCGAGTGCAGACACAGAGGTAGCCACAGCCGTGAACTACCGTACTGTACTGTGTCTGCTGCTAATATAGACTGGTTGATAAAGAGATGTCTATGTAACTATGTATGTATAAAGAAGAAAGAAAAAAAAACCACGGTTAGGTGGTATACAATTATGGACGGACTGCCTGCCGAGTGCAGACACAGAGGTAGCCACAGCCGTGAACTACCGTACTGTACTGTGTCTGCTGCTAATAATATAGACTGGTTGATAAAGAGATGTCGTAGTAGTATGTATGTATAAAGAAGAAAGAAAAAAAAACCACGGTTAGGTGGTATACAATTATGGACGGACTGCCTGCCGAGTGCAGACACAGAGGTAGCCACAGCCGTGAACTACCGTACTGTACTGTGTCTGCTGCTAATATAGACTGGTTGATAAAGAGATGTCTATGTAACTATGTATGTATAAAGAAGAAAGAAAAAAAAACCACGGTTAGGTGGTATACAATTATGGACGGACTGCCTGCCGAGTGCAGACACAGAGGTAGCCACAGCCGTGAACTACCGTACTGTACTGTGTCTGCTGCTAATATAGACTGGTTGATAAAGAGATGTCTATGTAACTATGTATGTATAAAGAAGAAAGAAAAAAAAACCACGGTTAGGTGGTATACAATTATGGACGGACTGCCTGCCGAGTGCAGACACAGAGGTAGCCACAGCCGTGAACTACCGTACTGTACTGTGTCTGCTGCTAATATAGACTGATTGATAAAGAGATGTCTATGTAACTATGTATGTATAAAGAAGAAAGAAAAAAAAACCACGGTTAGGTGGTATACAATTATGGACGGACTGCCTGCCGAGTGCAGACACAGAGGTAGCCACAGCCGTGAACTACCGTACTGTACTGTGTCTGCTGCTAATATAGACTGGTTGATAAAGAGATGTCTATGTAACTATGTATGTATAAAGAAGAAAGAAAATAAACCACGGTTAGGTGGTATACAATTATGGACGGACTGCCTGCCGAGTGCAGACACAGAGGTAGCCACAGCCGTGAACTACCGTACTGTACTGTGTCTGCTGCTAATATAGACTGGTTGATAAAGAGATGTCTATGTAACTATGTATGTATAAAGAAGAAAGAAAAAAAACCACGGTTAGGTGGTATACAATTATGGACGGACTGCCTGCCGAGTGCAGACACAGAGGTAGCCACAGCCGTGAACTACCGTACTGTACTGTGTCTGCTGCTAATATAGACTGGTTGATAAAGAGATGTCGTAGTAGTATGTATGTATAAAGAAGAAAAAAAAACCACGGTTAGGTGGTATACAATTATGGACGGACTGCCTGCCGAGTGCAGACACAGAGGTAGCCACAGCCGTGAACTACCGTACTGTGTCTGCTGCGACTGGATGATAAATGATATAAAAAATATATATATATCACTACTGCAGCCGGACAGGTATATATTATATATTATATAATGACGGACCTGCTGGACACTGTCTGTCAGCAGAATGAGTTTTATTTTTATAGAATAAAAAAAACAACAACACACAAGTGAAGTCACACGACGAGTGTTTAACTTTTTCAGGCAATCACAATATAAGTATACTACTAACTATACTGGTGGTCAGTGTGGTCAGGTCACTGGTCAGTCACACTGGCAGTGGCACTCCTGCAGCAAAAGTGTGCACTGTTTAATTTTAATATAATATTATGTACTCCTGGCTCCTGCTATAACCTATAACTGGCACTGCAGTGCTCCCCAGTCTCCCCCACAATTATAAGCTGTGTGAGCTGAGCAGTCAGACAGATATATAATATATATAGATGATGCAGCACACTGGGCTGAGCCTGAGCAGTGCACACAGATATGGTATGTGACTGAGTCACTGTGTGTATCGCTTTTTTCAGGCAGAGAACGGATATATTAAATAAACTGCACTGTCTGGTGGTCACTCACTATATAATATTATGTACTCCTGGCTCCTGCTATAACCTATAACTGGCACTGCAGTGCTCCCCAGTCTCCCCCACAATTATAAGCTGTGTGAGCTGAGCAGTCAGACAGATATATAATATATATAGATGATGCAGCACACTGGGCTGAGCCTGAGCAGTGCACACAGATATGGTATGTGACTGAGTCACTGTGTGTATCGCTTTTTTCAGGCAGAGAACGGATATATTAAATAAACTGCACTGTCTGGTGGTCACTCACTAGTAAACTCTCTGCACTCTCTACACTTCTACAGTACTCCTCCTAGTCCTAAGCTCCAGTAAATCTCTCTCTCTTATAATCTAAATGGAGAGGACGCCAGCCACGTCCTCTCACTATCAATCTCAATGCACGTGTGAAAATGGCGGCGACGCGCGGCTCCTTATATAGAATCCGAGTCTCGCGAGAATCCGACAGCGTCATGATGACGTTCGGGCGCGCTCGGGTTAACCGAGCAAGGCGGGAGGATCCGAGTCTGCTCGGACCCGTGAAAAAAACCATGAAGTTCGGGCGGGTTCGGATTCAGAGAAACCGAACCCGCTCATCTCTACATTTCAAATCATCCTGGGGGTTAATCATAACATGGGGTTGTCGACCAAACAGAATTTCAAAAGGAGACAGATTAAGAGGGGACCTGGGAGTGGTTCTGATGCTGTATAATACGATTGGTAAAGCTTCAGGCCATAACAGTCCTGTTTCAGTCATTACCTTGCTCAATTTATTTTTAATAGTGCTGTTTACTCTTTCCACCTTCGCGCTCGCCTGGGGGCGGTACGGAGTATGCAGCTTACTATTAATTCCCATCAACTTACACATTGTTTGAAAGACTTCACCTGTGAAATGGGTACCCCTATCACTTTCAATTATTCTAGGGATACCGTATCTACACACAAATTCCTGCACAATTTTCTTTGCAGTAAATACAGCGGTATTTGTGGCCGCAGGAAATGCTTCAACCCAATTTGAGAATACATCAATACAGACCAAAACATACTTTAAATTTCTACAAGGTGGCAATTGTATGAAATCAATTTGTATCACCTGGAAAGGGCCATCTATTGGAGGGATATGAGATGGCTCTGTCGGTATTGCCTTTCCGATATTCTTCCTCAAGCAGGTAAGGCATGTCATCGCTCTTTTACCCGCATGGGAAGAAAATCCTGGGGCGCACCAATAAGCTCTTACTAGCTTACACATCCCTTCTTTGCCTAGATGAGTCAGCCCATGTGCTGCTTCCGCTAGACTTGGAAGGTATGCTCTGGGTGCCACTGGTTTACCATGTCCATCTGTCCAGAGTCCTGAGGACTCCTGGTCATATCCTTTTGACTTCCAAACTGCCTTTTCCTGTGGAGAACACAAATTTTGCATTTCACACAATTTCTGTGTGTTTACAGTATCAAATACCATCAATCGTGTACTATCTGTTTGTATGGGGTTACTAGCTGCTGATTTAGCAGCTTCGTCTGCTCGGCTGTTACCAAGTGATACCGGGTCTTGGCTATATGTGTGAGCTTTACACTTGATAACAGCCACTCTGTCGGGTTCCTGTATCGCTGTTAGAAGTCTTTTGATGTGGGCTGCATGCGCTACGGGTGTGCCAGCTGCCGTCATGAAATTTCTGAGGCGCCATAGGGCTCCGAAATCATGGACTACTCCGAATGCGTACCTAGAATCTGTGTAGATATTGGCTGACTTGCCCTTAGCCAATTCACATGCTCTGGTCAGGGCAACCAGTTCAGCAACTTGTGCTGAGTGAGGTGGGCCTAGCGGTTCTGCTTCTATGGTACCTTGGTCATCTCCGACTGCGTATACAGTACACAAGTCTCCCGAGTCCATCTGTCTGTGACAACTACCGTCAGTGTAGAAAGTAAAATCTACATCTTCCAGTGGGTTGTCACTGATGTCAGGCCTTGCCGTGAAATTTTGGGTCAAATATTCCATACAATCATGTGTGTCATCCTCTGTATTAAATCCTCCTTCACCATTATTCTCATCCTCCACCCTTTGTGCCTGTCCAGGCACACCTGGGAGATACGTTGCAGGATTTAATGCGCTGCATCTCCTTATGGTAATGTTTACGGGGGCCATCAATGCCAATTCCCATCTTGTAAACCGCGCTGATGAGACGTGTCTGGTTTGGGCAGAATTTAGTAAGGCTGACACTGCATGTGGTGTATGGATTGTGAGGTTGTGTCCTAGCACTACATCTTCGCTTTTTGTAACTAGCAATGCTATCGCTGCAACGCTTCGCAAGCATGTGGGGAGGGATCGCGCTACCGTATCTAGCTGAGCGCTGTAGTAGGCTACCGGCCTGCTGGCATCACCATGCTTCTGGGTTAGGACACCTGCTGCGCAACCAGCACTCTCTGTTCCGTACAGCTCAAAGGGTTTCCCATAGTCAGGCATACCTAATGCCGGTGCCTGCGTTAGGCACTGTTTAAGTCTCTCAAATGCCATCTCGGATTCGTCTGTGTGCGAGATCCGATCAGGTTTACTTGATGAGACCATCTCCTGCAAAGGTAGGGCTAGTATGGAAAAACCTGGGATCCAGATACGGCAATACCCACACATTCCTAAAAACGTTCTAATCTGTTGCTGGGTTTGTGGCAGGGTCATGTCACGAATTGCTTGAATTCTATCAGCGGTAAGGTGTCTCAGTCCTTGTGTTAGACAGTGTCTCAAATACCTCACACGAGTCTGGCATAATTGTAACTTGTCTTTGGAAACCTTGTGTCCTGTGTCTGAAAGATGAGACAGGAGCTGTTTCATATCTCTCAGGGACGCTTCCAATGAATCTGAACACAGTAGTAAATCGTCCACGTACTGTATCAATACTGATCCACTCACTGGTTGTAAAGACTGTAAACAATCATGCAGGGCTTGTGAGAAAATACTTGGACTGTCTATGAAACCTTGGGGTAAGCGAGTCCATGTATATTGAACTCCTCTGTATGTAAATGCAAATAAATATTGGCTGTCAGGGTGCAGAGGTACCGAGAAGAAAGCGGAGCAGAGGTCAATCACAGTGAAAAATTTGGCAGTGGGAGGGATTTGCATTAGGATGACAGCTGGATTTGGCACTACGGGGAATTGACTCTCAACTATTTTGTTGATCCCTCTTAGATCCTGCACTAATCGGTAGCCCCTCCCCCCACTCTTTTTAACAGGGAAGATGGGACTATTTGCAGTGCTGGACATCCTTACCAGAATGCCCTGTTGTAGCAAGCGCTCTATTACAGGGTAAACTCCTAACTCCACCTCTGGCTTCAGAGGATATTGTGGGATTTTTGGAGCTATCCTACCATCTTTTACTTGCACAACTACTGGGGCTACATTTGCCATCAATCCAGTGTCTTGTCCATCTTTGGTCCAAAGTGACTCCGGTATCTGGGAAATCATTTCTTCTACCTTGGACGGACACCTATTTATAATAACAGTGTGTGACATTAATCTTGTTGGGGAGTCTAGCATATCTTGCGCTTCCTGAGCGTGGTTTTCGGGTATGTCCAAGAACACACCTTCAGGAGTACAGTATATGACGCATCCCATTTTGCACAGTAAATCTCTCCCTAAGAGATTAGTCGGAGCCGATGCAGCCAGCAGGAAAGAATGCTTGGTATGCAAAGGCCCTATCGTAATCTCTGCGGGTTTGCTTAAAGGGTAGTGCTGTACTACTCCTGTTACTCCCATGGCTGGAATTGTTTTACCAGTGGTTCTCATGCCCACGGTCGAATTTATCACTGACTTGGCCGCCCCCGTATCTACAAGGAAATTTAGAGATTTACCAGCTACATCAATTGTGACCTCGGGTTCACTTCCAAGGTTCGCAATTAATTTCACTGGCTGTAGATTACAGGTGTGGCCTCGCCCCTATGGTGCGTGGTGGCCTCCCTGTATTGCGCTGGCAGCTATTACCTGTGTAGGGGGTAAATGGGATCTATCAGTGACTTGCCAGTCTCTTTTTGGGGGATACCTTTTTGTTTCCCCTGCGTGTGGCTCATAACTCTGTCTCTGCGGTCCTTGCTCCCAATTTCGTGTGTCATGTCGTTGTCTAGGGGGTTGGTATGATCTTTGTGCATTCTTTGATTTACAGTCTCGTGCAAAATGTCCCTCTTTATGACAGTAATAACAAGTTACCACATTTGACTTACCCACAGGGGTCGGAGATTTATACAGAGATGGCCTTGTGGTCAGGGCCTGTATACTTACGGCCATTAACTTATCACTTTGTGACTCCCTGTGTCTGGTGATATTCCGTTCATGATCAACAGCGGCCTCTCTCAAAGTAGCCACCGACAGACCTCGCCAACATGGTTGGGTGGTCCGTACCCTTGTCTTTAATACTTCTTTTAAACCTTCCATTAACACAGATACTGCTACTGCCCTATGATTTATATTTGTCGAAATATCTTCTATGCCTGTATACTTAGCCATTTCCTGTAGTGCCCGATGAAAATAATCAGCAGCTGTTTCTCCCTCTTTTTGTTTGATGGTAAAAATTTTATTCCATTTGGCAACAGCTGGAAAATACTCTTTTAACTGTAAATTTATTCTCTTTACATTATCTTGGTTGTACACATCCGTAAGGGGTACATCTTCATCTAATTTACAGTCAGCTAAAAATCTTGCTGAGTCGACATTGGAGGGTAAACATGCCCTCAGCAATATCTGCCAGTCTTTGTTATTGGGCTCCACAGTATTTCCTAGATCTCTAATGTATTTCTGACTAGCAGCTAGATCTTTCCTAGGATCAGGGAATTCAGACACCATTGTTCTTAATTCCATTCGGGAAAAGGGGCAGTGCATGGCGATGTTTCTGACAGGAGTGATTCCTGAAGTGTCAGTTTTCCCATTTGGCACTGCTATTACCCTAACGGGATTAAGTCCAATAACATCCTTCTGAGTAGATTCTACAATATGTGGTGAAATGGTTTCAGCATAGTGTATGGTGCCGTACTTACCAGATGATACGACCTCACATGTCCCTCCGCTAGGGGGCTTTGACGCTAATCTTACGGGTTGGGCCGTGCCCACGGTTGTTTCTGCTATGGTGGCTGCTAGAGAGAGTGCCGATATTGTTGTTGGCTCATCGGGATCAGTACTAAATGCCGCCGGTCGGAATCCCGGCGGTCGAAATACCGACGCCGGAATCCCGACCACACAATCCCGACAGGGGTGGTGAGCGGAACGCAGCCCCTTGCGGGCTCGCGATCACACTCCTGGGGAAAGTTTAAAACAGGGTACAGCTTGCACGGGTTAGTATTTGCATCGATAATCTTAGTCACATTATTCTTAACATTTATACAGTTACTAAGTGCATGTTTATCATTCACCAGTGTGCCATTCTCTGTGACCACCTGTTTTCCTGTTTTGTATGGTGGCGGTGGCGCCGTGGCTATCAGTTTCTTGATATGGTTAGATCCAGCCGCCTGAGCCAATCCTCTCTGTATGTCACCCTCCTGCTGCCATAACTGTAAATAGTCATAATGTTTGATTCGTCTCTTTGCAGATTTAATGAGACATATCCTTCTCCTTAGATTTTGCAACACATCTGGGCTAAAACTGCCTACCCGTGGGAACTTTTCCCCATTGTGCACAGTCATTCTTTCCCATTCATCACACAAAACCTCTGTGTGTGATCCGTATTTCTCACACATTACATACCTTGCCGACCCGATTGGTCGGTTTATTAAGTCAACCCGAACCGAGGTTGATCGCCCCCTACCTGAACAACTGGCCCCCATCCTTGCAGGTGTTGCTTTCACTACCTCTGACCTTCAAATCAGGGTCTTCAGCGAACCCTTACAAAACCAAGATGTCCTGGGCAGGCCGGCGGCAAAGTTTACCGAGTACTCCACTCACTCGCCCACGTCGACCAATACGCCCACACACTGCCTTAGCGCTGGCGTACTCAACCTAGGGCCCCTGCGACCTGAACCTCTATTTACTGGAACATGTGGGTGTGATCCTCAGAGCACTTAACCCTTTCCAGTAACTATTGGTTGTTGGATAGTTCCCAAGTGACTAGCGAACTTCCCTTAAAATAAAAAAAATATTACACAAATCACGTTAGAATGTACAAATAGCGTTTGTGACCCCTCTAGCGTACGCAAATGGTACTGGGTCAAGTTACTAACTAATGCACACAATTACGTGCGGTACAATCGTTCTGCACATAAGCAACTAATCTTATGTGCGGAGCGACCAGTGGAATCGAAAATTGTGGCTGCGAATTCCTTCAGCCTGAGCTTAATGGCCTATATGGGTTCCGCACCAACCCTTACTGGTGTTGTGCTACTCTTTATCTATAGCGGACTTCTTAGTCTGCTGTACCTGGACCTCCTGGTCTGTCTGGACCTCCTGGTCTGTGCTACAGTAGACCTCCTGGTCTGCTATACTCTAATGCTCTTTTTTAATGTTTAACAAGGGATGCCTCCCAAGCCACCATGCAGTCACTTACACGTATGTACCTTCACGAGAACTCGATTTCCTTTGGTTCATCCCCAAAAATTAGAAACTTATATATATATGTATACACACTCTTTCACCTCATATACACTTTACTTTCGTTTCTGCGCAGAAATCCCTTTCATTCAGTAACACAGTCTAGTCCAGATGGGTTGCAAATTAGAGAAGGCTCTATTAGCTTAAAATTTTGGACACTGAAATTGACTTGCGCTATTATCGCGTTGCCTCCTTTTCGCCTATTTAAAATAATACTATCGTGTGATTTGTATTATGTGGGCGTACCTAGACACTCCGTTGCGTAATATACGCTCCGTGCGTCGACCCTTGCGTCGCGTACACTTGTTCTGCCCCTTGTTAGAGACACGTGTACACAGGCCAGACACGTCCGCAGTAACACAAATAACACCTGTCTATCAATGCAAATTATATTTAGCTATAATCATTTACCGAACACCACACAGATTCCACTGTATCAACCTTTAACTAGGCCAGGCTGTGTGCGTGTTTTTATAATTACTCCTTTAAGTATTAATTTTAACTTTTAACTACCAATAGCAACAAATCTTTCTCAGCACGTTATCAATTGTGAAATGGCAAACAGGAAGGTGATATGTGAAAATACACAAATGAAAAGAGATACAGTTGTGTGTGTGCATGCGTGTGTACGCAAAACAGAAATAAACAGTTTAAAAAAAAACAATAGCGTATTGTTCTTACCTCCGGTTCCGGATCCCACCAGCACTCCTTCAATCTAGCGAAACAGACGCTTATCTAGTCAGCACTCCTGTATCCCGATACGAAGGGATACTGCCTTCCCGCCCTTGCTGATGGATAACGTTTGTTTTCGCTAGTGCGGATATGTGGAGGACGGACGAGCCGCCAATTGATAATGCTGATTTAAATTATCTTATAACTTTACAATAATGGGTAAGAGACACAGTACGCAATTGGCGTATGGGGTACCGTAAGGGTACGTATTTAGCGTAGCATACGCTAGGCCGTGATCGAGACGCACATGCGGCACGCTCGCTCACAGCTTAATGCGTGGTGTCGAGCACGCTATAGGCGAGCGACAACCGTAATGCTACGCTATCAGCGTAGCGGACGCTCGAGACCACGAGGAGATCACGAGCGGCGCGGACGCTCACAAGATGTCAATCAGTAAACCTTGAATGTAACACATAGAAAGGATATTCTTATACTGTAAACCTTGTACTGAAACACTGTAGCGATATAACGCTGCTTAACCTTGTTAACACTAAAGCTGTTTGAGCGATCGAGACGCTCCTATTACTCTCTGCAATGTAATGAACACACGATACCGTGCTAAGGATCCAACACCTTTACTAACAAGCTTTTAGTTATATCGAAAAGGGGTAAAACAGTTACAAGTCATACACTACATACTAACATATAATTCTAACAGAATATCTAGACAGAAATATACAATAACGTTACAATCTTAAACTAAACAGAGAGAGAGAGAGAATGTGGCCAATACAAACAAAGAGCGAGATAATCACAGAGAATTACTTACACACACACTGGGAACGATCGCAGCGCAGCCTGGTACCAGTCCCGAGTTTGTCAATATGAAAACCGTTTGTGGAGAGAGTGGGGGAGCTGTTCAGGCTGGCTGATCTTATATACACTGGGTACAGTATACTACAATGGGACCTACAATCTCATTGTTCATTGGACACAGGAATGTCTCCTCGCATCATATCAAAAGGTCATAGGTTAGTTTGTACAGGTGGGCTGTGATTATTTTAAACAGCTCAGGTGGGTGGGAATCTCCGGATTCCCGCCGCATGGATAATGAACTGCAAATATAGAATATGTCCAGAAACTACTAATGGCCATAACTACACGCAGGAGCGATTAATCTTTACCTAACCAACACCGGATTATTGCTATTAAAATACTCTTCGGTTAGGTACCAGACACCACTGTTCAACCTTAATCAGACCCTTTGTACCACGCAAAGAGGGATTCCCAAGTCCGTGAACAAGTCACATTAAACAAACTTACAGTTATTACTAAAAGGAACATTATCTATAAAACATGCTATATGGATTTATTATCTAACGATTGAGTCGCCCGCTAGACGCACACAAACTCTACCGTAAATGCACATACCACGCGCTCGAGCGCATGGCCGAGGCGCCATCTCGCGGCTGCGTGTATCCGCACGCACGGGAGAGAATGTGCACGTGCAGCAGGCACGCGCATAAGATGAATATATGGCAACGTGCAGCGTGATATTTTTCTGACTTTGACAAATATTAGTAGGATAAACATGTATAGTCCATTTCAGGAACAGAAACATATAGGGCATGATACTGAGAAGGATTCAAGCGACCACAAATGCGGATGTCTGCAGTAGCCAGATCTACTACCTTATGCTAATACGAGTATCCAGCCATCTATGTCAGCTACCGACAATCTTCATGCGGATTGTCGCACTGCCCAGTGTTTTCCATTCGCATCTGTCATCATTGGTATTGGCAGTTAACACCCAGCTCATGCTGCATACTGGCTTCGGCACCACTCGCACACCCTAGTTCAAGGGTGTATTGGGATTTAAACCAGCCTGGGAAATTTCGGGAAGCAGCCCTAATGAGGGCAGGATCTTTTGAGAGGGTGTGGTCAGCCAGGGTAGGGGTGGTGTTATTCCCTCTTCATATATCCTGTATCCTCATTTTATTACATTAGAATACAGTATGCACAATTTTTCCCCTCGTATTTGCCACAGTACTTCCCTTTTTTCTCATGAGGGGGTAGATTCAGCGCACGGGGGGGGGGGGGGGACTAGGATTAGCTGTGGGAGGATAGATGGTTAGGGTTAGGCTTGGGTGGGTGGGGGGGAATGGTTAGGCTGCGAGGTTTGGTTGGGGCAAGTCTGTGTGGGGGGGTTTGCATAGTTAGAGTTAGGCTGCGGTGGTCAAGGTTAGGCTGGGGGTTCGAGTAGGTTAGGGGAATGGCAAGGTCCTTTAGCCCACTTGAATTTAAACTTATTCCAGATAGAAGTGGCTTCTGATAACCTTTAAGGTTTGAGCACCTTTACGGCACTGTAGTAGCTACTCACCAGGCCCTCCTTACTTGAAAAGAGGCTGCTTGTGGGGGAGATCTGGACGCTATTCGCCTCACTGCACTCCAGCTGGGCCAGCTGTGGCCTTCTCAATCCCTCCAATGGGGAGCTCCGGTTCCCAGGATATCTCTCATCAAGGCCCAAAGCCTTCAGGGATCTTAACGGGGGGAGGGGGGGGGTCCACACATACTTGGACTGCACATTGCCCCTTCCCTCCCACACACACATGCAGATTGCCACCTCCACACACTTGGACTGATATGTGGATTGCTACCCCCCCCCCCTCTTCTTCTCCTCCCCACATGTACACACACAGTTGGACTGCAGAATGGCCCCAAACACACACTTAGACTTAGAAACATAGAAACATAGAATTTGACGGCAGATAAGAAACACTTGGTCCATCTAGTCTGCCCCTTTTTCATCCTTTAGGTAATCTCAACCCTTTTTGAAACCTTAATTCTTTGTAAGGATATTCATATGCCTATCCCAAGCATGTTTAAATTGCTCTCCCTGCCTCCTTCCCACGCACACTTGACTTGGATTTATTCTCCCTCCTAACACTGGACTGCAGATTGTGATCCCACACACTTGAACTGCACGCTTCCTCCCCCCATACATTCATACACACGCACACACATAGTGACCTACCGGCACTGCCCGTTGCGGCCAGCTGGGGAGTAATAGCTAGGCACAGCTCTGCAATAGCATGGGAGCACTTCCTTTTTGGTAATCTTCATGGTACTTCCGCTCTCGTGGCTGGCGAGGGTGCTGACCTACTCAATACCTGTGCCCTGGGTCAGTACACTCCCCTCCAACAGCCCCGGGTGGATGACCCAGCCGACACAAAGACACTGGGTGCCGAGGGATGGCCCGGAGCACACAGAGATTACAATGAGTCGGGTGTTTCCAGTTTGCATGCAACAGTGTCAGTTTGGGCCAACGTCAGCCTGGCAGAGGCCGTATTGGACCGGTCAATCGGGAACTTACCCGGTATCTCGGTGGCCCAATCCGCCCCTACCCTAGTTACAGCCTTGCTGGTTGCAAAAGATCTGTCTGAAACAGATGCCCCATCTCCATTCACATGTGTCAAACAAGCACGTAAGTCAGCTACACATTGTCAGCACTCTCATGACGTCTGTGTTAGGCGCCGAGGGTCCGCCCGTCAGTGCGGCCCGGCGCCTAGCAACTAGGGACGCCGCATGCGGACAGCCGCCGGCTCCCTAGCAACGCTAGACGCCGGGCGCACGGAGCCGCTCAGACCCTAGCAACGGGGACGCCACTGTCGGACCGCGTTCCCCGTTGCTGGGTCTAGATTAATCACCTCATTGGTATCCTGGCCGTGCAGCATGCAGCTGCACGGCATGATTGTTAATTACCCTGTCTGGCTCCTGATTGGAGAGCTCCCAGTTAAAAGCACTCTCTGGACTTCTCACAGACGCCGGTAATAGCTTCCTGTTTGCTGTGTCTGTTGCAGAGAGTTTTCCAGTCCTGTCTATCCGGTCGTTCCTGTCCTCAGTGGTCCTATACTCGGAAGTTGTCATCTTTTCCTGGAGTCCTGACCGAGCACCTTTAACATCCTGTGGTGTTCGTGAGTCGCGGCGTAGCCGTGTGTTGCGGCTTGACCGCTTACTATTTATTATTTGGTTATATTGTGTTTCGGAGCTTTTGCGGAGGATTCCGCTCCCACAAATCCACTCTGGTATCCAGCGGTGCTGGATAGGAGTAACGGATTCGTGGATTTTTGGTTGTCCTTTTCCCTGGCGGTTTGTCCGCACATACTTCTGGTTTAAGTTAGTTAGCTTGTAGCCCCTGGCCTGGTTGCTTAGTCAGAGGGCCCCTTGTTATCACCCTGTCTCGGATTTCCCTTTGTCTCCCATTAAGACCTGAGGGGGCATCGGAGTTGGGCAGACATAATCCGCCCTTCAAACGCGGCTGCCATGGGCTCAAGCAACCATAGTCTCGCAGGGGATTTCTGATAACACGGGCGAGACAACGGAGTTAGGGCGCCAGGGGTTACTAGGCTTTCCTGCTCCCGTAACCAGCATTCCATTCCAGTACTCTGACCTCCGTCCTAAGATCACCTCTGGTCAGACGTACTGGTATCATAACATTATTACCGGCCCAACTAAAATTTAAAATTAAACAGGGTTTGATTTTTTCCCTTATTTCAGTTTGGAAGATTTGTCGGCCTCATGAATCCCACTGGTGTAGGGCCAAATCCTGGCCAGCTTCTAGTTAGTCAGATTCAAGAACTTACTCAGATGGTTCAGGATCTATCCCTTCGGGTGAGGTCACAGGAAGATCTGTTACGGACATCCCCGAGGGTCGTTCCTGAACCAAAAATGCATTTGCCTGACCGTTTTTCTGGGGATAGAAAGCAGTTTTTTTAATTTTAAAGAGTCTTGTAAACTTTATTTTCGTTTAAGACCAGTCTCCTCAGGTACGGAATCTCAGCGGGTCGGAATTATTATTTCTTTACTTCAGGGGGATCCCCAGACCTGGGCTTTTGGTTTAAGAACTGACGATCCGGCATTGTTGTCTGTAGACGCCTTTCTGGGGTCTTTAGGGCTATTGTATGATGACCCTGATAGAGAGGCATCCGCCGAGAGTCATTTGCGTGCTCTCAGACAGGGTAAGAATCCCGCAGAGATTTATTGTACGGAGTTTCGCCGTTGGTCGAACGACTGTGGATGGAATGACCCAGCCCTGCGCAGTCTGTTTCGCCTCGGCTTATCTGAGTCTATAAAAGACAGTCTCCTTCAGTATCCCGCTCCTTAGACTCTTGATAAACTCATGGAGCTTTCTATTAAGATTGATCGTCGTCTCAGAGAGCGGAGGGCTGAAAAAGGAGCATCTGTCGGGTCTACTCCTGGTGTTTTTTCCATTCCTGTGGACATAGAGGAGCCCATGCAGATAGGTCTCTCCAAGCTGTCTCCTGAAGAAAGAACCAGAAGGCAAAATTCTGGTATTTGTTTGTACTGTGGGAGTAAGGGACATTTTGCCCGTAATTGTCCGAACAAGTCGGGAAACGCCTCGATCAAGTGAATTGTGAGGGGGTTCACTTTGGTCTGCAGCTTATCTCCTCAAATAATTCACTGTTAGTCCCAGCTAAAGTTTCCTTTGGCAGCCTCTGTTCCTCGGTGTCGGCTTTTGTTGACAGTGGAGCTGCAGGGAACTTTATGGACTTAACGTGGGCCAAGGCCTTAGGTATTCCTCAGTTAGCCTTGGGTAGGTGTATCACCATGCATGGTTTAGATGGGAGTCCCTTGTCCAATGGGGTTATTTCTCTCTGTACACCTCCTGTACTATTTTCGGTAGGAGCTCTTCATTCCGAAAAAATTGAATTTTTCCTTACCCATTGCCCAGCAGTTCCAGTGGTTCTGGGTCACCCTTGGCTGGCCTTTCATAATCCCATCATTGATTGGCAGTCGGGGGAGATCTCACAGTGGGGTACCATCTGTAATAAGGAATGTATTACGCTTCCCATCAGAATAGCTGCTGTCATTCCCGCACCCATTCCTGTGGAATACCAGGATTTTGTTGATGTATTTTCCGAGGGCAATGCGGACATTCTGCCTCCCCATCGGCCTTATGATTGTGCTATTGAGCTAATTCCTGGTGCCACTTTGCCTAAGGGAAGGTTATATGCATTGTCCGGACCAGAAACTGTGGCCATGAATGAATATGTTAAAGAAAGCCTAGGGAAAGGATTTATCAGGCCGTCTAAATCCCCTTTAAGTGCAGGCTTCTTCTTTGTGGAGAAGAAGGATGGATCACTCAGACCTTGCATTGACTTTAGAGCCTTGAATAAAATCTCAGTAAAAAATACTTACCCTTTGCCGCTGATTTCTGTCCTCTTTGATCAGCTACGTTCGGCTGTGATTTTTTCTAAGATTGACCTGAGAGGAGCATATAACCTCATCCGAATCAAGTCAGGGGATGAGTGGAAAACGGCATTCAGTACTCAGTCGGGTCACTATGAGTATCTGGTTATGCCATTCGGCCTGTCTAACGCTCCGGCAGTTTTCCAGGATCTCATTAACGATGTGCTCCGTGATTTTCTTGGAAGATTCGTAGTAGTCTATTTAGACGATATCTTGATATATTCTGACTCTATTGAACAACACGTTACCCAGGTGCGTCAGGTTCTAAAAAAATTACGTGAAAATCACCTATATGCCAAGCTGGAGAAGTGTGAATTTCATGTCACGGAGGTATCCTTTTTAGGGTACATTATTTCCCCTCGGGGATTCTGTATGGAACCGAAGAAGCTCCAAGCCATCCTTAGTTGGGCGCAACCCACCAACTTAAAAGCAATTCAGCGCTTTTTAGGGTTTGCGAATTATTATAGAAGATTTATTCACTCTTTCTCCGACCTAGTTGCTCCCATTGTGGCACTGACTAAGAAGGGAGCGGATCCAACCAACTGGTCACGTGAAGCTGAGTTATCTTTTCAGGCCTTGAAACAAGCCTTTGTATCAGCCCCGTCCTCAGACATCCCAACCCAGAATTGCCTTTCATTGTTGAGGTTGATGCCTCGGAGGTTGGAGTAGGGGCTATCCTATCTCAGAAGGATCCGGATTCTCTAGAATTACATCCTTGTGCCTTTATGTCCAGGAAATTCTCATCTGCTGAATCCAACTACGATGTTGGTAACCGGGAATTACTGGCTATTAAATGGGCTTTCGAGGAGTGGAGGCATTGGCTTGAGGGAGCAACACATACCATTTCAGTTTTGACTGATCACAAAAATCTTCAGTACATTGGCCCTCATTCCGAGTTGTTCGCTCTGTATTTTTCATCGCATCGCAGTGAAAATCCGCTTAGTACGCATGCGCAATGTTCGCACAGCGACTGCGCCAAGTAACTTTACTATGAAGAAAGTATTTTTACTCACGGCTTTTTCATCGCTCCGGCGATCGTAATGTGATTGACAGGAAATGGGTGTTACTGGGCGGAAACACGGCGTTTCAGGGGCGTGTGGCTGAAAACGCTACCGTTTCCGGAAAAAACGCAGGAGTGGCCGGAGAAACGGTGGGAGTGCCTGGGCGAACGCTGGGTGTGTTTGTGACGTCAACCAGGAACGACAAGCACTGAACTGATCGCACAGGCAGAGTAAGTCTGGAGCTACTCTGAAACTGCTAAGTAGTTAGTAATCGCAATATTGCGAATACATCGGTCGCAATTTTAAGAAGCTAAGATTCACTCCCAGTAGGCGGCGGCTTAGCGTGTGTAACTCTGCTAAATTCGCCTTGCGACCGATCAACTCGGAATGAGGGCCATTGAATCAGCTAAACGGCTGAATGCCCGGCAAGCTCGTTGGGCTTTATTTTTTACTCGTTTCAAGTTTATTATCACCTTCAGGCCAGGTTCCAAGAATGCCAAGGCGGATGCCCTGTCACGCAGTTTTCTTCCAGTTCATGATAACAGTCCTGTTACTCCCATACTTCCGCCTTCAGTCATTCGGGCAGGCCTCACACAAGATTTATTTACCCAGTTAAAGCAGCTTCAACATCAAGCTCCTGGAAATACTCCTGCTGGTCGTCTTTATGTCCCTGAGTTTTTGAGAGCAACTGTTTTGACGGAGTTTCATGATAGGAAAGTTGCCGGGCATCCGGGGATCGCTAAGACTTTGGAATTAGTCTCCCGCTCAGTATGGTGGCCTGGTCTTTCCAAAGACATTAAGGAGTTTGTTTTTTCGTGTCAGGTCTGTGCACAGCATAAAGTTCCCCGTTCCTTGCCTATCGGTCAACTTATGCCCTTGAATGTTCCTCTCAGGCCATGGTCTCATATTTCCATGGATTTTGTGGTGGACCTCCCTCTGTCAGCCGGATGCCGAGTCATATGGGTGGTAGTTGACCGTTTTAGCAAGATGGCCCATTTCATTGCTCTTCCCCGATTGCCATCTGCCCAGGGATTGGCAGTTTTGTTCCTCCGCCATGTTTTCAGACTCCATGGGTTACCCACTGATATTGTTTCTGATCGGGGTCCACAATTCATTGCACAATTTTGGAAGTCTTTTTGTGCCTCTTTAAAGATGAAATTGTCTTTAACGTCTGGCTACCATCCCCAATCCAACGGGCAGACTGAGCGAGTTAATCAATCATTAAAACAATATTTGCGTTTGTACTCGGCCAAACTCCAAAATGACTGGTCCGAGTTTCTTCCGTTGGCGGAGTTTGCTTACAACAATGCCTGTCATTTCTCCACCAATGTGTCTCCATTTTTTACAGTTTTTGGTTTTCACCCCAGAGCTAATTCCTTTTTTCAACATTCCTCTGTCTCCTCACTGACCTTGACTGCTCATCTCAGACTCATTTGGAGAAAAGTGCACCTTGCTCTCAGAAAAGCGGCATTTCGGGAGAAAAAATTTTCTGACAGGCTCCGGCGGCCGTGCACTTTTAAAGTTGGAGATAGGGTGTGGTTGTCGACTCGCAACATTAGACTTCGACAAACCTCAGCCAGATTGGGCCCTAAATTTATTGGACCATTTCATATTATAAAAAAAATCAATCCAGTTGCTTTCCGGTTACGTTTACCAAGAACTCTCCGGATCGGAAATACTTTCCATTGTTCCCTGTTGAAACCATACGTTTCTTCCAGTAGATTTCCTCGGAAGATCTCTCAGGGGAAATCACCAATAGATGTACAGGGTCAGCAGGAGTTCTTGGTGGAGAAGGTTCTCGATTCCAAGTTGTCCCGGGGTCGGCTTTATTTTTTGGTACATTGGAGAGGTTATGGTCCAGAAGAAAGGTCTTGGGTCCTGGATGAGGATCTCCATGCCCCGAGGCTCAAAAAGGCATTTTTTCGAGAATTTCCTCAGAAACCTGGCCTTAGGGGTTCCTTGACCCCTCCTCAAGGGGGTCCCCTCCTCCTGTTAGGCGCCGAGGGTCCGCCCGTCAGTGCGGCCCGGCGCCTAGCAACTAGGGACGCCGCATGCGGACAGCCGCCGGCTCCCTAGCAACGCTAGACGCCGGGCGCACGGAGCCGCTCAGACCCTAGCAACGGGGACGCCACTGTCGGACCGCGTTCCCCGTTGCTGGGTCTAGATTAATCACCTCATTGGTATCCTGGCCGTGCAGCATGCAGCTGCATGGCATGATTGTTAATTACCCTGTCTGGCTCCTGATTGGAGAGCTCCCAGTTAAAAGCACTCTCTGGACTTCTCACAGACGCCGGTAATAGCTTCCTGTTTGCTGTGTCTGTTGCAGAGAGTTTTCCAGTCCTGTCTATCCGGTCGTTCCTGTCCTCAGTGGTCCTATACTCGGAAGTTGTCATCTTTTCCTGGAGTCCTGACCGAGCACCTTTAACATCCTGTGGTGTTCGTGAGTCGCGGCGTAGCCGTGTGTTGCGGCTTGACCGCTTACTATTTATTATTTGGTTATATTGTGTTTCGGAGCTTTTGCGGAGGATTCCGCTCCCACAAATCCACTCTGGTATCCAGCGGTGCTGGATAGGAGTAACGGATTCGTGGATTTTTGGTTGTCCTTTTCCCTGGCGGTTTGTCCGCACATACTTCTGGTTTAAGTTAGTTAGCTTGTAGCCCCTGGCCTGGTTGCTTAGTCAGAGGGCCCCTTGTTATCACCCTGTCTCGGATTTCCCTTTGTCTCCCATTAAGACCTGAGGGGGCATCGGAGTTGGGCAGACATAATCCGCCCTTCAAACGCGGCTGCCATGGGCTCAAGCAACCATAGTCTCGCAGGGGATTTCTGATAACACGGGCGAGACAACGGAGTTAGGGCGCCAGGGGTTACTAGGCTTTCCTGCTCCCGTAACCAGCATTCCATTCCAGTACTCTGACCTCCGTCCTAAGATCACCTCTGGTCAGACGTACTGGTATCATAACAGTCTGCACTAATTGGATGTTCCGTGCGTCCCCGTGATGAGTTGTCCCCTCTCATATCCTCAGCCTAGTTGTCTATGCCTGCAGTCTGTGTTTGCTTTCTTTGGCGCATTCACAGTCTGCTGTTAATTGCAGGATGTGTCCACATGTGGTGACATCCATGTCACTTGGTGACGTCCACTTCACTTGGTGCTGCTAGTTTTTCAGATCCCATTGGCAGACGCATGCATCAGAGCCAGCCAATGGGGACGGACCCAAATGAACTTTCTATGACAACATCTGTTTTATATCAGCCCATAGGCTAACGCAATCTTTAGATGACATTAGCTGCCGCAATGAATTCCTGAAAAACTTAACATTCTGAAGATTGGTAAATCCGACAGCATAGCAACCCCCATAGAAAACTATGGGGGCTACTATGCGGTTGGAAATGGGGAGACGACAGCAGATTTTGGAGTTATCTGCTGCTGTCCCTCCTTGTTAAATCCTGGGTATGTTCCAGGGGATATCCTGCAAATTTTCTTTAATAAATATGCCCCTTAGTATCCAACACCAAATTTTCATTAGGCACAATTATTTCTAATAACATAGTATAGTATAAATAATAATTTAGGTATCTGTACACAATAAAACAATACAACAGGTCAAATACAAAAATAACTATAAATATCAAAGCATATTTTTATTATTAAAAGTTCAAACACAGAATTTGATGGCAGAAATCCAGAGATGCATGTTATCTACCCTTTTATGTTTGCTTATGGTTTTTAGTTTTAGATTAGGTTGTTTTTTGAGTTGGCGTGTTTTGGGATTGTTAATATTCATGGAGATTTAACAATAGTAAACTTGAATTACTGTATAGTATGAGTCCCCAGAACAACGTCTGGGAGACCATTTCTCTATTTAACAATTTGGAACATTTCTTTAGATTGCACTTGCAATGGTTCATTCATTATCTTTAGGATGTTTATTTAGGAAAGTAACTGGATAAAATTATACCTCCCTCTTTGCTCATCTTCACAGCAGAGAACCTCAACTTCAAGGCACACAGATGGAAACAATTACTGCCAGGGACATTCGTGTGTTGTAGGGAATATCTGGTTCTCTCCTCAATTGTCATATTATCCTGTGAATACGTCACTGATCTGTAATTACCTAAATGTCTGCAAAACTCAAAGCTTAAATAGAAATCTCACATAAAACTTCATTTTCTAGATTGTAGTCAGCTCATCAACAATGTCATGGTAATGATTAGCCAAAATGTGACGTTCCCTCATTAAAGCAGTTGCGTGTCATGTTTAATTAAGAAGTTTATTTTGTCTCGTCAAATTTTAATTGAATGAATAATTAAACTATTCAGGGAATCTCTGCTAATTGTAAGTAAGGATACAGCATTGGGGTAGGCAGCAGGCATTATTATTACACTTTATTACTATATCACTAATATATTTCACCGTGCTGCACAATCATAAGGGGAGAGTCAACTGTGACCATCAACACTTAGTGTTCCTTCTAGGCTGTTTCAGCAGGGTGCTGCACCCTGCCCATTTTTGAAATGTGAAAAAGCACCCTGCCCTTTTTCAGTGCACCCTGCAGGACCATAAATCGCCCCCTTGTATACAGAATGCAACAGTCAGAGTGCATGTTACAATGTTGTCGTCTACTCCTTGCCCACCTCTGAAATTGGAACATGATTTATATCCTTAGCCAACTGGATGACAGAGGAGGCACTGTAAATAACACAGCACTCTGATAAAGAGGAAAAGAACAGGGTAAGCAGTGAGCATGTACTGCTTACAGTATTTTCCTAGTAGAACAGACTGTTTTTTTTCCTATATATTTTAACCGGGTGGTCTTCTGTTTGCCGGCGGTCGGGCTCCCGGCGCTCAGTATACCGGCGCCGGGAGCCCGACAGCCGGAATACCGACAATTATTTTCCCTCGTGGGGGTCCACGACCCCCATAGAGGGAGAATAAAATGGCGAGCGCAGCGAGCCCGCAAGGGGCTCATTTGCGCTCGCCAAGCTGTCGGTAAGCCGGCGGTCGGGCTCCCGGCGCCGGGATGCTGGTCGCCGGGAGCCCGACCGCCGGCCAGCCGTAGTGAACCCTTTTAACCGATTGTTTAACTTTTCTGTTTTACAGCACTGGAAAATACATTTATAATTATCTGCTTATGTATGTGCAACAGCCGATCTTTCAAGAAGACTGGACATATACAATATGTTTCTCAGTACAGATGTTGGGTGTCTTATATGTATGCATTAGTATATGATTTACTAAGGGCAAAATGTATGTACAAAAACTATAAACATATGCGCTATGCTTTGTGAGCAAAGCGTCACATCAAAAATGTGCCCTTCAAAATAAAAATGTGCCCTCTTCAATGCTCAGCACCCTGCCCTAAAAAAATCCTAGCGTGAACACTAAATACTTACAATATTCCCACACACTCCATAGAGGTGTGCAGAAAAATTGGCAATGGCCCTCATTCCGAGTCGTTCGCTCGGTAATTTTCTTCGCATCGCAGTGAAATTCCGCTTAGTACGCATGCGCAATATTCGCACTGCGACTGCGCCAAGTAATTTTACAATGAAGATAGTATTTTTACTCACGGCTTTTTCTTCGCTCTGGCGAACGTAGTGTGATTGACAGGAAATGGGTGTTACTGGGCGGAAACACGGCGTTTTCGGGGCGTGTGGATAAAAACGCTACCGTTTCCGGAAAAAACGCAGGAGTGGCCGGAGAAACGGGGGAGTGTCTGGGCGAACGCTGGGTGTGTTTATGACGTCAAACCAGGAACGAGAAGCACTGAACTGAACGTAGATGCCGAGTAAGTCTGAAGCTACTCTGAAACTGCTAAGTAGTTTGTAATCGCAATATTGCGAATACATCGGTCGCAATTTTAAGAAGCTAAGATACACTCCCAGTAGGCGTAGGCTTAGCGTGAGCAACTCTGCTAAATTCGCCTTGCGAGCGATCAACTCGGAATGAGGGCCAATGTTGGGTTACCATATTCTACAGCACTGTGTGTAACTGAACATAGTGGAGAAGTGAATGAAATTATGCAGGTACAGTAGAATTTATAGGGTATATGTACTAAGCTTTGGAATGAGATGAAGTAGACAGAGATAAAGCACCAACCAATCAGTTCCTGTCATTTTTTAAACACAGCCTGTAACATGACACTTAGGAGCTGATTGGCTGGTATTTTATCTCCATCCACTTTATATCTCTCCGAGGCTTAGTACATAGACCTCTTAATTTTTGCTCTGGCAGTGAGCTAAGCAACAGCAAAGGTTTTCATAGGAGCTGCAGGACATAGGGGGTAATTCCAAGTTGATCGCAGCAGGAAATTTTTTAGCAGTTGGGCAAAACCATGGCCCTCATTCCGAGTTGTTCGCTCGCAAGCTGCTTTCAGCAGCTTTGCACACGCTAAACCGCCGCCTACTGGGAGTGAATCTTAGCATAGTAGATTTGCGAACGAAAGATTAGCAGATTTGCGAATAGACAGTTCTTAGCAGTTTCTGAGTAGCTCCAGACTTACTCTGCCACTGCGATCAGTTCAGTCAGTTTCGTTCCTGGTTTGACGTCACAAACACACCCAGCGTTCGCCCAGACACTCCCCCGTTTCTCCAGCCACTCCCGCGTTTTTCCCAGAAACGGTAGCGTTTTTACACACACTCCCATAAAACGGCCAGTTTCCACCCAGAAACACCCACTTCCTGTCAATCACACTCCGATCACCAGAACGAAGAAAAATCGTAATGCCGTGAGTAAAATACCAAACTTCTTAGCAAATTTACTTGGCGCAGTCGCACTGCGGACACTGCGCATGCGCATTAGCGACTAATCGCTCCGTTGCGAAAAAAAATTAATGAGCGATCAACTCGGATTGACCACCCATGTGCACTGCAGGGGGGGCAGATATAACATTTGCAGAGAGAGAGTTAGATTTGGGTGTGGTGTGGTCAATTTACAATCTAATTTGCAGTGTAAAAATAAAGCAGCCAGTATTTACCCTGCACAGAAACAAAATAACCCACCCAAATCTAACTCTTTCTGCACATGTTATATCTGCCTCCCCTGCAGTGCACATGGTTTTGCTCAACTGCTAACAAAATTCCTGCTGTGATCAACTTAGAATTACCCCCATAGAGTCAGCTGAGGCAAGGAGCACTCTGATTGAAGGCGATGCGGTCAGCTGACTATATCCAACTGGGCGACCTCCATGCATCAGCTCCACAACATAAGTGCAACAAGAAAGCCTGACCTGCAAAATAGGTATGTGATGAATCACTTAATATATAAAATGAATGTTAAAAGTCTGTGAACATTGACATCGCATGCGATTTTGTATCAGGCCCTTGGTTTTTAGACTGCGAAGGTGTCACAATGCTGACTGTACTTCTCTTGATCTGCAGCTTACCTCAGCATTTCCTGTAACCGGCATCTGCTTCAGCTCAGCATGCAAACTGCAATCTGTGTTACTTACTCTTGATTAGCCACCTGTGTAGGAATTCCTCTGTGAGTAGTCAGCAGGATACCGTGTGCAGCATTTGATTCTCCACTGTGATCAGCTTTCTGGTGTTTAGGCCTAAAAGCCAGCGTGCACTGTTCATTTTAAGAAGTTTAGGCTTCAGTGTTTTCCCGGCCTGCTAGGCCTCAAATCACATCAGAGCCTAACATGGAGTACTGCCGTGACAGAGTCTGATCATCTGACCATGAGCTTTCCAATCCTGTGCCAGCCTGAGACTCCCTGAATCACCTGACTCTATTCACCAATCACCAAACATCAAGGGGTAAAAGTAGAGAGACCTGAGTTTCGGAAGCTGCCAGTTCCTTTAGTCACACAGCTCAGTGTGAGCTTAATAGCTGAGCGCTCTAGTGTTACAGAAATAACCTTAGTATCTGCAAGCCTCTGTTCATTTACTCTCCAGTCCGGTTGCTCTCCAGCCCAATTCCAGTCCAGTTGCATTACAGTCTAGTATGGTTGCACTCCAGTCCGGTTGCATCCTAGTCTGGTTCCAGTCTGTTTCTCATCCAGGAGTGTCATCATCCCAGTTCCTACCCGTTCGGCACTTCCAGTTTTTTTTCTCATCCAGGAGTATTATCATCCCGGTTCCAGCCCAGTCAGCACTCCAGTCCGATTCCAATCCAGTAGTGTCATCATCGCTTCCAGCCGAATCCTGCTTATCATTTCTTCCAGCTGAATCCTGCTCATCAGTCCACTTCAGTTGCACTCCAGTCCAGTTGCTCTCCAGTCTGGTTCCAGTCCGGTTGTACTCCAGTCCAGTATGGTTGCACTCCAGTCCGGTTGCATCCTAGTCTGGTTCCAGTCTGTTTCTCATCCAGGAGTGTCATCATCCCAGTTCCTACCCGTTCGGCACTTCCAGTTTTTTTCTCATCCAGGAGTATTATCATCCCGGTTCCAGCCCAGTCAGCACTCCAGTCCGATTCCAATCCAGTAGTGTCATCATCGCTTCCAGCCGAATCCTGCTTATCATTTCTTCCAGCTGAATCCTGCTCATCAGTCCTATAATTCTCGACCATCACCCTGACGGATTCTGATGGATTCTGCCACTCAAGCATCCTGGGTTTCTCACCAAGTAATGAGAGAGTCATATTATTATCTACAGTGTCCATCCAGTTCTCAACTGGTTAATCCTCTTCTACACTCCTCCCTACTACAGTACATTCACCATCCAGTCATCAACACCAAAGTCCATGGTGTTCCAGTGGTCTGCCGAGACCCAGGTCAGCTCCTGGTCAGGGATTGCTCTTTAACTCTACATCTCACTGTTTCCCTCAGACCAGCCAATTCTACACATAGGGCCTAATTCAAGGTTGATTGCAAAACAAAATTTTCCTCTAATGGGCAAAACCATGTACACTGCAGGTGGGGCAGATATAACATGTGTAGAGGGAGTTAGATTTGGGTGGGGTGTGTTGAAACTGAAATCTAAATTGCAGTGTAAAAATAAAGCAGCCAGTATTTACCATGCATAGAAAAAAATAACCCACCCAAATCTAACTCTCTGTACACATGATATATCTTCCCCACCTGCAGTGCACATGGTTTCGCTCATTAGAGGAATATTTTGTTTTGCAAGCAACCTTGAATTAGACCCGTAGTCCTCTAGTTACCCACATAGACTCAGGGTTCACAAAACAAACAGCTCTGACAGGAGAAAATCGCAATGTCTGAAAGAATACCAAAGAAAATGGGGAAAACTTACAAACTTTATACAGACAGTTGCCTGTTTGGGAATATAACTCAAATCTGCTAAGGGGAGATGTATCAAATCTTTGCAAGATAAAGAGAAGTTGTCAATAGCAACCAATCATCTAGCTATAATTTATCTTGCACAGTCTTGAGATAACAGAAGCTGATAGGTTGCTATGGGCAGTGCTATTTTTGTTGAAAATAGGTTCAGGAACTCCCGTGGGTAGGCAGTGGTGGGCGTAGCTGTGGGTAATGTGGGCGGAGCTACAGTGGGGGGCTCCTTTGCAAGAATAAAGAATTTGCGCTCGCCTATGAGTGGTGTGGCCTCGTGTAAGGGGCGTGGCTTTGCTGCAAGGGGCATGACCTTGCAGGAAAATACTACCTTATACCCCATTTCATGCGTTTTGCTAGGGGTTTCATGTGTGTTGTCAGGGGTCTCCTGTGCATTGCCAGGGGTTTCATACGCTTTGCCAGGGGTCTCCTGCTCGTTGTCAGGGGTCTCCTGCTTGTTTCCAGGGATTTCTAGTGCATTGCCAATGGTTTCCTGCTTGTTGCTAGGAGTGAGGGTGGGTGTGGGCTGTGAGTAAACATATCACTAGCCCCTGCAGCCCCCGCAGTGGATTGAGACATGCCGGGGGCTGCGGAAGTGCTTCCGTCCATAGCAGTGTAAAAAAAAGTCTTAAAATTGCCACCGCCAAGGAGACAGACGCTAGAGGTCAAATGTGACCTTTAGCATCTGTCTCCTCCTCGGCGGCGGCCATTTTTGGTGGGTTTTTTACACTTCTACAGACTGAAGCGCTTTCACAGACCCCGGCGTGTCTTAATCCACTGCGGGAGCTGTGGGAGGCTTGTGGTATGCTTACTCACAGCCCGCAACCGCCTTCCCAAACTTTCTGGCACGGGGGTCAGGACGTTCCAGGTGACGTCATTTTTCAGAACACCTTCAGGAACAGCGTTCCGGACAAAAAATAGCCCTGGCTATGGGTAACTTCTCTATTTTATCTCCCTCGAAGGTTTAATATATCTCCCCCATAGTGTGGGAAAGCAAGAATACTAACCACCATGCCACAGGGGCATCTGTCCAGCTGTTGTTGGCTGGCAACTGGGGTTTTTATTTTTTAAGTTGTCTTGCTGTAGTCAGTTTAATCAGCAAGCATGACTCATTCCAGACACACTATATTGTAGTATCAAAATGTCAACAGACGATCATTAATGGCATGATGTCATGGAACATGTAGAAACCAGGAAACATCTGGAATCATTTAAATTTCATAGCAAATAAGCATGAGGTGAAACCTGATTTGTTTATTTTACTTGATTTGTAACAAAATCCAGCTGATTTCTTATTATTCCTGAATCCATTCACATCCATAGGAAGCATAATATAACTGTGTTACATTCTAGGACAGCGCCGCACACTTTCTCTATGGCAGCGGTGGGGAACCTTATTTCTACCAAGGGCCATTTGGATATTTATAAAATCCTTCGGGGGCCATACAAAAATTATCAACTTAAAAATTACCCTCCCTCACAGTAGTTATGCCCCTTATAGGTACTATGTGTGCGCGTGTGCCAAAAAATGAGTGTGGCCAATTAAAATGGAACGTGATACACATATGCCCCCAATAGTGCAGTGCCAGATACACATATGCCAGTGCAGTGCCAGATACACAATTTCCGCCACAGTGCCAGATACACATATGCCCCCACAGTGCCAGATATACAAATGTCCCCACAGTGCCAGATACACAATTGCCCCCACAGTGCCAAATATACAAATGCCCCCACAGTGCCAGATATACAAAAATGCCCTCACACCCCACTGTGCTACTCAGCGCTGCTGCTGCTCTGTTTGGCTGCTGCTCCGGCGGCTGCGTGTCTCAGCTGTCAGGAGGTCAGGGCAGGGAGGAGAGCGCGGCTATGTCAGGCGGCATGTAGGATCTCAAACCAGCCACCAGTTCGTGATCCAATCATAGCTTGTGGACAAGCGGCAGAGGCTTGTGATTGGCTGCCGGTCCGCGAGCTCTGATTGGCTCATGAACTGGCGACTGGTTTGAGCTCCTACCCACCGCTGCCGCCGGATATTTAGCTGCGCTTTCCTCCCTGCCCTGACAGCAGAGACACGCTGCCGCCAGACTGAGTGGTGGCATGTCTCGCTGACACATAAGCGAGTGGGCCGGAACAAATGGCTTTGCGGGCCTTATACGGCCCACGGGCTAGAGGTTCCCCACCCCTGCTCTATGGACTGGGCGCTATGTACCTGTCATATATGAATGTAATGATTTAAAACATTAAGGGGTGATGCACCAAACAGTGAAAAGAGTGAAGAAGTTGCACATAGCAAGCACTTAGCCACCCTTTTCACTGCTTGATACATCACCCCCTAATTCTATTTGGTGTTAACCAAAAAAAGCAAATACATCCAAAATATTTTACATGTGTATTTGTATTTTCTCATTCACAAGATGCATTTATCATTTTATATAATTTAATTATACATATTGTTTTTCTATATCAGAAATGCTCAGACCTCTCCGTGTCTCTGGACCGTTACTGGAGTACACCTCCATGATTATGCACCCATATAGATTTTATATATATATATATATATATATATATAATATATATATATAGTAGCATATCCTTCCCCACCTGTGGCTCAGGTGTGTGCGGCAAAGGAAAAGAGGCGGCACTCCAAGGTCTTTGTTAAAGCTTGTATTCAAATCAATAGATAGATATATATATAGATGTATTACAAATATATCTCTCATATAGATTACATAAAACCGCCATGTACCCTAAACTCTAAAGGCCCTATTATGTTAAACCCAGTGGCGTAACTACTGTCCCCGCAGTCCTCGCGATGGCTTGGGGGCGAGGGGCTGCGGGGCCGGCACTGACTTTGCACAGATTGACATGCGGACAAGCGTCCGCATGTCAATCTGCGGTCTCCTTCCCTCCGCTGCTGTAAGGAGGGACACGGAGCGCACATCGCGCGCCTCTCCTGTGTCCCTCCCTGGCTCTCCCCCGGCCGGTCTAATAAAGGAAGTGCCGTTCGTGGGCTCTGATTGGCTCACGAACCGGCACTTCCTTTATTAGACCGGCAGGAGAGCCAGGAGGGACACAGGAGAGGCGCGCTATGCGCTCCGTGTCCCTCCAGCACAAAGGAGCGGGGGGGGGGGGGGGGGGGAGCAGGCACTGTGGGGGAATATCTGGCACTGGGGGCATATACCTGGCACTGTGGGGGAATATCTGGCACTGGGGGCATATACCTGGCACTGTGGGGGAATATCTGGCACTGGGGGCATATACCTGGCACTGTGGGGCAAGATCTGGCACTGGGGGCATATACCTGGCACTGTGGGGGAAGATCTGGCACTGGGGGCATATACCTGGCACTGTGGGGGAATATCTGGCACTGGGGGCATATACCTTGCACTGTGGGGGAATATCTGGCACTGGGGGCAAATACCTGGCACTGTGGGGGAAGATCTGGCACTGGGGGAATATACCTGGCACTGTGGGGGAATATCTGGCACTGGGGGCATATACCTGGCACTGTGGGGGAATATTTGGCACTGGGGGGAGCAGGCACTGAGGGGGCATATGTGGCACTGTGGGGGAATATCTGGCACTGGGGGCATATACCTGGCACTGTGGGGGAATATCTGGCACTGGGGGCATATACCTGGCACTGTGGGGGAATATCTGGCACTGGGGGGAGCAGGCACTGAGGGGGCATATGTGGCACTGTGGGGGAATATTTGGCACTGGGGGGAGCAGGCACTGAGGGGGCATATGTGGCACTGGGGGGGGGGGTATATGTGGCACTGGGGGCATGTACCTGGCACTGTGGGGGAATATCTGGCACTGGAGGCATATACCTGGCACCGTCTGGGAAAATCTGGCACTGGGGGCATATGTGGCACTGGGAGCATGGCCCTAGCAACAAGCACTACCCCCTAGCAACGAGCATGACACCCAGTGCATGAAACCCCTGGCAACAAGCATGACACCCAGTGCATGAAACCGCTGGCAACGAGCATGACACCCAGTGCATGAAACCCCTGGCAACAAGCATGACACCCTGAGCATGAAAACCCCTGGCACCATGCATGGAACCAAGAGCATGAAACCGCTGGCAACGAGCATGACACCCAGTGCATGAAACCCCTGGCAACGAGCATGACACCCTGAGCATGAAAACCCCTGGCACCGTGCATGGAACCAAGAGCATGAAACCCCTGGCAACGAGCAGGTAATTTAAAAGTAATTAGAAGCCTTACTGTAGAACTTAATGTGTAATGGGCATTACGGTGTGTGGCATAATGTATCACGGACATTGCGGTGTGTGTCATAATGTGTCAGGCATTACGGTGTGTTGTATACTATATCACGGGCATTGTGGTATGTGGTATAATGTCTCAGGATCATTGTGGTGTGTGTCATACTGTGTCACAGACATTGTATGTGCTAAAATGTATCAGGGGCATTGCAGTGTGTAGCATAATGTATAACGGGCATTGCGATTCCTGTCATAATGTGTCACAGGCATTACGGTGTGTGGCATAATGTGTCGGGGGCATTACAGTGTGTGCATATTGTGTCATGTGCATTATTGTGTGTGGCATAATGGCTAAGGCCATTGCAGTATGTGGAATAATGTATACTGGGCATTACTATAAGGAGGAAAAATGACAAATAATGTAAGGGGCATGAATCAGGATTATTTTTCTTTCCTGTGGTGGCTAACGTCTGGGCATGCAGGGTATAAGGTAGTCTTTTCCTGCAATGCCACGCCCCTTTACGCGAAGCCACGACCCCTTTTTGGCGCGGCGCGCGCATATTTGTCCCTTTACTAGTGCCAATTATGGGGGTTATGTGGGGGGGGGGGGGTGCCGAAGGATTTTTTGGCTTGGGGGAGAAAAATTTCTAGTTACGCCACTGGTTAAACCCACCAATATAGCAAATTTGAAATAGTCAATACATTATACCATGCTAACAATTGTCCCAAACCATACCAATGCGCATAATGCCCACTCACCATTACTGTCAGGCCGTGCTCATAACCCTTCTGACTGCCAATAATAGAGAAGGCTCTATGAGAATCAGGACTGATGGTAATGTAACCCCTCCTCCCCCTACAGGGTATAAAATGTCTGCAGAGTCACTGTGTATGTTGCACTACCCTTCTGCTCCAGCTGGTCGTGGGTAATGCACAGGTACCAGCGGGTCCCCCGAATACTCAGGTGTATATGGTGTTGTGGTGAGCATATTAAAGGTACCGCTGCAGTGGATATAAATTGGGTGCCAGGCCATGTCATAAAAGGGATCCGGTCTCTAGGTCGACACTATCTAGGTCGACCACTATTGGTCGACAGTAACTAGGTCGACAGGGTTTTTAGGTCAACCGGGTCTCTAGGTTGACATGTTCTAGGTTGACAGGTCAAAAGGTCGACATGAGTTTTTCACGATTTTTTCTTTTTTTTAACCTTTTCATAGTTAACGATCCACGTGGACTACAATTGGGAACGGTAATCTGTGCCAAGCGCAGCGGTAGCGGAGCGATGCACCTTGCCCGAAGCATGGCGAGCGAAGCGAGTCCCTGGAGGGGACACGGTACACTAATTGGGGTTCCTGGTCACTGTACGAAGAAAACGACACAAAAAACCCCTCATGTCGACCTTTTGACCTGTCGACCTAGATCATGTCGACCTAAAGACCCTGTCGACCTAGACAACCTGTTGACCTAGTTACTGTAGACCAATAGTGGTCGACCTAGACACTGTTGACCTAGTTACTATCTACCTTCCATACCACACCCATCATAAAAACAGGATAAAAGTGTATTTGAAACAAAGCAGGGTAATAGCATGATAACGTGAATAATGCACAAAGAATAATGGTTACACTGGGTTACTTATATCTCAACAACTCCTCCTGCACATTAATTGTATCAGACCACAGTATCAGTGGCGGAACAAGCAAGCGGTGGGCCCAGGTGCAACAAAATGCTTTGGCCCCCCCCCCCCCCATCCCATCCATCCAAGTCCACCCCATGGGCAGTGCGCGCCGTAGGCGTGGCTTCGTGGGGAAGGGGTGTGTCCACAAAATAATACCAATTCATAAAACGGTGCACAGTAGTCTCCATTCTTCAAATTACGCCGCACAGTAGCACCACTACACCAGGTAGAGACCCTTTTACTCCTTACAGCGAACAGATTCCCCTTTTTACACATAACGGCAGACAGCGTGCACTTTTTACACATAACGGCAGACAGCGTGCCCTCGTTACACATAGCGGCAGACAGCATACACTTTTTACACAATGGCAGACAGCGTGCCCTCGTTACACATAGCGGCAGACAGCGTGCCCTCGTTACACATAGCGGCAGACAGCGTGCACTTTTTACACATTACGGCAGACAGCGTCCCCATTTTACACATTACGGCAGACACCATACACTTTACACATAACGGCAGATAGCGTGCCCTTTTTACACATTACGGCAGGCAGATTCTACCTTTTTACACATAGCGGCAGGCAGATTCCCCATTTTTATACATAGCGGCAGGCAGATTCCCCATTTTTATACATAGCGGCAGGCAGATTCCCCATTTTTATACATAGCGGCAGGCAGAGTCCCCATTTTTATACATAGCGGCAGGCAGATTCCCCATAGGGAAGGGGCGTGACCACATAATAGTGTCAATTCACATTACACCACACAGTAGTGGCGCTTATACACATTGCACCAGGTAGAACCTCCTATGCACACTGATCCAGGTAGATCACGTCATACACTTTGCTCCAGGTACAGCACGTCATGCACTTTGCACCAGGTACAGCACGTCATACACTTTGCACCAGGTACAGCACGTCATACACTTTGCACCAGGTAGAGCACGTTTTCATACACATTGCCGCTAGGTAGAGCACTTTATCATACACAGTGCACCAGGTAGAACACGTTATACACACTGCGCCAGGTAGAGCACGTTATCATACACATTGCCGCTAGGTAGAGCAAGTTATCATACACATTGCGCCAGGCAGAGCATGTTATCATACACATTGCCGCTAGGTAGAGCAAGTTATCATACACATTGCATCAGGTAGAGCAAGTTATCATACACATTGCATCAGGTAGAGCAAGTTATCATACACATTGCCGCTAGGTAGAGCAAGTTATCATACACATTGCCGCTAGGTAGAGCAAGTTATCATACACATTGCGTCAGGTAGAACACGTTATTATACACAATGCGCATGGTAGAGCACGTTATTATACACAATGCGCATGGTAGAGCACGTTATCATACACATTGCGCCAGGTAGAGCACGTTATCATACACATTGCGCCAGGTAGAGCACGTTATCATACACATTGCGCCAGGTAGAGCACGTTATCATACACATTGCGCCAGGTAGAACACGTTATTATACACATTGCGCCAGGTAGAGCACGTTATTATACACAATGCGCCTGGTAGAGCACGTTATCAGCCACATTGCGCCAGGTAGAACACATTATTATACACAATGCGCCTGGTAGAGCACATTTTCATACACATTGCGCCAGGTAGAACACGTTATTATACACAATGCGCCAGGTAGAGCACGTTATAATACACATTGCACTAGGTAGAACACGTTATTATACACAATGCGCCTGGTAGAGCACGTTATTATACACATTGCACTAGGTAGAACACGTTATCATACACATTGCGCCAGGTAGAACACGTTATTATACACAATGCGCCTGGTAGAGCACGTTATTATACACAATGCGCCTGGTAGAGCACGTTATTATACACATTGCACTAGGTAGAGCACGTTATTATACACATTGCACTAGGTAGAGCACGTTATTATACACATTGCACTAGGTAGAGCACGTTATCATACACATTGCGCCAGGTAGAACACGTTATCATACACATTGCGCCAGGTAGAGCACGTTATCATACACATTGCGCCAGGTAGAACACGTTATTATACACAATGCGCCTGGTAGAGCACGTTATTATACACAATGCGCCTGGTAGAGCACGTTATCATACACATTGCACCAGGTAGAACACGTTATTATACACATTGCGCCAGGTAGAACACGTTATTATACACAATGCGCCTGGTAGAGCACGTTATTATACACAATGCGCCTGGTAGAGCACTGAGGCACATTGCAGTAACCACTCACTTATCACCTCCAGTTGCACGAAGGAGCCGTTTGACACAAGTGGTTCCGCCCCCAGCAGCAACTCACTGACACTCACCATTTTTTCTGACAGCACAGTGCAGTGAGTGCACTGGCACAAGTAGCCAGACTGCGCCTGTAGTAGCCGCAGCCTGGAGGAGCTCTATGTGAAATCGCAAGCAGAGGCTGTTCTCTGGCAAGAAGGAGCTCGTCCAATCGCTTCCCCTGACGGGCTGGCCACTGCTAAATATACCGATAATCAGTTCCAACTGTGTCAAAGTAGTGGAGCCCCAGGTGCAATGGGAAAGTCAGTGTCACTGCACAGTTGTACTGATTACTGGTATATTTAGCAGTGGCCAGCCCGTCAGGGGAAGCGATCGGAGGAGCTCCTTCTTGCCAGCCTCTGCTTGCGATTTCACAGATAGCTCCTTCATGCTGCGGCGCAGGCTGGCTACTTGTGCCAGTGCACTCACTGCACTGTGCTGTCAGAAAAATGGTGTCAGTGAGGCCCTGACACTCTGAGCGGCCTCACATTGCACACACGGAGCTTGCAGCCCCCGGACATCCCGCATCTGCACCAGCTACTCCAGGTGAAGCGGGGCGATGCAGCACTGTCTACTGCTTACCTACAGCGGGAGCTGCGCAGCCCGGCCGGCTCCTGCTGGAAGGTAGTTGTCGGGTCTCGGTGGGGCGCTGAGCGGGTCCCGGGTAGGGGGGTGGCGGCGGGCAGATCCGGAGCTGTACTCCCAGTCGCAGAGGAGGGTGCTGGCGGCAGAGCGGCAGTGGAGCCGGATGAGCGGGGCCAGTCTGTCAGCCCTGCAGCACAGATTCATGTGCTGGCGGGGAGCAGGATTCAAAGCGGGAGATGCTGCAGGCTGTGATTGGATGGAGACTACAGGAGGTGATTGGCCGAGGAAACAGCCAGTCACCTCCTGCATTCCGCTGACAGGCTTAACACATGCAAACACATATTCAGATGAGCGCGTCCTGTGGGACCCGCTCATCTTCTAAATGTGAGTCCTGGGCGGCTGTTTCTGGGTAAAATACGCGCCATAGCGCGTTTTTGCGATCACTGACAATAATGCACATGACACAATATGCACACACCGTAATGCCCCCTACACATTATGCCACACACTGTAATGCCCCCGACACATTATGCCACACACCGTAATGCCCCCGACACATTATGCCATACACCGTAATGCCTGTGACACATTATTCCACACACCGTAATGCGTGTGACACATTATGCCAGGAATCGCAATGCCCGTTATACATTATGCTACACACTGCAATGCCTCTGATACATTATAGCACATACAATGTCTGTGACACAGTATGACACACACCACAATGATCCTGAGACATTATACCACATACCACAATGCCCGTGATATAGTATACAACACACCGTAATGCCTGAAACATTATGACACACACCGCAATGTCCGTGATACATTATGCCACACACCGTAATGCCCATTACACATTAAGTTCTACAGTAAGGCTTCCAATTACTTTTAAATTACCTGCTTGTTGCCAGGGGTTTCATGCACTTGGTTCCATGCACGGTGCCAGGATGTCATGCTCGTTGCCAGGGGTTTCATGCACTGGGTGTCATGCTCGTTGCTAGTGGGTAGTGCTTGTTGCTAGGGCCGTGCTCCCAGTGCCACATATGCTCCCAGTGCCAGATATTCCCCCACAGTGCCAGGTATATGCACCCAGTGCCAGATATTCTCCCACAGTGCCAGATATTCCCCCCCAGTGCCAGGTATATGCCCCCAGTGCCAGGTATATGCCCCCAGTGCCAGGTACATGCCCCCAGTGCCAGTTATATGCCCCCAGTGCCAGGTATATGCCCCCCCAGTGCCAGGTATGTGCCCCCAGTGCCGGGTATATGCCCCCCCAGTGCCAGATATTCTCCCACAGTGCCAGATATTCCCCCCCAGTGCCAGGTATATGCCCCCAGTGCCAGGTATATGCCCCCAGTGCCAGGTACATGCCCCCCAGTGCCAGTTATATGCTCCCAGTGCCAGGTATATGCCCCCAGTGCCAGATATTCCCCCCCAGTGCCAGGTATATGCCCCCAGTGCCGGGTATATGCCCCCCCAATGCCGGGTATATGCCCCCAGTGCCAGATATTCCCCCCCAGTGCCTGCTTCCCCCCCAGTGCCAGGTATATGCCTCCAGTGCCGGGTATATGCCCCCCCCAGTGCCAGGTATATGCCCCCCCCCAGTGCCAGGTATATGCCCCCAGTGCCAGGTACATGCCCCCAGTGCCAGGTATATGCCCCCCCCCCCAGTGCCGGGTATATGCCCCCCCAGTGCCAGGTACATGCCCTCAGTGCCGGGTATATGCCCCCCCAGTGCAAGGTATATGTCCCCAGTGCCAGATCTGTCCCCCCAGTGCCAGGTATATGTCCCCAGTGCCAGATCTGTCCCCCCAGTGCCAGGTATATGTCCCCAGTGCCAGATCTGTCCCCCCAGTGCCAGGTATATGCCGCAGTGCCTGCTCCCCCGGCCCCCCCTCCCCCCTCCCCCCTCTATGTGTTGGAGGGACACGAGCGCATCGCGCGTCTCTCCTGTGTCCCTCCTGGCTCTCCCCCCGGCCGGTCTAATGAAGGAAGTGCCGTTCGTGAGCCAATCAGAGCTCACGAACGGCACATGCTTCCTTAGACAGCTGGGGGAGAGCCAGGAGGGACACAGGAGAGACGCGCGATGCGCTCGTGTCCCTCCAACACATAGGGGGGGGGGCGCAGATTGACATGCGGACGTTCGTCCGCATGTCAATCTGTTCTAAATGCCGGCCGGCGGCTGTGGGCCCCTGAGTGCGGCGGGGCCCCAGTGCAATGCACTGCCTGCCCCGCCAGTAGTTCCGCCCCTGCACAGTATGACACCTCCTCCTAAGATATGAAGAACAGCAGTACATACAAGGACATTCTGGGACCAGTAGTGTCACAGCATCTCCAGTTAAAAACTCTCACAAATCACAGCACACAGGTGGTCATTCCGAGTTGTTTGCTCGTTGCCGATTTTCGCTATATTGCGATTAGTCGCTTACTGCGCATGCGCAAGGTTTGCAGAGCGCATGCGGTTAGTTATTTTACACAAAAGTTAGGTATTTTACTCACGGCATAACAAGGATTTTTTATCGTTCTGGTGATCGGAGTGTGATTGACAGGAAGTGGGTGTTTCTGGGCGGAAACTGGCCGTTTTCTGGGCGTGTGTGAAAAAACGCTGGCGCTTCTCGGAAAAACGCGGAAGTGTCTGAAGAAACGGGGGAGTGTCTGGGCAAACGCTGGGTGTGTTTGTGACGTCAAACCAGGAACGAAACTGACTGAACTGATCGCAATGGCTGAGTAAGTCTGGAGCTACTCAGAAACTGCTAAGAAATTTCTATTCGCAATTCTGCTAAGCTAAGATACACTCCCAGAGGGCGGCGGCTTAGCGTGTGCAATGCTGCTAAAAGCAGCTAGCGAGCGAACAACTCGGAATGAGGGCCACAGTGGACTGTTACACAAGGTTCTAACACCACGTCCCTTCCAACAGGTGCTCCACCCCCTTCTTGCTGGTCATCCTCACAGCGGAGATCCAGTTTGGATCTTCCTGCGGTTCGGAATTTGTGTTTTAAATCTGAATTTTGGGTTTTGGATTGCAAAAATGATATGCTTTTAGCTGTTTTTATCTAAAAATTTTTATCAGTTGTTATTGTTTTATTTTATATTTTTTAAGATTTTTAACCAAACCAAAAATCGAGTCCGAACCAAAACAGTTGAGGGTGGTTTTGCCAAAACTAAAACAGTCATACTATAATAAATTAGAACCAAAATTGTCTGTGCACATCTCTACCATCTAGTGTTGTTCTTCTACGGTAACCCTACTCCTGGGCTCTGGATTCTGCATACTGTGGTTTCTGCTGCGGGGTACACTGGGTTCCACAGGGAATAACATCGTGGGGTGTAGAGTAGGCTCTTGATCCGAGGCTAAAAGCTTTGACTGTTCCCAGAATGCATAGCGCCGCCTCCTCTATTACGCCGCCTCCGTGCACAGGAGCTCAGTTTTGTAGTTGGTGCCATGCAGTGCAGGTATACAACAGGCGGGCTGCCCAGGTAGCCCTAAGAAAAGCTTTTTTAAGTGAAATTTGAAGACTTCAAGGGCTGCAGCAGAGACACTGTTAGTGTTAGATGTCAGTCAGACATCTCCTGCTGCAGCTCCATCACCTCCCCCAGCGGCGCTGTATACTCCCGCACCGTGGTTGCCGGGTACTTACAGCGGAGGCTCCGGTTTTCATCAGTCAGACACATACACCACCGAAGTTCTCCAGGATCGCGTGGCCGCGCTTAGGGAGGAGGTAAAAGGGTCCCCCAGCTGGGACCCACTGAAACCGCGATCTCCCTCACTCCCTCCCTGTCAGCGTTTGGGCGCCATTTCCACGAGCTGATCCTGGGACTGTTTGGGCAAATCCTCCTCTGTAAAGCCAGGACACTTAAGAATTCTACATGTCTACTGACAGTGTTAGTTAAGAAACAGCACATTTAGTCAGGGTTATATAGTACAAGTACCCTGTGATATACATCCAGTATTTACTGAGCATTGATATATCTATCAATTGTATAGCTGTACTTAATATTACTTTGTATTACTAGTCCAGTGCAGTTTTATTGCATGTCATAATTTCTGCATTGTACCTGTGACTGCGTGTGTGTGCATATACAGCTGCTGTGTGACTTCCATTTTGTGTATCTCAATCAGATTGCTATCCCTATATTCTCTACCCTAAGGGGGCTAGATGCGTCAGGGTTATTGTTTAATATAGGTGTTTCACAGGATATGCTTATTGAGTATTTTTCTCTGTGATTTTCACCATATACCTCCTGAATTCTCTGTCTGTCTGTGCTAATACACTACACAGAGGGTTCTTGTTAAGGTATTAGGCTGCTGATATTGTACTGGGTTGCCCATGAATTGTGCTTTCAGGTATGTCAGCTGCAAGGGGCGAAGGAGCAGGGGCTGATCCCACATTGCGTGGCAGTGATGCTACAGACACATTAGAGGAAAACATAGCAGGTTCTGGGGGTTCCCTGCCCTCCAGTGGAACTGTAGCAACGGGGGTTCATAACGACCCACCTTGGGCTACTTTCTCCACGTTATTAAGTATGCTGGTAACTAGACTTCCACCCCCTATGGGACCTCATGTGCCGGTACAACCGCTTATGGTCCCTGCGGTTAATTCACCATGCGCAATTGAACCACTCACTGACTAAACAGAAATCTAACCCTCGCCTGCCTAAGACCAAGGGGTCCTCTAAGCGGGCCATTACTTTCTCACAATCCACTCACGTCCCAGACACTTCATCTGATGAGGATGGCGTGTATACTGACCCCACAGACGCTGATCCAGACACTTTGATTGGGAATCGGTCTCTCAGGTGGATGTTCCTGACTTATTGGAGGCTATCAGGCTAATTCTTCAGATTACTGATGACCCAGAGCCTGATGCCACCTTTAAGAAACCGGACAGATTTAAACGTCAGAAGGTTATTAAACAAGTTTTACCTCATTCTGACCATTTAGTTGACATACGTCAGGAATCCTGGGAAAATCCAGGAAAGAAATTCACACCTCACAAAAAGATGCTGGCTCGCTATCCCGTCGCTGCGGAGCTAAGTAAAAATTGGGAAACACCCCCGCCAGTGGATTCGCAAGTGGCGCGACTGGTGGTTTCCTCAGCTCTACCTGTAACTACCGTCACTTCTCTGAAAGAACCGATGGATAAGCGTATGGAGGGTTGTTTAAGAGCGATTTACACCCTAGCAGGTGCTGTGCAACGGCCCACTATTGCAGCGCCATGGGCTGCAGAGGCTATTGAAGTATGGGCTCAGGAGGTGAAAGCGGAGCTGCCTTCCAACTTTTCTGATAATGCTAGACAATGCCTTTTGTATATTGTCACAGCCTCTCATTACTAGAGATGTGCACCGGAAATTTTTCGGGTTTTGTGTTTTGGTTTTGGATTTGGTTCCACGGCCGTGTTTTGGATTCGGACGCGTTTTGGCAAAACCTCCCTGAAAATTTTTTGTCGGATTCGGGTTTTTTTTTACAAAAAACCCTCAAAAACAGCTTAAATCATAGAATTTGGGGGTCATTTTGATCCCATAGTATTATTAACCTCAATAACCACAATTTCCACTCATTTCCAGTCTATTCTTAACACCTCACACCTCACAATATTATTTTTCGTCCTAAAATTTGCACCAAGGTCGCTGGATGACTAAGCTAAGCGACCCAAGTGGCCGACACAAACACCTGGCCCATCTTGGAGTGGCACTGCAGTGTCAGACAGGATGGCACTTAAAAAAATTAGCCCCAAAAATCACATGATGCAAAGATAAAAAAAAAAAAAAAAGAGGTGCAAGATGGAATTGTCCTTGGGCCCTCCCACCCACCCTTATGTTGTATAAACAGGACATGCACACTTTAACAAACCCATCATTTCAGCGACAGGGTCTGCCACACGACTGTGGCTGAAATGACTGGTTGGTTTGGGCCCCCACCAAAAAAGAAGCAATCAATCTCTCCTTGCACAAACTGGCTCTACAGAGGCAAGATGTCCACCTCCTCCTCATCCTCCGATTCATCACCCTTTTCACTGTGTACATCCCCCTCCTCACAGAGTATTAATTCGTCCCCACTGGAATCCACCATCTCAGGTCCCTGTGTACTTTCTGGAGGCAATTGCTGGTGAATGTCTCCACAGAGGAATTGATTATAATTCATTTTGATGAACATCATCTTCTCCACATTTTGTGGAAGTAACCTCGTACGCCGATCGCTGACAAGGTTACCGGCTGCACTAAACACTCTTTCGGAGTACACGTTGGAGGGGGGGGGGAAGGGGGCAACTTAGGTAAAATAAAGCCAGTTTGTGCAAGGGCCTCCAAATTGCCTCTTTTTCCTGCCAGTATACGTACGGACTGTCTGACGTGCCTACTTGGATGCTGTCACTCATATAATCCTCCACCATTCTTTCAATGGTGACAGAATCATATGCAGTGACAGCAGACGACATGTCAGTAATCGTTCGCAGGTCCTTCAGTCCGGACCAGATGTCAGCACTTGCTCCTGACTGCCCTGCACCACCGCCAGCGGGTGGTTTTGGAAATCTGATTCTTTTCCTGGCAGCTCCAGTGGCAGGAGAAAATGAAGGAGGAGCTGTTGGCGGGTCATGCTTGACTTGACAAGTGTCTCACCAGCAGGTCTTTGAACATCTGCAGATGTCTGCTGGAAAGAGAGATACAACGTAGGCTTTAAACCTAGGATCGAGCACGGTGGCCAAAATGTAGTGCTCTGATTTCAACAGATTGACCACCCGTGAATCCTGGTTAAGCGAATGAAGGGCTCCATCCACAAGTCCCACATGCCTAGCGGAATCGCTCCGTTTTAGCTCCTCCTTCAATCTCTCCAGCTGCTTCTGCAAAAGCCTGATGAGGGGAATGACCTGACTTCACGTGTGGCAAGTTCAAAGGGTTGCAGAACCTTGCACAACGTTGAAATCATTCTCCACTGCGCTTGAGTCAGGTGCATTCCCCCTCCTTTGCCTATATCGTAGGCAGATGTATAGGTTTGAATGGCCTTTTGCTGCTCCTCCATCCTCTGAAGCATATAGAGGGTTGAATTCCACCTCGTTACCACCGCTTGCTTCAGCTGATGGTGGGGCAGGTTCAGGAGTGTTTGCTGCTGCTCCAGCGGTGGCGGAATGCTGAAAGTGGCCCGCAATTCTTCTGGCCACCGATAGCATCTCTTGCACGCCTCTGTCGTTTTTGAAATAATTTTGCACCACAAATTTCAATGTATGTGCAAAACATGGGACGTGCTGGAATTTGCCCAATTGTAATGCACGCACAATATTAGTGGCGTTGTCCGATGTCACAAATCCCCAGGAGAGTTCAATTGGGGTAAGCCAATCTGTGATGATGTTCCTCAGTTTCCGTAAGAGATTGTCAGCTGTGTGCCTCTTATGGAAAGCGGTGATACAAAGCGTAGCCTGCCTAGGAACGAGTTGGCGTTTGCGAGATGCTGCTACTGGTGCCGCCGCTGCTGTTCTTTCTGCAGGAGGCAGTACATCTACCCAGTGGGCTGTCACAGTCATATAGTCCTGAGTCTGCCCTGCTCCACTTGTCCACATGTCCGTGGTTAAGTGGACACTGGGTACAACTGCATTTTTTAGGACACTGGTGACTCTTTATCTGACGTCTGTGTACATTCTCGGTATCGCCTGCCTAGAGAAGTGGAACCTAGATGGTATTTGGTACCGGGGACACACTACCTCAAGAAATTCTCTAATTACCTTTGAACTAACAGCGGATACCGGACGCACAGCTGCCAAGGCCTGAGTTATCCGCTTTGCAACAGGATGACTACTGTGATATTTCATCTTCCTCGCAAAGGACTGTTGGACTGTCAGTTGCTTACTGGAAGTAGTACAAGTGGTCTTCCGACTTCCCCTCTGGGATGACGATCGACTCCCAGCAGCAACAACAGCAGCGCCAGCAGCAGTAGGCGTTACACTCAAGGATCCATCGGAGGAATCCCAGTCAGGAGAGGACTCATCAGACTTGCCAGTGACATTGCCTGCAGGACTATTGGCGTTCCTATCTAAGGTGGAAATTGACATTGAGGGAGTTGGTGGTGTGATTTGCAGGAGCTTGGGTACAAGAGGAAAAAGGGATTTAGTTGTCAGTGGACTGCTTCCGCTGTCACCCAAAGTTTTTGAACCTGTCAATGACTTCTGATAAATGCGCTCCAGGTGACGTTTAAGGGAGGATGTTCCTAGGTGGTTAACGTCCTTACCCCTACTTATTACAGCGTGACAAAGGCAACACACAGCTTGACACCTGTTGTGCGCATTTCTGTTAAAATAATTCCACACCGAAGAGATGATTTTCTTTTGTAATTTGACCAGGCATGTCAATGGCCATATTCATCCCACGGACAACAGGTGTCTCCCCGGGTGCCTGACTTAAACAAACCACCTCACCATCAGATTCCTCCTTGTCAATTAACTACTCAGCGCCAGCAACACCCATATCCTCATCCTGATGTACTTCAACAGTGACATCTTCAATTTCAATATCAGGAACTGGACTGCGGGTGCTCCTTCCAGCACTTGCAGGGGGCGTGCAAATGGTGGAAGGCGCAACCTCTCCCCGTCCAGTATTGGGAAGGACAGGCATCGCAACCGACACAATTGGACTCTCCTTGGGGATTTGTGATTTAGAAGAACGCACAGTTCTTTGCTGTGCTTTTGCCAGCTTAAGATTTTTCTAGCGGGAGGATGAGTGCTTCCATCCTCATGTGAACCACTATCCATGAACATAGGCCAGGGCCTCAGCCGTTCCTTGCCACTCCGTGTCGTAAATGGCATATTGGCAAGTTTACGCTTCTCCTCAGACGCTTTTAATTTAGATTTTTGGGTCATTTTACTGAACTTTTGTTTTTTGGATTTTACATGCTCTCTACTATGACATTGGGCATCGGCCTTGGCGGACTACGTTGATGGCATTTCATCGTCTCGGCCATGACTAGTGGCAGCAGCTACAGCACGAGGTGGAAGTGGATCTTGATCTTTCCCTATTTTACCCTCCACATTTTTGTTCTCCATCTTTTAATGTGTGGAATTAAATGCCAGTAATATATCAATAGCAATGGCCTACTGTACCGTACTGCTATATATATATATACTGGTGGTCAGCAAAATTCTGCACTGTCCTCCTACTATATACTGCGCACAACTACAATGCAGCACAGATATGGATAGTGTCAAAGTCGAAAAATATTGCAGTACACACATCACATGCCTGCTGCGCGTGCACTTGTTCCGCCGTGCGTGCACATATCCGCAATTTGCGTATGGTCGCTCCCGCGGTCCTGCGCGTGGTATGGGTATTTACGGCGGAGTTTGTGAGCGCATGGAGGGCTATCAAAACATTACATATTTAATCCAAATAGTGCACATTGTACACATAGTCCCCCTGCACCACATCAGCAAGTATCAACAGTTTAAATGATTTCAGAGCGGAGGGATTCACCTTTGCATGATAGGAGGGGACAGACTAAGGTTATAAGGTGGTGTTTGGTATCCAGCTGTAGGGTATTTTAAGGGTAACATTCCGGTGTTGGTTTGCGGAAGATCGCATGTTCCTGAGGATAGTTATGTGCAGAAGCAGAATATAGGTTTAAACTGTATTTACTGTATATTATGTATGCGGCGGGAATCCAGAGAAGACCACCCACAAGAGCAGTTGAGAAAGACATCGCCCACCTTTTCAAATCAACCTATGACCTCTCCTGTACTGTAAAGATGCATCCCTGTGTCCAATGGACAAAGGGATTACAGTATACATTGTATTGCTTTTGGAAGTATTGCATAAAAAGCCTGTTGCTGCCTGGCCGGTCAGAAGACTCTTAACGCTATCTACCTGATTAGCGGAGGACTGGACCAGTTAGCGCATGCGAATATTCTCACGTATGTACATTGACTGTAGCCATTTACTCTGTTGTATTGTAGTGTATAAATTGTATTGTTAACCCCCTTTCAGATATATTACTCTGTGGTGTCGGAACCCAGTGTTTAACTACAAATCGGTGTTGTGTCCTCTTTTCCCTGCTAGGGTTTAAAGTGTATTACATTACCTAACTGTATAAGGTTCAAAAGTGTATTAATAAGGTGTGTACGCGCTGCGGGTACTTTGTACCGTCAGCGCTGCATAAGGTGTAAAGTATAATATCATTGCATTGCATTACTACGAAGGTTTAAGGTGTATCAATTGAGTGTGTACGCGCTGCGTGTACTTTGTACCCCCAGTGCGGCGTTTGTACACAGAGTCCGTACGCGGTACGGGACTCATTACGCAAATAGCGTAAAAGATATATAGAGTGAATATTAAGTGTAGCGGCTCCATGGTAAAAGTGTGTTTAAAGGTATAGCTTTATGGTTTAAGATAATATCGACATTATCAATAGTATACTTGACGACAGAGGTAGAGCAATGGACTACTGTACCGTACTGCTACTGTACCATACGTTTCGGGGCTCACATGCCCCTTTGTCAAGGTGTACAAAGGGGCATGTGAGCCCCGAAACGTTAAGATAATATCGACATTATCAATTGGGGGCATCGTCCGTTTTTTTCCACATACCCGCAGCCTAGCAGGTTAAAGCAGACTTTATCTATCAGCGAAGGGCGGACAGGTATCCCACGTAAGCCTTCTCCTGGTTGGTGGATACACTGGAAACCCTATTTGTATTGCTGATTAGATGGCGTCTGCTCTGCATGGTTTGTAGGGATGCTGGTAGAACCCGTAAAGTAAATACGCAAAGCTATTTTAAAAGTCTGTGAATTTCTGTTTGGCGCCAAATGCGCACACAACACAAGCATACACCTGTACTTTGTATTTGTATACCTGCTCATATTGTTGCCATAAATACTGATTACTAGATTCATTTAGACCTGTACGGAGAAATTTGTTGCTATTTAGTTAAAAATATAGAATAAATATAAAGGAAGTAAATGTAAAACACAAATACAGTCTGGCCTAGTTAAACAGGTTTATACAGAAAGAAACTGTGTTGTGTTCAGTAAACAATTATAGGTAATATCGCTTACATTTATAGAAGTGTGGGATTTGTACTATTGCGGACGGTTTTTGTACACGTGTCTCGGACAAAGTACGGGACTGCGTACGCAACGTAAAGACATACGCACGGTCGCGTGTTTACGCAACGTGCGTAAGGGTACGACCGCTAAGTACAAATTACACAATAGCATTGTTTAGTTTAGGGGCGGAACAGTAGCCACGCTACAATAGCACAAATTGCTCAGTTTCCAAAATTTTGTTTAAATAAAACCTTTTTTACTGTATTACCTCTGGTACTAAGGCTGTTTATCTGAACGAAAGTTAATTTTCTGTACAGAAAAAACAAAGTATATTTGAGTGAACGAACGTGAGTGAGCAAACATAATAAAGGTTTTGTGGACCCAGGGAATTCGGGATCCCGTCGAGTGGTACATCAAGTGAGTGGAGACTTGGTGGTGTGAGGCAGCTGACTCACGTTAATATAGAATACGCTCCGGCTAAGGTTTCGCAGCCTGAAAAATCGATTCCATTGGTCGTACGGTGGATAAGTAACAAGTACCTATACGCTGTGCGATTGGCCCGCGCGTTAGTGGGTGCAATATTAGCGCAACGTAATACTCTTTTTAAGAGCTTTGCGTAAAATCGCGGTATCATTAGCGCTAACTATAGCATACGCAAGTGTGATTTGTGTATAATAAAGGTTTAGGGAGTTTTCGCTGGTCTCTCTCAGGAAATCTCCAACAACTAATATTTACTGGAAAGGGTAAGTTATTCCCAGATACTTTCAGTAAGTAGAGGTTACGTCGGGCCCTAGGTTGGGTACATTGCCTGTGCTATCAACAGTGTATGGTAGTACTGGCCAACGTGGGCGTGAGTGGGTGAAAGCACTCGGAGAAATTTCACCGTGGCCTTATATTGAGTATTTTTTTTTTTTTGTGGGATTAGCCGAAAGGACAATACCTGCAAAATATGGGGGCCAGTTGCTCAAGTAAGGGACGTTCAACCAGGGTTCAGGTTGACATTCCGCGGCCCAGGGGGTCGGCGAGGTTCATTATGTGTGAGAAGCATGGACCACACACAGAAGTTTTTTGCACTGAATGGGAACATATGGCTGCGGAAGATAGGGAACCATTCCCTAAGGTAGGCAGTTTTGAACCAGAGGTATTGCAGAATTTAAGGATTAGGATATGTCTGATAAAATCCCGAAAGCAAAGGGTCAGACACACAAACTGTTTAAATTTATGGCAGCAAGAGGGCGATATGCAAAGAGAATTAGGTCACGCAGCAGGTTCCAAACCTAGCAGGAAAATGATGGCAACCGCACCACCACCACCGTATATTGTAGGGGAGAAAGTCGCTACAGACAATGGCATTTTGGTATCCGATAAGAGTATAGTTGATAAATGCACTAACGCTAACCCTTGCAAGTTGTATCCCATTTTAAACTTTCCTCAGGACTGCGAGCAAGAAGATGAGCCCAGCACGATATCGGCACTCTCTCTAGCAACTACCATACAGAACACTCAGGTGGGCACGGCCCAACCAGTAAGATCAGTAGTAAGGCCCCCTAGCGGAGGGATAAGTGAGGTCGTGTCCACAGGTAAGTACGGTACCATACATCATGCAGAAACAATAGCACCTCAGATTGTGGAGTCAACTCAGAATGACGTAATTGAACTAAATCCTGTCAGGGTGATCGCAGTCCCCAATGGGAAGACTGACGTTCAGGGAGTCACTCCCATCAGAAACATTGCTATGCATTGTCCCTGGTCCCGGACAGAGTTGAGGACAATTATGTCTAAATTTGCCGATCCCAGAAAGGATCTAGTCGCATGCCAGAGGTTCATTAAAGAATTAGGTAACGCCACCGAACCCACAAACAAAGATTGGCGAACAGTGCTACGAGTATGTTTACCTTCCAATATTGACCCCGCAAAATTCATTACTGATTGTAAATTAGATGCAGAAGTACCTCTCACTGATGAGTACACTCAGGAGAATGTACGACAAATCAATCTGCAATTAGGAGTATATTTCCCTACTGTTGTCAAATGGAATAAAATCTTTTCCATAAGACAAAAAGAAGGTGAAACGGCATCTGAATATTTCCACTGAGCACTGCAGGAAATGGCTAGATACACTAGGATCGAGGACATTAAGGAAAATGTACATCACAGGGAGGTAGCTGTGTCAGTATTAATGGACGGGTTAAAAGAGACATTAAGAACAAGGGTACAAACCACTCTACCTAACTGGAGAGGTATCTCTGGGGCTGCATTAAGAGAGTACGCTATCGAGCACGATCGGAACGTCATTAAGCACAGGGAGTCACAGGGGGATAAGCTGATGACAGTAAGTATAAATGCCCATACAACCAAACCGCATCAGCCAAAACCCCAGACCCCTTATGGTAAGTCACGTTTAGTAGTATGCTATAACTGTCGGAAGGAAGGACAATTTGCACGGAACTGTAGTTATAAAGGCACACATAAGGTATATCGACCCCCTAGACCAGGATATGAACCACATTATAATACACATGATAGGGATCAGGGATCGCATAGGAGAAGTTATGAGCCGCATGCAGAAGAAACAAGGAGGTACCCACCTAGGAGGGACTGGCAGACCTCCGAAAATTCTCAGTTACTCCCCTCACATATTGTAGCTACCAGTGCGCTGCAGGAGGGTCACAATATACAAAAGGGGTTGGGCCACACCTGTAGTCTGCAGCCAGTGAAGTTGATCGCTAGCCTTGGTAGTGAACCTGAGGTTACAGTTGATGTAGCTGGTAGATCATTACCTTTTCTTGTAGACACACGGGCGGCCAGGTCAGTGTTAAATTCAACGGTAGGTATGAAAACCACGGGTAAAACAATTTTGGCAATGGGAGTAACAGGAGTAGTACAACACTATCCTTTGAGTAGACCTGCGGAGATTACGATAGGGCCTTTGCAGACCAAGCATTCCTTTTTGTTAGCTGCATCGGCTCCGACTAATCTACTTACGAGAGATCTATTGTGTAAAATGGGGTGTGTCATATATTGTACTCCTGAGGGTGTCTTCTTGGATATACCCGAGAATCATGTTCAGGAAGTGCAGGATATGTTAGACACCCCACAAAGGCTAATGTCACACTCTGCTGGTATAGACAGGTGTCCATCCAAGGTAGAGGAAATGATCTCACAAATACCGGAATCCCTCTGGACCAAAGATGGACAAGACACTGGATTGATGGCGAATGTAGCTCCCGTAGTAGTGCAAATAAAAGATGGTAGGATAGCTCCAAAAATCCCTCAGTATCCTCTGAAGCCAGAGGTGGAATTAGGAGTGTACCCAGTCATAGAGCGCTTGCTACAACAGGGCATCCTAGTCAGGACGTCCAGCACTGCCAATAGTCCCATCTTCCCTGTGAAAAAGAGTGGGGGGAGGGGGAGGGGTTACAGGCTAGTGCAGGATCTAAGAGGGATAAACAAGATAGTTGAGAGCCAATTCCCAGTAGTGCCAAATCCAGCTGTCATCCTCATGCAAATTCCCCCTACTGCAAAATTTTTCACTGTCAGTGACCTCTGTTCTGCTTTCTTTTCTGTCCCTCTGCACCCTGACAGCCAATACCTGTTTGCATTTACATACAGGGGAGTACAGTACACCTGGACTCGCCTACCCCAAGGTTTCATTGACAGCCCAAGTATTTTCTCCCAGGCTCTGCATGACTGTTTACAATCCTTTCAACCTGAGAGCGGATCAGTATTAATACAGTATGTAGATGACTTACTGCTGTGTTCTGATTCACTCGAATCGTCCTTGAAAGACACGAAACAGCTTCTGTTTCACCTTTCTAATACGGGACACAAGGTTTCAAAGGATAAGTTGCAGTTGTGCCAGACCAGGGTAAAATATTTGGGACATTGCTTGACGCAAGGACTTAGACACCTTACCGCTGATAGAATACAGGCGATTCGCGACATGACTCTGCCGCAAACCCAGCAACAGATCCGCACTTTTCTTGGAATGTGTGGGTACTGCCGAAACTGGATCCCAGGGTTCTCCATACTGGCCTTGCCTTTGCAAGAAATGGTCTCTTCAAACAAACCAGATCGGATCTCGCACACAGATGAGTCCGAACTAGCATTTGAGAGACTCAAACAGTGCCTATCACAGGCACCTGCATTAGGCATGCCAGATTATGGGAAACCCTTTGAATTATACGGTTCGGAAAGTGCTGGGTGTGCGGCAGGTGTCCTAACCCAGAGACATGGTGATGCCAGCAGGCCGGTAGCTTACTACAGTGCACAGTTGGACACCGTAGCGCGGTCTCTCCCCACATGCTTGCGAAGTGTTGCAGCGATAGCTTTGCTAGTGAGTAAAAGCGAATACGTAGTGTTAGGACACAACCTGACAGTCCATACACCTCATGCAGTGTCAGCCTTACTGAACTCCGCCCAAACCAGACATGTCTCATCAGCACGGTTTACAAGGTGGGAATTAGCACTAATGGCCCCTGTAAACATCACCATAAAGAGATGCAGCGCACTAAATCCTGCAACTTATCTGCCAGGTGTGCCTGGACATGCACAAAGGGTGGAGGATGAGAATGATGGTGAAGGAGGATTTAGTGCAGACACTGACACGCATGATTGTATGGAATACCTGAACCAGACTTTCACTGCGAGACCTGACATTAGTGACAACCCACTGGAAGGTGTAGATTTTACTTTTTACACTGACGGTAGTTGCCACAGACAGACGGACTCGGGAGACTTGTGCACTGGGTACGCAGTTGTAGACGACAGAAGTATCATAGAAGCTGAGCCCCTTGCTGAGCTGGTCGCCCTAACCAGAGCATGTGAATTGGCCAAGGGTAAGTCAGCTAATATATACACAGATTCTAGGTATGCCTTTGGAGTAGTGCATGATTTCGGGGCCCTATGGCGCCTCAGAAATTTTATGACGGCAGCCGGCACACCTGTAGCGCATGCGTCCCACATAAAAAGGCTTCTAACAGCGATACAAGAACCAGACAGAGTGGCTGTTATCAAGTGCAAAGCACACACTTACAACCAAGATCCAATCTCACTTGGTAACAGCCGGGCAGACGAAGCTGCTAAAACAGCAGCCAGCACCCCCATACAAACAAATATCACATCACTGATGACATTCAACACAATCAACACACAAAAATTTATTGAAATGCAAAAGTTGTGTTCTCCACAGGAAAAGGCGGTCTGGAAGTCAAAGGGGTATGGCCAGGAGTCCTCAGGACTCTGGACAGGTGGACAGGGTAAGCCAGTGGCCCCCAGAGCATATCTTCCAAGCTTAGCTGAGGCGGCACACGGTCTGACTCATCTGGGTAAAGAGGGTATGTGTAAGCTGGTGAGAGCCTACTGGTGTGCGCCAGGATTCTCTTCTCATGCGGGTAAGAGAGCAATGACAAGTCTTACTTGCTTGAGGAAGAATATTGGAAAGTCAATACCAACAGAACCATCCCATATCCCACCGACAGACGGCCCTTTTCAGGTAATACAAATTTATTTCATACAGTTACCACCCTGTAGGAATTTAAAATATGTGTTAGTCTGTATTGATGTGTTTTCCAATTGGGTAGAAGCGTTCCCTGCTGCCACAAATACTGCTATGTTCACTGCAAAGAAAATTGTGCAGGAATTTGTGTGTAGATATGGTATCCCTAGAATAATTGAAAGCGATAGGGGTACCCATTTTACAGGTGAAGTCTTTCAGGTTATGTGCAAACTGATGGGAATTAATAGCAAGCTGCATACTCCGTACCGCCCACAGCCGAGTGCGAAGGTGGAGAGAGTAAACAGCACTATTAAGAACAAGCTGAGCAAAGTGATGGCTGAAACTGGATTGTTGTGGCCAGAAGCTTTGCCACTAGTATTGTACAGCATCAGAACCACTCCCAGGTCCCCCCTTAACCTTTCACCGTTTGAGATTCTTTTTGGCCGACAACCCCATGTAATGATAGACCCCCAAGATAAGTTGAAATGCAATAACGAAGTGACTGTAAAATATTTGGTTAGGATGAGCCAGCAGTTGAGGGATAAAAATAGAAATCTAAAGCAGGTGATTCCTGACCTACCGAACAGTAATTGTCATGACATTGAACCTGGGGATTATGTACTGATTCAAAATTTTCTACGCTCAGGTTGCCTCATTGACAGGTGGGAAGGACCATATCAAGTCTTACTAACCAGTTCGACAGCATTATAGGTTGCCGAAAGAGATACTTGGGTCTACTCGTCCCACTGTAAGAAGGTCGCTGACCCAGAGAGTACCCGTGACAAAGAGCAGAGTGTAGAGAACATTGTATCACTGGAGTGTCTGTTCCGGGAAGGTTGAGAGGCAGTACTGTTGAGACGGCACCTGAGCGCGGAGAACAACAAGACCAGAGGCGGTTATCGCACCAGTTTTTCTTTTTTATTATTTTCTCCATCTCCCACTACCCTCCTTCTCTCCTTCCCTTTCCTCCCCCTTCTTGTTTCCTTTCTCTCCCCTTAACAAGATGGACTTACCCCAAGAGACTGCATTCCGGGTTTTCCTGTTAACCCTGTTGTTGACCGGAACAGTCTGTTTCGGTGAAAGTCCCAGAGAGGTCGAGAAAGGATCTGGAATGGGTTCTGATGGCGAGGATGGATTTGTAGAATTCCAAGAGCAACACATCACTCGAGCAAAGGCGAGTATCAGAAAACGATCTGGTAGTCAGGGAGCTCAGAGGCACTGTGAAGGGTTATTGGCTGAGGAAAATTGCATTTGTAGGAATTGTGAGAACATAGTTGAGGATGGGTGCATCCAGAGATGTCAGTCAAGCCTTAATATCAACATGGACTGTCATCCATTGAGTGATTACCACTCACTAGTGGGTAAGGTTTTAAACCAAACAGAATGCTGGGTGTGCTCACAAGTACCTCAAGGTCAGAGCAAGTCAGGATTAGTACCGTACCCTTTAGCAATAGATGAGGTACTCGAATTACGGGGTGGGAGACCGGTGGACAAGAAATTTAATATTTCTAGGCCCCCTAGTTTGAAGCTCCACCAGTATCATGTAGATAGATCCTTATTATGCTTCAACATTTCCAATTACCGAAAACCAGGAAATTGGGAGGTGACATGGAATAACCAGACAATGGCCTTTTCGCATAGAGCTGATAGGATACCCATAGACTCTGAACTTGTACGCCAAATAGCCAACAGTGGAAGGTATATTCGGTATAGGTATACTTGAGGAAGCAAGACCATGTGGGTTGGAGAAGTATCACCAGGGTACTGTGCTCATATCATCCAGCCTGATACTTGTACTGAGCAGATGGGAGAACTAGGGATTGGGTTTTTCACTTGGAAAGTTTGTAATATGGTAATGTCATATTCTGTCCCATATGTTCTCCCCGATGATGCCTATTTCATATGTGGGAGGAAGGCGTATAAGTGGCTTGCCCCGCACTCAGAGGGATTGTGTTATGTTGGAAGAGTGTTGCCAGAGGTCATGACCATAACCCATGATAAGATGAAGGACGTTCACCGCAGTGCTCAGGCTCCTTATACTCATACTCACTATGAACACATCGTTAAGAGACACCTCATAGATAGGACAGAGCACGTAGCCTCTGATTTGATCCACGAATCCACCGGGATTCAATTCCTTCTTGCATTAGACATCACCAGTACTGCCAGAGGAATGATAAATTATAGGTATATCCATGCGCTAGCGAACTTGATAGATAATATCACTGAGATGTATGACGACACCTTCAGGTATACGGGTCGGGAGTTGCAAGCTTACAAAACAGAACTGATCCAGCATGTGATGGTCCTCAATTATATCACAGCTGTGACGGGTGGGTACTGTGTCACTTTGGCAACTCAATATGGTGTGAAGTGCTGCACGTATATTATAAACAGCACTGACGACCCCACGGAGATTATCGATCAAAAGATGGACGATATCTTGCAGTTGAAGTGGGAGTTCCGAAGGAGACACAACCTCACCCTGACTGCTGTGAGTAATGAACTGACTGGCTGGGTCTCATGGTTGAACCCACGAAATTGGTTCTCAGGATTAGGAAAGTGGGCTCAAAATGTTATTATGAGTGTGGGAAAGTTTCTCCTTTGTATCCTGGGAGTCGTCATCATTTTTGGTTTGATATTTAGGTGTGTTCGAATTCTGATGCGGCGCAAGCACGGCACAAAATTGATGAGTTTAAGGAGCAGGGGCATTGTTACAGCAGCAGATTTAATTTATGACCCATCCATAGAGACAGTGTTATGATAAGGATTGCAAATGAATTCCATGGCCTGTTTCTTTCACCCGTTTTTCTGTTGTCTCCCCCTTTGCCCAGATACACCGATCCGGAAAAGACATCGACCCTACCCAAGAACGATTATGAAAATGTTATGTGAACGTATTTTAGATATGTGTCTTATCTTCATCTCTACAACCTTCAGTTAGTGACACACATAGTCGACACGTGATATCCACATATACTAGCACTCACATATGTTCCCCCTCCATGTATCATCGACTAAATGTGCACCCCATTTGTTGGAACAAGAAGCCAAAAAGAGCTCGGTAGTGTTTGTTGGCCCACTTACAGACCCTTAATACGGGATAAGAAGGATTTAATGTATACTTCGCAATACCTCTAAGCCTATCTAGAACATATACGGCACGATGATACATGCCCCGCTGACATGGATTCATACATACATGCTTTTACTATCCCACTAGGTCATACATTTCCCGCCTACACCTCTCCTCCTACCATCCAATCATCTGTAGATATTGTATTGTATATTTTTCTGTTTAGTGTTTAGATAGTGGCAATTATTGTTGACTGCCAAAGGGTGGACTGTCAAAGTCGAAAAATATTGCAGTACACACATCACGTACTAACAACACACACATGCCCGCTGCGCGTGCACTTGTTCCGCCGTGCGTGCACATATCCGCAATTTGCGTATGGTCGCTCCCGCGGTCCTGCGCGTGGTATGGGTATTTACGGCGGAGTTTGTGAGCGCATGGAGGGCTATCAAAACATTACATATTTAATCCAAATAGTGCACATTGTACACATTGTCCCCCTGCACCACATCAGCAAGTATCAACAGTTTAAATGATTTCAGAGCGGAGGGATTCACCTTTGCATGATAGGAGGGGACAGACTAAGGTTATAAGGTGGTGTTTGGTATCCAGCTGTAGGGTATTTTAAGGGTAACATTCCGGTGTTGGTTTGCGGAAGATCGCATGTTCCTGAGGATAGTTATGTGCAGAAGCAGAATATAGGTTTAAACTGTATTTACTGTATATTATGTATGCGGCGGGAATCCAGAGAAGACCACCCACAAGAGCAGTTGAGAAAGACATCGCCCACCTTTTCAAATCAACCTATGACCTCTCCTGTACTGTAAAGATGCATCCCTGTGTCCAATGGACAAAGGGATTACAGTATACATTGTATTGCTTTTGGAAGTATTGCATAAAAAGCCTGTTGCTGCCTGGCCGGTCAGAAGACTCTTAACGCTATCTACCTGATTAGCGGAGGACTGGACCAGTTAGCGCATGCGAATATTCTCACGTATGTACATTGACTGTAGCCATTTACTCTGTTGTATTGTAGTGTATAAATTGTATTGTTAACCCCCTTTCAGATATATTACTCTGTGGTGTCGGAACCCAGTGTTTAACTACAAATCGGTGTTGTGTCCTCTTTTCCCTGCTAGGGTTTAAAGTGTATTACATTACCTAACTGTATAAGGTTCAAAAGTGTATTAATAAGGTGTGTACGCGCTGCGGGTACTTTGTACCGTCAGCGCTGCATAAGGTGTAAAGTATAATATCATTGCATTGCATTACTACGAAGGTTTAAGGTGTATCAATTGAGTGTGTACGCGCTGCGTGTACTTTGTACCCCCAGTGCGGCGTTTGTACACAGAGTCCGTACGCGGTACGGGACTCATTACGCAAATAGCGTAAAAGATATATAGAGTGAATATTAAGTTTAGCGGCTGTAGCGGCTCCATGGTAAAAGTGTGTTTAAAGGTATAGCTTTATTGTTTAAGATAATATCGACATTATCAATAGTATACTTGACGACAGAGGTAGAGCAATGGACTACTGTACCGTACTGCTACTGTACCATACGTTTCGGGGCTCACATGCCCCTTTGTCAAGGTGTACAAAGGGGCATGTGAGCCCCGAAACGTTGGACTTCTATGTGTTGTTCTGATACAAGCTTTTGATTCCAAGACGCCGAGTGCCGCTCTTCTTTCCTACTACTTGAAAATCTCTCTTGGGATGGCACCGGTGCACGTGTAATACCTTTATGGGAGTGCCTGTTCACTTGTTATTTATTTATTTATATATATATATATATACTGGTGGTCAGCAAAATTCTGCACTGTCCCCCTACTGTATGCTGCGCACAACTACAATGCAGCACAGATATGGATAGTATATTTGACGACACAGAGGTAGAGCAATGGACTACTGTACCATACTGCTATATATATATATATATATATATATATATATATACATATACTGGTGGTCAGCAAAATTCTGCACTGTCCTCCTACTATATACTGCGCACAACTACAATGCAGCACAGATATGGATAGTATACTTGACGACACAGAGACAGAGCCAGTGGCGTAACTAGAAATTTTTCTCCCCCAAGCCAAAAAATTCTTTGGCGCCCCCCCCCCTTCATGCTCCATAATTGGGAGCAAGAAAGGGATAAATATGACAAAAAAGGGGCGTGGTTTCACATAAAGGGGCGTGGCATTGCAGGAAAAGACTACCTTATACCCCAGTTTTGCAACCTGCACGCCCAGACGTTGGCCACCACAGGAAAGAAAAATAATCCTGATTCATGCCCCTTACATTATTTGTCATTTTTCCTCCTTATAGTAATGCCCAGTATACATTATGCCACATACTGCAATGGCCCTTAGACATTATGCCGCACACAATAATGCACATGACACAATATGCACACACTGTAATGCCCCCGACACATTATGCCACACACCGTAATGCCTGTGACACATTATGCCACACACCGTAATGCCTGTGACACATTATGACAGGAATCGCAATGCCCGTTATACATTATGCTACACACTGCAATGCCCCTGATACATTATAGCACATACAATGTCTGTGACACATTATGACACACACCGCAATGTCCGTGATACATTATGCCACACACTGCAATGCCCGATACATTATAGCACATACAATGCCTGTGACACATTATGCCACACACTGCAATGACCTTGAGACATTATACCACAATGCCCGTGATATAGTATACCATACACCGTAATGCCTGTGACACATACCGCAATGCCCTGCCCGTTATACCCTATGCCACACACCGCAATGCCCGTTATGTATTATGCCACACTGCAATGACCCTGAGACATTATACCACATACCACAATGCCCGTGATATAGTATACCACACACCGTAATGCCTGACACATTATGACACACACCGCAATGTCCGTGATACATTATGCCACACACTGCAATGACCCTGAGACATTATACCACATATCACAATGCCCGCGATATAGTATACCATACACCGTAATGCCTGTGACACATTATGACACACACCGCAATGTCCGTGATACATTATGCCACACACCGTAATGCCCATTACACATTAAGTCCCACAGTAAGGCTTCTAATTACTTTTCAATTATCTGCTCGTTGTCAGGGGTTTCATGCACTGGGTGTTATGCTCGTTGCCAGGGGTTTCATGCACTGGGTGTCATGCTCGTTGCTAGGAGGTAGTCCTTGTTGCTAGGGCTGTGCTCCCAGTGCCACATATGCCCCCAGTGCCAGATATTCCCCCCCAGTGCCATATATGCCCCCAGTGCCAGATATTCCCCCCCAGTGCCATATATGCCCCCAGTGCCAGATATTCCCCCCCAGTGCCATATATGCCCCAGTGCCAGATATTCCCCCCAGTGCCAGATATCCCCCCCCAGTGCCATATATGCCCCCAGTGCCAGATATTCCCCCCCAGTGCCATATATGCCCCAGTGCCAGATATTCCCCCCAGTGCCAGATATGCCCCAGTGCCAGATATTCCTCCCCCCCAGTGCCATATATGCCCCCAGTGCCAGATATTTCTCCCCCCCCCCCCCCCCGCTTTTTGGAGGGACACGGAGGGCACAGCTCGCCTCTCCTGTGTCCCTCCTGCTGCATCATCTCCGGCGGCCGCGGGTCTAATAGGGGGAAGTGCCGGTTCGTGAGCTAATTAGAGCTCACGGACGGCACTTCCCCCTATTAGACCCACGGCCGCCGGAGATGATGCAGGAGGGACACAGGGAGGCGCGCTGTGCCCTCCAACAAGCGGCGGAGGGAAGGAGACCGCAGACTGACATGCGGACGCTCGTCCGCATGTCAGTCTGCTGTAAATCAGTGGCGCCCCCGCAGCCCCTCGCCCCCAAGCCACCGCGAGGGCTGCGGGGGCAGTAGTTACGCCACTGGACAGAGCAATGGACTACTGTAACGTACTGCTATATATATACTGGTGGTCAGCAAAATTCTGCACTGTCCTCCTACTATATACTGCACACAACTACAATGCAGCACAGATATGGATAGTATACTTGACGACACAGAGGTAGAGCAATGAAGTACTGTACCGTACTGCTATATATATATATATATATATATATATATATATATATACACTGGTGGTCAGCAACATTCTGCACTGTCCTCCAACTATATACTGCGCACAACTACAATGCAGCACAAATATGGATAGTATACTTGACGACACAGAGGTAGAGCAATGGAATACTGTACCGTACTGCTATATATATATATATATATATATATATATACTGGTGGTCAGCAAAATTCTGCACTGTCTTTCAACTATATACTGCGCACAACTACAATGCAGCACAGATATGGATAGTATACTTGACGACACAGAGGTAGAGCAATGGACTACTGTACCGTACTGCTATATATATATATATATATATATATATACTGGTGGTCAGCAAAATCCTGCACTGTCCTCCTACTATATACTGCCCACAACTACAATGCAGCACAGATATGGATAGTATACTTGACGACACAGAGGTAGATCAATGGACTACTGTACCGTACTGCTATATATATATATATATATATATATATACTGGTGGTCAGCAAAATTCTGCACTGTCCTCCTACTATATACTGCGCACAACTACAATGCAGCACAGATATGGATAGTATACTTGATGACACAGATGTAGAGCAATGGACTACTGTACCATACTGCTATATATATACTGGTGGTCAGAAAAATTCTGCACTGTCCTCCTACTATATACTGCGCACAACTACAATGCAGCACAGATATGGATAGTATACTTGACGACACAGAGGTAGAGCAATGGACTACTGTACCGTACTGCTATATATATACTGGTGGTTAGCAAAATTCTGCACTGTCTTCCTACTATATACTGCGCACAACTACAATGCAGCACAGATATGGAGCGTTTTCAGGCAGAGGACGTAGATATTTGCAGCACACTGAGCACAGATATTTGCAGCACACTGAACACAGAAACTAAGAGAACGCAGCCACGTCCTCTCGCTATCATCTCCAATGCACAAGTGAAAATGGCAGCGACGCGCGGCTTTTTATATGCAATACGAATCTCGGGAGAATACGACAGCGGGATGATGACGTTCGGGCGCGTTCGTGTTAACCGAGCAAGGAGGGAAGATCCGAGGCTGGCTCGGACCCGTGTAAACCACGTGAAGTTCGGGGGGGGGTTCGGATCTCGAGGAACCAAACCCGCTCATCTCTACTCATTACATGAAGGAGGCGGCTTCTGATTCCGGTATTCTGGCAGCCAAGGCTTCTACTATGTCCATTTTGGCTCGCCGGATTTTATGGTTGCAATCCTGGTCTGTGGATCTGGATTCTAAGAAAACCCTGGAGGTGCTCCCTTTTAAGGGAGACATTCTTTTTGGAGAGGACCTCAACAAGATAGTGGCTGACTTAGCTTCTGCTAAAACAGCATGTCTACCTAGTACTGCTCCTTCGGTGCCTAAGGCTAAGAGTACTTCCTTTCGCTCCTTTTGTCCTTCAGGTAAAGCAAAAGGTCAAGCTTACCCGAAACAGGGTCGCACTTTCAAAACCGCTAAGCAAAAACCTAAACGGGCCAGGGCTGCCCGTCAGCCTGCTTCCAAAACTGACAAGCCTGCCACCTGATGGGCGGGCCTCCCTCTTGGGGATCCCAGAGTGGTGGGGCCGACTTCTAGGGTTTACCCAGAAATGGTTGAAGACCACTTCCGACGCCTGGGTATGGGAAGTCGTCACTCGCGGTTAAGCCGTATCCTTCAAGAGTCGTCCCCCTCATCGATTTTGCCTGACAGACGTCCCTTCAGATCAGGTGAAGGCAAAAACACTTCAGTCGGTGGTACAGTCCCTCCTGGACACAGGAGTGGTAGTGCAGGTGCCTCTGGCTCATAGAGGCAAGGGGTACTATTGACCGCTATTCCTAGTCCCGAAACCAAATGGGTCCTCTCGGCCCATTCTCAACCTCAAGTCCTTGAACAAATTTGTAAGAGTCTCCAAGTTTCGTATGGATCTCTTCGCTCTATTGTTCTGGCCTTGGAGTCCGGGGACTATATGGTCTCCCTGGACACTCAGGATGCTTACCTGCATATTCCTATTGCAATGTAGCATCAACAGTACCTGAGGTTTGCGATAGGCAACCTCCATTATCAATTTCGGGCTTTACCTTTTGGTTTGACCATAGCCCCGCGTGTCTTCACGAAGGTCATGGTGGTAATGACGGCTGTACTCCGCCATCAAGGGGTTAGGATCGTACCGTATCTGGATGACTTGTTGATCCTGGGGAATTCCCCAGAAATTCTCCTACACCATCTGGATATGGCGCTCCAGTTTCTGCAAGCCCACGGGTGGCTCATCAACTGGAAGAAATCTTCCCTGGTCCCTGCTCAGAGCATGGTGCACCTGGGGGCTTTGTTGGACACTCACAACCAGCGGTTGTTCTTGTCTCAGGAGAAGGTCCTGAAACTTCAGGACAGGATTCGATGCTTCCTATCTCGTCCGCAAGTGTCGATACATTCGGCGATGCAAGTGTAGGTCTCATGGTGTCAGCTTTCGACATGGTGGAGTATGCTCAATTCCATTCCCGCCCCCTGCAGAATTTGATTCTTGCCAAGTGGAACGGCCTGCCACACCGGATCAAATCTCACATGATCTCCTTGTCTCTGGAGGTCTGTCTGTCACTCAGCTGGTGGCTGCAGGACCAACGATTGAGCAGGGGTCGTACCTTCTGGATTTCCAACTGGGTCCTTCTGACGATGGATGCCAGTCTGAGAGGTTGGGGCGTGGTGTTATCCTCCCGATAAACATTCTGAAACTGCAGGTGGTGTTCAACGCACTGAACTTGGCCCAGCATTTAATACAGAACAGACCTGTTCAAGTACAGTTGGACAACGCTACCACGGTGGCGTACATAAATCATCAAGGCAGCAGTCGAAGCCGCATGGCAATGAGGGAAGTATCAAGAAGTCTTCGGTGGACGGAACGCCATCTGCCAGCCATATCGGCAGTGTTCATTCCGGGGGTCCTAAACTGGGAAGCGGACTTCCTCAGTCATCAGGACGTACACACCGGAGAGTGGAGCCTCCATCCAGAAGTATTTCAACTCCTAGTGGACAAGTGGGGCCTCCCAGATGTGGACCTGATGGCATCTCGACACATTCACAAGGTTCCGGTCTTCGGAGCAAGGACAAGGGTTCCTCAAGCAGAATTCGTGGATGCACTAGCAATCCCATGGACATTTTGGCTGCCATACGTGTTCCCTCCGGTGTCACTCCTGCCCAGAGTAATAAGGAAGTTTAAGCAAGAAGGAGGAATCCTACTTCTCATTGCTCCGGCATGGCCAAGACGGCATTGGTTCTCAGACCTTCAGGGTCTCTCGTTAGAGCGTCCTCTTCTGCTTCCACAACGACCAGACCTCCTCGTTCAGGGCCCTTGTCAGAGGCGGAACTTCCGGCAGTGCAAGCAGTGCGTTGCACTGGGGCCCGCCTCTGTCCAGGGGCCCAAGCATGTAATGAGTCAAACTGACTCATTACATGCCGCTGTGCGCTGCAGGCAACCGCTGCCCGCAGCGCACAGCCGCCCGGAGAGGAGCAGCGGCACGGACGGGGGAAGGAGGAGGAGGGAGGTGAAGGAGGGAGCCGCAGCAGCGCTTTGTTACTGGTGGAGGCGCTGCTGCTGCTGCCCCTCTGCTTCACTATAGGCTGTCTTCCGAGAACAGCCTATAGGGAAGCAGAGGGGCAGCAGCAGCAGCAGCGCCTCCACCAGTAACAAAGCGCTGCTGCGGCTCCCTTCTTCACCTCCGTCCTCCACCTCCTCTACTGCCCGGGAATCGTCTGACGCGGCTGCACCGAGGAGCCTGAGCCGGCGGAGAGGGTAAGTATAATTCTTCTTTCTTTCTTTTTCTCTTTTTCTTTCTTTCTCTTTCTTTTTTCTCGGGCCTGCCTGCCGCTATGTGTAAAAATGGGGGACTGCCTGCCGCTATGTGTAAAAATGGGGGACTGCCTGCCGCTATGTGTAAAAATGGGGGACTGCCTGCCACTATGTGTAAAAAGGGGAATCAGCCTGCCGCAATGTGTAAAAAGGGGGGACTGCCTGACGTAATGTGTAAAAAGGGGAAATCAGCCTGCCGCAATGTGTAAAAAGGGGGGACTGCCTGACATAATGTGTAAAAAGGGGGAATCAGCCTGCCGCAATGTGTAAAAAGGGGGGACTGCCTGGCGCTATGTGTAAAAAGGGGTAATCTGCCTGCCGCTATGTGTAAAAAGGGGTAATCTGCCTGCCGCAATGTGTAAAAATGGGGAATCTGCCTGCCGTAATGTGTAAAAATGGGGACGCTGTCTGCCATAATGTGTAACAAGGGCACGCTGTCTGCCGTAATGTGTAAAAAGGGGACGCTGTCTGCCATTATGTGTAAAAAGGGGATGCTGTCTGCCGTAATGTGTAACAAGGGCACGCTGTCTGCCGTTATGTGTAAAAAGTGTACGCTGTCTGCCGCTATGTGTAACAAGGGCACGCGGTCTGCCGTTATGTGTAAAAAGGGCACGCTGTCTGCCGTTATGTGTAAAAAGGGCACGCTGTCTGCCGTTATGTGTAAAAAGTGCACGCTGTCTGCCGTTATGTGTAAAAAGGGCACGCTGTCTCCCATAATGTGTAAAAAGTGCACGCTGTCTGCTGTAATGTGTAAAAAGAGGAATCTGTCCGCTGTAAGGTGTAAAAGGGTCTCTACCTGGTGTAGTGGTGCTACTGTGCGGCGTAATTTGAATAATGGAGACTACTGTGTACCGTTTTATGAATTGGTATTATTTTGTGGCCACACCCCTTCCCCACGAAGCCACGCCACTATGTATTTTTGCGCGCGCCTTCGGCGCGCACTGCCCCTGTTTTGCATGCAGGGGTGGGGCTCTGATGCCGTTTCTTGCACACAGTGCTAAAATGTCTAGTTACAGCACTGTTGCTAGGTATCCATTTCTCTGGCCCTGAGCAGGTCCCCCTCACCAGATCCTCTCCAGGGGTGAGGGGGTGGACTTGGATGGGATGTGTGTGTGTGTGTGTGTGTGTGTGTGTGTGTGTGTGGGGGGGGGGGGGGCCCAAAGCATTTTGTCGCACCTGGGCCCACCGCTCGCTAGTTCCGCCACTGGCCCTTGTGTTTACCAGGATTTGGCCCGGCTGGCTTTGACGGTATGGCTCTTGAGGCTTCCGTACTGAGGGCCAAGGGTCTTTCTAAGGTGGTCATTCAGACTATGTTGAAGGCCCGTAAACCGGCTTCTGCTCGGATTTACCATAGGTTCTGGAATTCTTACTTTGCTTGGTACGCATCTAACAATCATGACGCTTACAAGTTTAGTTGGCCTTTCTACAACAGGGCCTGGACTTAGGCCTTCATCTGGCCTCCATCAAGGTTCATATTTCTGCCTTGTCAGTTTGGTTTCAGAGAAAAATTGCCACTCTGCCTGATGTTCATACGTTCACTCAGGGTGTGTTATGGATTCAACCTCCTTACGTCCCGCCTGTGGCTCCTTGGGATTTGTCAGTGGTTCTGGAGGCATTACAAGAATCTCCGTTTGAGCCTCTTGAATCTGCAGACCTTAAGTGGCTTTCCCTTAAGGTGTTGTTTCTGCTGGCTATTGCCTCTGCTAGACAGGTGTCGGATTTGGGTGCCTTGTCTTGTAGGTCCCCTTATCTGATTTTTCACCGTGACCGGGCGGTTCTTAGAACACTTCCTGGGTACCTACCTAAGGTGGTGTCTTCTTTCCACCTTAATCAGGAGACTGTGATTCTGGCCTTTGTCTCTCCTGAATTTTCTTCCAAAGGGCGGTCTTTGGATGTGGTATGGGCTCTCCGTATCTATGTGAAGAGGACAGCTCCTATCAGGAAGACTGAATCTCTCTTTGTACTGTTTGGTTTTCACAAATGTTGCTGGCCTGCTCACAAGCAGACCCTGGCCAGATGGATTAGAATGGCGATTGCACATGCTTATGTACAGGCTGGCCTTCCAGCTCCTGCTACCATCAAGGTCCGTTCTACTCGGTCAGTTGGATCTTCTTGGGCGTCCCGGCGTGGAGCGACCCTTGAACAATTATGCAAGGCGGCTACGTGGTCCTCAGTGAACACGTTCATAAGGTTCTATGCCTTCGATACATCCGCCTCCCAGGATGCTTCCTTTGGACGCCGGGTTCTTGTTCCCGCTACAGTGTGTCCCCTCCCATGAGGAACTGCTTTAGGACATCCCCAATGTTTTTCCCTGTGGAATCCAGTGTACCCCACAGCAGAAAACAAGATTTATGGTAAGAACTTACCATTGTTAAATCTCTTTCTGCGAGGTACACTGGGTTCCACAGGGCGCCCACCCTGATGCACTTAGCTTCTTTGGGTTTGTATGGCATTAGCCGCTGATACCTTCTCCTGTCGTGAGAATGGAGTGTATGTGGCTACTAACGGTTGTCATCTCTTTTACCTGCTACTGCATTGGACTGGATAACAAAACTGAGCTCCTGTGCACGGAGGCGGGGTTATAGAGGAGATGGCACTATGCATTCTGGGAACAGTCAAAGCTTTTAGCCTGTTGGTGCCTTGGATCAAGATCCTACTCTACACCCTGATGTTATTCCCTGTGGAACCCAATGTACCTCGCAGAAAGAGATTTAACAAAGGTAAGTTCTTACCATCAATCTCATTTTCTCTCTCTGTGTGAGGTGCCCTTTTGTGACTGGCAGCACTCCCCTTCATGTTCTTTTCTGGGGCTCTCAATGAAACTGTAGACTCTCACTCCAGCTGCAGCCACTTGGTTCAGATGCAGCCTAGTTGCACAGGCATCCATCCCCTCTTCTGTTACTCAAAGGAGGTAATTCAGAGTTGATTGCAGCAGCAAATTTGTTAGCAGTTGGGCAAAACCTAGGGGGTAATTCCGAGTTGATCGCAGCATCAAATTTGTTAGCAGTAGGGCAAAACCATTTGCACTGCAGGTGTGGCAGATATAACATTTGCAGAGAGAGTTAGATTTGGGTGTGGTGTGTTCAAACTGAAAACTAACTTGCAGTGTAAAAATAAAGCAGCCAGTATTTACCCTGCACAGAAACAAAATAACCTATCCAAATGTAACTCTCTCTGCAAATGTTATATCTGCCCCCCCCCCCCCCCCTGCAGTGCACATGGTTTTACCCAACTGCTAACAAATTTGATGCTGCGATCAACTCGGAATTACCCCCTAGGTTTTGCCCAACTGCTAACAAATTTGCTGCTGAGATCAACTCCGAATTACCCCTAAAATCTCTTTATCCTAGAGGGGCTTCTCTTATTTATGAGGGTTTCTTACAGGGGCCCCTTGATGATACAGGGGGCTCCCCTCTTCTGGAAATAGGGGTTGATTCCAAGCGGTCTCTTTCGCAGTGGGACTGCCCCTCTCTCAGACCACACAATGGTGACTAACCATCCTTTCTGTGCACAGAGGTTTACTGTCAGGAAGCCCCATTATAGCAAAGGGCAGTGGTTCCCAAACTGTGTATATCTAGACACGCTGGGGTGCCTTGGGGCACTTGCAGGGGTGCCTTAGATTCGTGTTCAGGACCAATTTAATTTACAGTATTTATGGTCAATATAATAGGGAAAACCAGTCCTGGTGGCTGCCAATCATAAAATATGTGGACAAACAGAAGCAAATCTTACTTAATTTAATATTTTTTTCTGAATTGCTCAATAACAAACTTTTGACCTAGGGCTGCAGCAAAAAAAATTCTAATACTCTAGGGCGCCGTGATTCAAAAAAGTTTGGGAACCACTGGCAATAGGGTCTTTCCCTCCTTAAATACTGAGCCCTCGTGGCTAGGGTCACGCACCCCCCAAAATGCCAAGGGACCGCAGGACCTCCCTTTTCCCATCCCGTGGTCCCAGCTTAAATGACCACCTACTCTCTACTTGGACGTCAGGAACCTGAGCCTTGAAGAATAATATCATAGGCTACAGCGCGAATGTGACATGATCGCGCCTGCCATGAGGCCACATCTTCTTGTGCAGCCCGCTTCTCCCTTGCCCTCCCAGTGACTTACAGCTGACATCAGCTGGAGGTGGGGCTTAAGTCCAGCAGAAACGGGCAGAGGGGCTCAGGTCCAGGGGTAGAGTTTAAGCCTGGCATTGCTATATATTATGCCTATAGGGAATATGTCAGATTATTACAATGTAATCATTAACAATAACTGTAAATGTGGAATTAGCAGCTCAGTAATAAGCTACAAACTTCAGAATTGTTCTGAAACAAAAGGGTGAATGTTTATTTGTTTTCTTCTTAGTATTGATTAGTTACACTTTGGGATATTTTAACAATGCTTGCTTACAGGGGCATTTTAAGAGAGGAGAGGACCCAAGTGCAGCCTTAATTGCAGGTCTCCTCTCGCCAGCATAATGCAAGAGTCTACTGCGCATGCGTAGGTCTCCGGGAACATGGTGCCCGCGCCTTGTTCCCGAGGACATCTCCAGCACACATGCGCAAATCACTCAGAAATGGCCCCTTCAGCCATTTTCCAAGTGATTTCTGTACTGCACACACTGCACCCATTATAGAAGCATCTATGCTTGCTTACCTACTCTCCTGGAATGTTCAGGGCATTTCCCAATGTCAGGGAGTTCTCTGGCACTTCCTGAGTGTAGAGGGCAATTCTGGACCTTGGTAGTGCAGTCAGAAGCAGCTCCAGTGACACCCGGTGTGGACAATAGCCACCCACGTGCACTGAATGTGTGCACATCCCAAAAGGAGCGTTGGCTCACAGGAAACACCCAGTTTGGGTCACTAGGGGGCGTGGCTTCATGGAAAGTCTCTCCCTCCTGTGCTTAGATCACTGTGGGGCCGTGCCCAGCATCCCTGGAAATGCTGGGCTACTCCTGAAGGAGATGGGCGCTGCAGGATAGTGTTACACTGCAGTACCCAGCTTCTGTCACTGTGGAGGACCTGGCATTTTGGTGTCACCCCTTGGAATGGTGACACCAAGGTGCAACCTGCACCCCCCCTTTTGAAGCCTCTGGGTGCAGTTCATGTTAGCACTAGTTCCTACTGCATTGATAGGCTGTGATTTTATGAACAATAGTTCAGCCTATAAAATGTCTGCCTTCGCTGTAAAGATAATTTATAACATTATTATTATTATCATCCTTCATTTATATGGCGCCACAAGGGTTCCACAGCGCACAATTACAGAGTACATATGCACATAATCAAAACAGGAAAACAGTGACTTACAGTTGAAGACAATATAGGACAAGTACAGGCAGGGCCGGTTCTAAGGTTTGTGGCGCCCCGGGCAAAATATGGGGGACGTGGCTTCAATTGGGGGCGTGGTCAACGCGCTGAAAGAAAAAATAAAAATAAATAAAAAGAATACTTACCATCCCCGTTCCTGATCCAGACCCCCTCCGCCGGCGGCGCCGATCTTCTGCTCTCCTCTCTTCGATCTATGGGAGAGACGTTATTACGTCTCTTCCATAGAACAGCATAGACACTAGAGGTCAATTATGACCCCCTAGTGTCTGTGCCACTATGCTGTGCGGTGCGCGATGACGTCATCGCGCATCGCACAGCAAAGGTCCTCTAGACGAAGGGAAACTAGACCGTAGCGTCTAGTTTCCCTTCATGGAGAGGACCTTTGCTGTGCGGTGCGCGATGACGTCATCGCGCACCGCACAACTAAGGTCCTCTCAATGAAGGAAAACTAGACGCTACGCGTCTGGTTCCCTTCAAAGCGGGGGGCACAGCAGGGCACTGCGGGGGGCACAGTGGCGGTTCTTGCCCTGGTGCGGCGCCCTCCGGATGGCGGCGCCCCGGGCAAAAGTACCGCTTGCCCGTGGCAAGTACCGCCACTGAGTACAGGGTAACTAAGCATAACTACATCAGTAGAGATCAGTTTCAAGGTGGCCGAAAACTGCAGGATTTGAGCAAGGAAAGGGAAGGGAAGCCAGTGAAGGGCTTGTAGGAGAGGGGAGGTGGATGTTGTACATTTGGTGAGGAAGATGAGCCAGGCTGCAGCATTGAGGATAGATTGGAGAGGTAATTGTCAGGAAGGCCAGTTAGGAGGAGATTACAGTAATCCTGTCTGGAAATAATCAGTGAGTGGATAATGATCTTGGTGGCATCCTGCGTGAGAAAGGGTCTGATCAACGTACTTGGGGGCTAGAGGAGATAGTTGTGCCATCAATTAATAATGAGATTGTGGGATGTGAGGTTGTGCGAGAGGGTGAGAAGATGATCAGCTTAGTCTTGGACATGTTGAGTTTAAGAAAGCGCTAGGACATCCAGGAAGAGATAGCAGAGAAACAGTTGGCGGTACGAGTGAGGAGAGCCGTGGAGAAATCAGGGGAGGAAAGGTCGATTTGAGTGTCATGAGCATAGAGGTGATATTGGAAGTTAAAAGAACCAATGAGTTCACCTAAAGAAGACATATATAGAGAGAAAAGGAGAGGACCAAGAACAGAACCATGAGGTACACCAACAGTTAGTAGAAGTGGGGGGAGGGGGAAGGGAGATAGCGTCATGAGAAGAGACAGAGAAGGAACAATCAGAGAGGTATTAGGACATCCAGGAGAGGGCAGTGTCACGCAGACCGAGAGTGAATGATTTGCAGAAGGAGAGGGTGGTCCACAGCATCAAAAGCAGCAGAGAGGTCAAGAAGAATAAGCAGAGAGTAGTGGCCCTTAGATTTGGCTGCATGGAGGTCATTGCAGACTTTTGTGAGGGTAGTCTCAGTGGAGTGGAGAGAGCGGAAACCAGACTCGAATGGGTCAAGCAGTGAGTGGGAGGAAAGAAAGACAGTGAGGCGGTTATAGACAATACTCTCAAGGAGTTTGGAGGCAAAAGGGAGAGAGAGGTCGATAGTTGGAGAGGGTGTTTGGATCAAGGGAAAGTTTTTTTAAGAATAGGGGAGACAAGAGCATGCTTGAAGGCAGAGGGGACAGTACCTGATGAGAGGGAGAGATTGAGAAGGTGGGCAAGATGGGAGCAGGCAGAAGGAGAGAAGTAGCAGAGGAGGTGGGAGGGGATAGGGTCAAGTGGGGAGGTGGTGGAGGGCACTTTATATGCACTTTATATATGCACATATAAAGTGCATATAGGTTGAGTGAATGTGCCTATTAGTCCACCAATCACATAGATAATTGTACACTCACATTACTTTTTTTAAGTCCTCTCTGCAGACACTTTGGGCCTGTCCATTCAGATGCAGCGGACCAGGGAAATAAACTAATGATGCTGTTTAGAGAACCGACCACTGATGGCATCACTGATAGCGTCTCCGAACCTTCACTTGCGTACAAAGATGCACACTATCGGTCACCACATTGGACCTCTGAGAAACCCTACGATTGCTCAGAATGTCTGATGGTACATGGCTGCTGGTGCTTGTGGAACGCTGTTGTTTCATGAATTCCCTGACACCAGCACACCCCTGACATGCTTGCCAACATACCCGTCGACAAAAGCCACCCCACACAGTCACTGCTCAGTAACGCCTATTGGAACTGCAGATCCATGCAATTCCGTTCTGCTTTTCCTGGCTGTACCATCAAAATGCAGTGCATCTCGGACGCATTCACAAATCTCAAACATCAAGAGCTGCGTCCGATGTTTTAAATGCATACACCTCTGTATCAGGCCCTGAGTTATAAAGCTAGGATGATAGTGTAGATTTTCTATCATTGCTTATTGCAGCGACAGACGATCTAGTTTTCCCCCAATTTCTGTAAAAAATAAATAAAACCAAAATATTGGCAGGCAAAGTTCTCAGAGAATTGTGTCATATTGGCCACGCCCCCTCTATTGTCAAGTAGTACTCAGCTGTGCCCCAACCCCAGTGCCCCTTCCTCCTCCCCACACACAGTGAGCAGCTGCATCTTCCGGAAAGTCACTAAGGTGCATGACATCACAAAATGGCATTTACTCTCGGCTGTTGCAGTTTTCCAGTTCCAGAAATGTATGTTTAAATTAGGTGATAAGTACATGCACCAGTGACGTGCGGTGAGGTCATTGCCTGGGGAGGCACTGATATATATTTTATATATATATATATATATATATATATATATATATATATATATGTATATATTTAATAATATATATATATATATATATATATATATATATAGTGGTCGAAGTGGAAATTTTGAAGTGGGGGTATGCAAAAGTCAAGGATGCAATTATGCGCGCTCCAGAAAAGGGGGCGTGGTCACCCAATAGGGGGCGTGTCCAGTGTAGTAGAACCCCTTATACTATCTAGTACTGGTGCCCCTTTCATCTTATAGCACACGGTATGAGCCGAAATTCACATTGTAGCACACTGAATGAGCCGACATTCACATTGTAGCACACTGAATGAGCCGAAATTCACATTGTAGCACACTGAATGAGCCGACATTCACATTGTAGCACACTGAATGAGCCGAAATTCACATTGTACCACACTGAATGAGCCGAAATTCACATTATAGCACACAGGAGGAGCCAAAATTCACCTTGTAGCACACTGAACGAGCCGAAATTCACATTGTACCACACTGAATGAGCCGAAATTCACATTATAGCACACTGAATGAGCCGAAATTCACATTAAAGCACACAGGAGGAGCCAAAATTCACCTAGTAGCACACTAAATGAGCCGAAATTCACATTGTAGCACACTGAATGAGCCGAAATTCACATTATAGCACACTGAATGAGCCGAAATTGACATTATAGCACACAGGAGGAGCCAAAATTCACCTAGTAGCACACTAAATGAGCCAAAATTCACATTGTAGCACACTGAATGAGCTGAAATTCACATTGTAGCACACTCAATGAGCCGATATTCACATTGTAGCACACTAAATGAGCCGAAATTCACATTGCAGCACATCGAATGAGCCGACATTCACATTATAGCACACTGAATGAGCCGAAATTCACATTGTAGTACACTGAATGAGCCGACATTCACATTGTAGCACACTGAATGAGCCGAAATTCACATTGTAGCACACTGAATGAGCCGACATTCACATTGTAGCACACTGAATGAGCCGAAATTCACATTGTACCACACTGAATGAGCCGAAATTCACATTATAGCACACAGGAGGAGCCAAAATTCACCTTGTAGCACACTGAACGAGCCGAAATTCACATTGTAGCACACTGAATGAGCCGAAATTCACATTATAGCACACTGAATGAGCCGAAATTCACATTATAGCACACAGGAGGAGCCAAAATTCACCTAGTAGCACACTAAATGAGCCGAAATTCACATTGTAGCACACTGAATGAGCTGAAATTCACATTGTAGCACACTCAATGAGCCGATATTCACATTGTAGCACACTAAATGAGCCGAAATTCACATTGCAGCACATTGAATGAGCCGACATTCACATTATAGCACACTGAATGAGCCGAAATTCACATTGTAGTACACTGAATGAGCCGACATTCACATTGTAGCACACTGAATGAGCCGACATTCACATTGTAGCACACTGAATGAGCCGAAGTTCACATTGTAGCACACTGAATGAGCCGACATTCACATTGTAGCACACTGAATGAGCCGAAATTCACATTGTACCACACTGAATGAGCCGAAATTCACATTATAGCACACTGAATGAGCCGAAATTCACATTATAGCACACAGGAGGAGCCAAAATTCACCTAGTAGCACACTAAATGAGCCGAAATTCACATTGTAGCACACTGAATGAGCTGAAATTCACATTGTAGCACACTCAATGAGCCGAAATTCACATTGTAGCACAATAAATGAGCCGAAATTCACACTGTAGCACATCGAATGAGCCGACATTCACATTGTAGCACACTGAATGAGCCGACATTCACATTGTAGCACACTGAATGAGCCGACATTCACATTGTAACACACTGAATGAGCCGAAATTCACAGTGTAGCACACTGAATGAGCCGACAGTTACATTGTAGCACACTGCATGAGCCGACAGTCACATTTTAGCACACTGAATGAGCTGAAATTCACATTGTAGCACACTGAATGAGCCGAAATTCACATTATAGCACACTGAATGAGCCGACAGTCACATTGAAGCACACTGAATGAGCCGAAATTCACATTGTAGCACACTGAATGAGCCGAAATTCACATTGTAGCACACTGAATGAGCCGAAATTCACATTGTAGCACACTGAATGAGCCGACAGTCACATTGTAGCACACTGAATGAGCCGACAGTCACATTTTAGCACACTGAATGAGCTGAAATTCACATTATAGCACACTGAATGAGCCGACAGTCACATTGTAGCACACTGAATGAGCCGAAATTCACATTGGCCCTCATTCCGAGTCGTTCGCTCGGTATTTTTCATCGCATCGCAGTGAAAAATCGCTTAGTACGCATGCGCAATATTCGCACTGCGACTGCGCCAAGTAATTTTACAATGAAGATAGTATTTTTACTCACGGCTTTTTCATCGCTCCGGCGATCGTAGTGTGATTGACAGGAAATGGGTGTTACTGGGCGGAAACACGGCGTTTTAGGGGCGTGTGGATGAAAACGCTACCGTTTCCGGAAAAAACGCAGGAGTGGCCGGAGAAACGGGGGAGTGTCTGGGCGAACGCTGGGTGTGTTTGTGACGTCAAACCAGGAACGACAAGCACTGAACTGATCGCAGATGCCGAGTAAGTCTGAAGCTATTCTGAAACTGCTAAGAAGTTTGTTATCGCAATATTGCGAATACATCGTTCGCAATTTTAAGAAGCTAAGATTCACTCCCAGTAGGCGGCGGCTTAGCGTGTGTAACTCTGCTAAAATCGCGACCGATCAACTCGGAATGAGGGCCATTGTACCACACTGAATGAGCCGAAATTCACATTATAGCACACAGGAGGAGCCAAAATTCACCTTGTAGCACACTAAATGAGCCGAAATTCACATTGAAGCACACTGAATGAGCCGAAATTCACATTGTAGCACACTCAATGAGCCGAAATTCACATTGTAGCACACTAAATGAGCCGAAATTCACATTGTAGCACAACGAATGAGCCGACATTCACATTGTAGCACACTGAATGAGCCGACATTCACATTGTAGCACACTGAATGAGCCGAAATTCACATTGTAGCACACTGAATGAGCCGACATTCATATTGTAGCACACTGAATGAGCCGAAATTCACATTGTAGCACACTGAATGAGCCGAAATTCACATTGTAGCACACTGAATGAGCCGACAGTTACATTGTAGCACACTGAATGAGCCGACAGTCACATTGTAGCATACTGAATGAGCTGAAATTCACATTGTAGCACACTCAATGAGACGACATTCACATTGTAGCACACTGAATGAGCCGAAATTCACATTGTAGCACACTGAATGAGCCGAAATTCACATTGTAGCACACTGAAAGAGCCGACAGTCACATTGTAGCACACTGAATGAGCCGACAGTCACATTTTAGCACACTGAATGAGCTGAAATTCACATTGTAGCACACTGAATGAGCCGAAATTCACATTATAGCACACTGAATGAGCCGACAGTCACATTGTAGCACACTGAATGAGCCGAAATTCACATTGTAGCACACTCAATGAGCCGAAATTCATATTATAGCACACTCAATGAGACGACATTCACACTGTAGCACACTCAATGAGCCGAAATTCACATTGTAGCACACTGAATGAGCCGAAATTCACATTGTAGCACACTGAATGAGCCGACATTCACATTGTAGCACACTAAATGAGCTGAAATTCACATTGTAGCACACTGAATGAGCCGACATTCACATTGTAGCACACTGAATGAGCCGACATTCACATTGTAGCACACTGAATGAGCCGAAATTCACATTGTAGCACACTGAATGAGCCGACAGTCACATTGTAGCACACTGAATGAGCTGAAATTGTGATAGCAGGGACAGCCAGAGTGACGACAGGGAGAAGAGTGATGACAGGGAGAGAGAGTGACGACAGTGACAGCAGGGAGAGAGAGAGTGACGACAGTGACAGCAGGGAGAGAGTGACGACAGGGAGAAAGAGTGACGACAGGGAGAGAGAGTGTGACAGTAGGGACAGGGACAGTAACGGCAGGGAGAGAGGGTGAGAGCAGGTGAACATTACCTGACTCATTTGTTGTTGCTGGTAGCGGTGAGCGGCTGGCAGCGGTGGTGAGCGGTGGGCGGTGAGCGGCTGGCGGCGGTGAGCGTCTGTGCGCTCTACACAGCCGCCGGCCACCGAGCATGGGCTTCTGTCTGAGAGAGGGCGGAGGAGGAGATCACCAGGCACCGCTCAATTCACGCTGGGTCTGTGGCTTCCCGCCGCTGTCGCTGTGCACATTAGCCAGCGATTGGGCCAGCGGGGGGACATGGAACACACTTTAGCTAGTAGGGGGGGGGGGGGGGCATGGCACACACTTTAGCTAGGAGGGGGAGGGGGGGACATGGCACACACTTTAGCTAGTAGAGGGAGCGGGGGGACATGGCACACACTTTAGCTAGTGGGGGGAGGGGGGGGACATGGCACACACTTTAGCTAGTAGGGGGAGGGGGGACATGGCACACACTTTAGCTAGTAGGGGGAGCGGGGGGACATGGCACATACTTTAGCTAGTGGGGGAGGGGGGACATGGCACACACTTTAGCTAGTGGGGGGATGGGGGACATGGCACACACTTTAGCTAGTAGGGGGAGGGGGGATATGGCACACACTTTAGCTAGTGGGGGGATGGGGGGACATGGCACACACTTTAGCTAGTAGGGGGAGGGGGGGACATGGCACACACTCTAGCTAGTAGGGGGAGGGGGGGACATGGCACACACTCTAGCTAGTAGGGGGAGGGGGGACATGGCACACACTCTAGCTAGTAGGGGGAGGGGGGACATGGCACACACTCTAGCTAGTAGGGGGAGGGGGGGACATGGCACACACTCTAGCTAGTAGGGGGATGGGGGGGTGATGAGCGGGGACGGAGGAGATAAATCATATAGCGGTGATGAGGGGGGGTGATGAGCGGGGGGGAGATGAGCGGCGCCGGCACTGAGCGGGGACGGAGAGGACAGTAAGTCACATAGCGGTAATGAGGGGGGGGTGATGAGCAGCGCCGGTGCTGAGCGGGGACGGGGGAGATAATAAGTCAGATAGCGGTGATGAGCGGCGCCGGCGCTGAGCGGGGACGGGGGAGATGATAAGTCAGATAGCGGTGATGAGGGGGGGTGATGAGCGGCGCCGGCGCTGAGCGGGGACGGGGAGATGATAAGTCAGATAGCGGTGATGAGGGGGGGTGATGAGCGGCGCCGGCGCTGAGCGGGGACGGAAGAGATGATAAGTCAGATAGCGGTGATGAGGGGGGGTGATGAGCGGGGACGGGGGAGATGATAAGTCAGATAGCGGTGATGAGGGGGGGTGATGAGCGGGGACGGGGGAGATGATAAGTCAGATAGCGGTGATGAGGGGGGGTGATGAGCGGTGCCGGCGCTGAGCGGGGACGGGGGAGATGATAAGCAGATAGCGGTGATGAGCAGGTCAGGGGAGCAGAGGCCACCAGGTTCTCACATGAGGAAGTGCAGAGCGTCTAGCTGGCCATCGGTAGGCTGGTCCACAGGGTGACCTCAAATTCTGGTGCCCAATCATATCTGCAGCAGTGACAGGGGCGTGCTTTCATATGGGCTGAAAGCACGCCCCTGTCACTAAGGCACTTATACTAGTGCCGCTTATCATGCTTTTTGTAATGGGCTTTTACAGCCCTGTCCTTGGCCCCACCCCCTTGCCCGCCCCCCACATCCGGCCTTTTGTCAGTCATTATCCGCAGGAGGCACCGCTCTCTGTGCCTCCAAAACAAATTGTAACCTGTTTTAAAGTGTAAAAATCATTACAATAATATAAAACATATACTTAGGACACAGAATATGTGTCATAAGTATCTTCTTTATATTATTGTAATCATTAATGACAGGGGAGAATGACAGGGGAGGCACTGCCTCCCCTGCCTCCCCTGACTGCACGCAGTGGCGGATCTAGACTTAACTTTTAGGGGGGGGGGGGGGGTTTAAGAATTATGACTCCTCACCCTAATCATAGCCCCTCCCACTTAGTAATGCCCTTCCCGTTCGCTTCTAAAATTTCTTATTGTTGCCATTACTAATAAAATGTTGCCAGTTAGTGGAGAAAACCCTGCGCACTGGTGATACAGACTGGCGAACCTCCATTCCTTCCATCAGGGGTGGTAGAGGCTAAGACAGTAGGGCAATTTAAACATGCATGGGATAGATAATTCACATTATAGCACGCAGAATGAGCCAAAATTCACATTATAGCACGCAGAATGAGCCAAAATTCACATTATAGCACGCAGAATGAGACGAAATTCACATTACAGCACGCAGAATGAGCCGAAATTCACATCATAGCACACTGTATGAGTCGAAATTCACATTACAGCACGTAGAATGAGCCGAAATTCACATTACAGTACACTGAATGAGCCAAAATAATGCAGGCACTTGGGGCAAGGGGAATCCTACCCCCTAATTAACTTACACTGGGGCAGCGAGGGAAAAAAACACAGGGGAGCCTGACCCCTTCTTTACTCAGAGTATTGCAGCGTAAGGGCTTAAACAGTATCTCACCCCAAGCTGCAGGCCTGCGGATCTTTGTCCCATGTCTCACTGTCTGAGGTCCGCTTCTGAACTGGAGGTCCTCTGCCAGATCAGTCATGTGTCCCGCCACTCCACTCAAATGGCCATCGAGCTGTCCCTGTCTTGGAGAGACATGGCACACCGAAACTTTAGCTAGGAGGGGAGGGGGGGGGAGACGTGGCACACACACACTTTAGCTAGGAGGAGGAGGGGGGACGTGGCACACACACTTTTAGCTAGGAGAAGAGGGTGGGAGACATGGCACACCGACACTTTAGCTAGGAGGGGAGGGGGGGAGACGTGGCACACACACACTTTAGCTAGGAGGGGGGACATATACACTTTAGTTAGAAGAAGAGGGGGGAGAAATGGCACACAGGCACTTTAGCTAGGAGCGGAGGGGGGAGACATGAAACACAGAGGGCACACACACAGGAGGGCACACACACTTACTTTAGCTTGGAGGGGAGGAGACATGGCATACACTGACAGTGACACCTACTCATATTTTGTCCGCAGCAGCATGAGGAGTCGGGATGGAGGCCGTGTCCCGCCGCGGCGTTGGGGACGGTGTGGAGAGCGGTGCAGCGCGGCGGGGGACGGGGGGAGAGAGAGCGTCCTGACGCGCGTACAGGGAGGAGGGGGCATGGTCAGAACAGAGGCCGCTGTACGCGCGTCAGGACGCTCTCTCTCTCTCCCCTTCCCCCGCCGCGCTGCACCGCTCTCCGCCCCGTTCCCAACACCGCGGCGGGACCCGTCCTCCATCCCGGTGCCGGTATGTGTAGGGGGGGGGACGTTTGCCCTAATCGCCCCCCGCTAAATCCGCCACTGACTGCACGTCCCTGACATGCACCCACCCTGGCTCCGCGAACGCTAAAGAAAGATGTGTGCTATTTCACAGTAACCAGATCTTACTTAAAATTAAGCTGAAATTTAGTTCTGTTTACATTTGAACCAGGCCAATACTAACATCTTGAATTAATTTAAATAGTAGATTTGTGGAAACCAGTGAAACGTGGATTGCTGTAAACAGTGCTGTACAAAGAGAAAATTAAAATAGCTGTTTGCTAGATGATTTACTAAAATGATGTACAGTACTTGCCAAATATGGAACACATGTATTAATTATGAGTTACTGTAAAGGAAGAGTGTGTGTATCAGCCAATGCAAATGATTGACAGCCAGGCATGATGTCACTTTTAACAATTCATATTTGAGGTGGGATTAATGTTTTCTAGAAATGTTTTTTTTAGGAATTTCATGAATACTTTTTTTTGTTTTGAGAACTGGCTTTTCAATAATATTCTCAAACAGGGGATAAACTCTAACATTGTATACTATCAAAACAGAATCTTCAGGGCTGTGGCCAGGACGGGCATGGAGTAGCATACACGCTGTGTAGCTCTCTAGTCACAATATCCTGTACCTTTCTCCTGTTTCTCCCCCTGGGGCTGCATTTACGATCACGGCTGCCTGAATAGTTGGTGCCCCCCCTGGACCCCGCTGGAGCTGATCTGAGGCCGGAGACCGCTGCAAAACAGGTTGTTTGGAGTCTGGGCTCCGGGACGCGCTCGGCCCACGTGAGCCGCTGCAGCCTTGCGCTCTTCCTCTCGCCGGAAGTACGGGTCTCCTCGTATCGCGCCACCGTTTGCTGCCGCCGGCCGGGATACGAGAGGTCAGGTGAGATTGTGGAGAGACCGCTGCTGCACACCACTATCTGAACGCCTGGTGCGGCTCATGGACAGTCACCTCCCCTGTCCTGCTGCCTCTGCCTGTCTATCCCCGCTTCCTGGACCTTCTACCACTGTCCATACCCCATACAGCCTGCTACATATTAACCCTTCCAGGGGGTGCTTGAAGTGATCGGGGGCTACACTGCTGCTGCGGAGGGTGAGGGCAGTGGGGACTTGTGATATCGGGGTGCCTGCTGATACCCATACTGTACTGGGGTCCCTACCCATGTTCTGGAGTGGTGATCGGCCCTGTATGCCTTTTTAAAGAGTCTACGGCTGTACATGTGTGCTACTGCTCAGTCCCCTGCTCAGTGTATATTGTTGAACAGTCCGCTCCATCAACACTAAGAGATACAGCCAGAGGCTCCGTTTTTTTTTGGTCTATATATATATATATATATATATATATATATATATCCGCTGCACCTATTGGGACTTTACTATCGTGCTGGTGCTTACGCCCTTCTGTTTTGCCTGCATTTGCTTTGATACTTATTACTGGTCTGGTGTTCCGGCATCGTGTTGTCCAAAATGGTGAAAGGCCGCCAGCAAAATACCGCGGCGGGTACTATGGAGAAGTTTGTCCGAAATCCTGCTCCTCAACGGCAGAGGCAGGGGGGATGGGCGATCTGAGGCCTCACCCCCATCTCCCGCAAATAGTTCTGCTTCTTCTGAGCTGCCTGATGCGGCCCTACAAAGAGTATTGGATGCCGTAACTGCTAACAAGGCTCTCTTGGCTGATAAGATTGGGCAGGTGCAGGCTGACCTTTCTTTTATTCATCAAGACCTTCAGCGGGTGAGGGAGAGGGTGGGTGAGGTTGAGACCCGTATCTCCACTGTCGAAGATTCTGTTAATCCACTGGGGAGATGCACTGATGCCTTGGAATCGCAGATGACTGATGTGCGCAAAAAACTGACGGATATGGAGGGCGCTTACGGCGCAATAATATTCGCTTCGTCGGCCTACCTGAAAAAGAGGAAGGCTCATCTCCTGAAGAATTTCTTGAAAAATGGCTTAGAGATGCATTTGGTTCTCAGGAGTTTTCGCCCTACTTTACAGTGGAACGAGCCCATAGGGTGCCGATGCACCCGCTGCCACGGGGGCCCCGCCCCGTACCTTTATTGCCAAGTTTCTTCACTTCCGTGACCGGGACGCTGTTCTGAAACTTGCTCGTACAAAAGGCCCTCTCAAATGGAATGGGTCACCGATATCGGTCTTTCCGGACTTTGCGGTGGATGTACAGAAGGATAGGGCTCAATTTCTACCTATCAAAAGGAGGCTCCATGAGTTGGATTTGCCGTACGCTATGCTCTTTCCTTCAAGGTTGCGGGTAGTGGCTGATGGTGAGACTAAATTCTTTGCAACTCCCCGTGAGGCTTCGACGTGGCTGGATAGACGTTTTCCGGCGAGGCGGGCTCTTGCTGATCCCTGATTGTATCTTGGGGTTCTGTAAGCAAGAATTATGACTTATGCTGTGATTAGAGCAAATATGCATATATCTGTTGATTTGTTCTCTGGCTAGATCACCGCTTCCCGGCGAGGCGGGCCCTCGCAGATCCTTGATTATTTCCTGAAGCTATGGATATGAGACTTTTGCTATGTATGCTGAGAATATATGCATATTTGCTTCAAGGATGTGGGGGTGGGAGGAAGGATAATTTTGTCTATTGTTACCTTTTCCCGTTTAGGCCAATTATATTTCTGCTATTTCTGCTGTTGTGCGGGGGGGGGGGGGGGGGGAATGGGGGGATTTCTGTGGTCCTACTATATTCAATTGCATTATGTTCTTCAGCCCTGGGGGGAGATTTTATATGTTTCACCCCTTTCCCTTATTTTTTTTTTAGGGGTGATCTGGTTTAGTGGCTGAGAGTGTTTTTTTTATTTTTCTCTTTTCTGAGGGCCATTATATTCTTGGCTCCACCCAGAATATAGCTTGCTGCGTGTTTTGGGTTTGATTTAGTGTTCTGTTTTGGGATCCAAGTATGCTGCAAGTTGGGAGTGGTGTACAGGGTGGGGTGGGGGGGAGGGGATGTTATAGGCTGCGGTTGTTTTTTGTATGGATGTTTTGGGTTTGTTTATGTGTGGATTACCAATTTACTCATTGAGCGATGGTGCCTTGTGATTGCGTGCCGCGAGGATGGATCTGGCTGGCTGCGGGCTGTAGCGCCTATTATCATTATGACTTCTTATGGCTGGGCTTAGGATGTTATCATGGAATGTGCGGGGACTCAACGATAAGATTAAGCGATCTCTGGTGCTTAGACAAATTAAACAGTATGCCGCTGACGTAGTCTGTCTTATGGAAACTCACTTGGTGGGCAGTAGGATTCTTTCCCTTAAGAGACCTTGGGTGGGATGGGCATTCCATTCTATGCACACATCTGCCTCTCGGGGGGGTTCTGTCCTTACAAAAAAGACCGTTCCCTTTGTGTTGGACTCTGTACAATCGGATCCCTGGGGAAGATATGTGTTTTTAAAGTGTAAAATTCAGTGTGTCCCTCTGCTTTTATTGTCCTTATATGTGCCTCCTCCTTACTCTTCCGATGTCCTGAAAAAAGCTGCAGGGTTTATGGCCTTGTCACCGGGAACACCTGTAGTTTGCCTGGGGGATTTCAATAATGTGTTAGATGTAGCGATGGATAGATTCTCTACTGCCCCCTCTGGTCTGCATTCTGGAAGGTCTGGTTTTGCTGATGTTGTGTCGGGGTTGGGCCTGGTCGATCCCTGGAGACTGAGACACCCATCTCTTAAGCAATATTCCTGTTTCTCACATTCTCACTCCTCGTTCTCTAGGATTGACCTGACCCTCCTCTCGAGTGATAGATATGAGACTAGAGGTATATCGGATCACTCCCCATTGACCTTGGTTTTGGATTTTAACTGCTCCAGAGGCCAGGCTGTATGGAAGTTCAATCCGTTCTGGCTCGTACATATGGGTGATGGCTCCGATTTGGTGGCTGCATGGCGGGAATTTTTTGAGATGAATAAGGCTGGGCAGTCTATTTCTATTTTATGGGATGCGGTTAAGGCTTTTTTGAGGGGGACCTTAATTAAAAGGGTGGCTAATTTTAAAGTCCTTTTTTAGACGAAGGGAGTTCGAATTGGAAACCCTGAGTGTTGCTGCAGAAACACAATATTTGCTGGATTGTTTGGACAGTTCCAAATCGGCATGGTTGTCAGCCCAGGGGGAGTGGAAAGATTATCTCATGGAAAAGACTCAGCATAGACTCCTTTTTTCCTCCCATACGTTTTATGCTTCTGGGGATAGGCCGGGATCATATTTAGCTTCTCTAGCACGGGGTGAGAGGTCCTCTAATATTGTGGTTGAAATTGAAGCCTCAGATGGTACCGCTTTATTACAGACTCCATGAATTGCATCGGAATTTGTGTCCTATTATAGGTGTTTGTATAGTTCTAAATTAAATTGTACCTCGATGCAATTAGATTATTTACAGACTATACAAGTCCCCCTACTGACTTGCGAAGCACATGATTTCCTTGAGGCACCTATTTCGCCAGAGGAAATTGTGGATGCTATCAAGGCCGCTGCCAGTGGGAAGGCTTCGGGACTGGACGGTATACCGTCTGAGCTCTATAAGTGTCATTTAGATTTTTTTGTCCCTCAATTACTTGAGTTATATAATCAGATATTTGCACAGGAATCCCTTCCCTTGTCCATGGCGGAGGCACTGATTGCTGTCCTTCCTAAACCTGCCAAGGATCATAGGAAGGTTGATTCTTATCACCCTATCTCCCTGTTGCCCACCGACATCAAAATTTTGGCCACGGTCCTGGCATGTAGACTGAATCAAGTTATTACGCTACTTATACACCCTGATCAGACAGGGTTTATGCCTAATAAATCAACGTCCAGTAATCTCAGACGTTTATTTACCCATTTACAGATCCCTCGTGAAGAATCCTCCTCCTCCATTGTTGTATCACTGGATGCCGCTAAGGCCTTTGATTTAGTGGAGTGGGATTACTTGTGGAACATAATGCGTAAGTTTGGTATAGGCCCCAACTTTATTACATTTGTTCGGTTGATGTATTCCTCTCCCTTGGCCAAAGTGGCGGTGAATGGTTTTGTATCACAATCCTTCCCTCTGTCTAGCGGTACACGTCAGGGGTGCCCATTGTCCCCTACCCTGTTTGCTATGGCCATTGAACCCCTTGCATGTCTTCTGCGGGCGAACTCCGAGATTTTTGGTTTTAAAGTAGGTACCAGGGAGGATAAAATAGCTTTGTATGCTGACGATATTTTGCTGTTCGTGGATCGCTATGCTGAGTCTATGCCTAAGATATTAGAAATTATTAATAAGTTTGGGTGCTATTCTGGGCTCCTGATTAATTGGGAGAAATCCTCCATCATACCATTTCGAGGTGAGATCCCTGCCTCCCCACTGGTTACTCTTCCATTACGATGGGTGAACTCCTTTAAATATCTGGGCATTTGGGTATCTAATGACCCTCACAAATTCTCCTCCCTCAATGTCACACCGCAAATAACTTATCTTCGCGGTAAAGTGAAGGTCTGGGGGAAATTGCCCCTAACTGTTACAGGGAGGGTTAACATGGTGAAAATGTTTTTTCAGCCCAAACTCCTGTATATTCTACAACAATCTCCTGTATACATCCCTCAGAAGATTTTTAAACGTATAGATGATCTGCTTTCTTCATTAATTTGGGCTAATAAGCGGGCACGGTTGAAACTTGATACTTTGACCAGGACAAAAACTTTAGGGGGGTTTGGCTCTTCGCAACTACCGTTTTTATTACTTTGCAGCACAATTAGCACATCTCTGGGAATGGGTTAATGACCTTGACAACTCGAGTTTGCACTAGCAGCTGGTGCTACAGGAGTTTCCAGGTGGTTCCCCACTACGACTGCTTCTCTGTGGAAACGTCAAAATGTCATCATTACCACTCATAAAACAATATATTATTATTTGGAGGCTAGTGCACTCTGTACTACAAGGACATGGTATTGACCCTGACACTCCATTGGACAATAAATATGGATTGCCCGAGTTGTGTCAGCTTCAAATCAGGAGGGTATGGGAGCCATGGGGAGTATTCTCATTGGGACATTTATACACTGATGGGGTTTTTAGATCCTTTCAGCAGCTTCAACAGGAGTTTAATGTCCCCTCTGTATATTTTTTTCGCTTCCTCCAATTGCGACATGCTATGTCTGCCCAATTCCCTGATGGCCCTCCGGCTCTTGCTGATTCCCCGGTTAAATTACTATTGCAAACGGTGGGATCTGGACATTTAGTCTCTAAAATATATGGCCGTATACTTCAAATGCATCATATAAACCCCCTTGTTTCCCTTTAGACTAAGTGGGAATCTGATTTAGATCCATTGTCGGATGACATATGGGAGGGTGCTCTGGGATCTTATCGGTTTTCAACTTCCTCTGTCCGATATCAGCAAATTCAATTGTTCATATTACATAGGGTATATATGACCCTGGTGAGGCTGTCGCATATAGGGGGATCCCATAGCTCAAAATGCCCCAAGTGTGGAAGTTTAGGAGCAGACTTTTGGCATATGCTCTGGCTATGTCCCGTGGTGTCGGCTTTTTGGGAGGAGGTGTTGTAAAACTGTCTAAAATCCAATAAAAATGTATTGAATTAAAAAAAAAAAACAGTCTTCACAGCACTGCCAGAAATGCTCTTTTATTGAACCCCAAAACTTACAGCATCCTAGTGATACAATACAGAGGGTAATTCCAAGTTGATCGCAGCAGGAAATTTTTTAGCAGTTGGGCAAAACCATGTGCACTGCAGGGGGGGGGGCAGATATAACATTTGCAGAGAGAGTTAGATTTGGGTGGGTTATTTTGTTTCTGTGCACGGTAAAAACTGGCTGCTTTATATTTACACCCAAATCTCTCTCTCTCTCTGCACATGTTATATCTGCCTCCCCTGCAGTGCACATGGTTTTGCCCACCTGCTAAAAAATTTCCTGCTGCGATCAACTTGGAATTACCCCCACAGAGTGCATCTGTATCTAAACAGGACCGGCAATAGAAATATTAAGGCCCCGTACAGTGATATCTCTGGGGGCTCCTAGATATGTTTGGGGACTAGTTTTTTTAAGTGCCATCCTGTCTGCAACTGCAGTGGCACTCCTAGATGGGCCAGGTGTTTGTGCCGCACACTTGTGTCGCTTAGCTTAGTCATACAGCTACCTCATTGCACATCTTTTACTTATTTGCATGATGTGCTGTTTGGGGCCTAGTTTTTTAAGTGCCATCCTGTCCACTCCTAGATGGGCCAGGTGTTTGTGCCGCACAATTGTGTCGCTTAGCTTAGTTATACAGCTACCCCATTGTGTTTTGTTCATATGTTTGTAAATCCAGTCATCAGGACCCAGAGACATGTGAGTTCACTGCTGTGCTGTTTATTCCATCACCAACTCCAGGCACACACACACTGGACCACCCACTTCCCAGCATCCCCCTGGTCCCAGGGACCATCACTGAAGATTCAGGCTTACACAGATTAGTAAGGGAGTGTCTACAAATATTAAGCATTCTAATACACTAACATCACACATTGCACCTCTGTTACTTCTTTGCATAATGTGCTGTTTGGGGCCTAGTTTTTTAAGTGCCATCCTGTCTACAACTGCAGTGCTACTCTTAGATGGGCCAGGTGTTTGTGCTGCACACTTGTGTCACTTAGCTTAGTCATACAGCTACCTCATTGCACCTCTTTTACTTCTTTGCATGATGTGCTGTTTGGGGCCTAGTTTTTTTAAGTGCCATCCTGTCTGCAACTGCAGTGCCACGCCTAGACTCCTAGATGGGCCAGGTGTTTGTGCCGCACACTTGTGTCGCTTAGCTTAGTCATATAGCTACCTCATTGCACCACTTTTACTTCTTTGCATGATGTGCTGTTTGGGGCCTAGTTTTTTTAAGTGCTATCCTGTCTGCAACTGTAGTGCCACTCCTAGATGGGCCAGGTGTTTGTGCCGCACACGTGTGTCGCTTAGCAAAGTCATACAGCCACCGCGGTGCAACCTTTTGGCCTAAAAACAATATTGTGAGGTGTTCGGAATAGACTGGAAATGAATGTTATTGAGGTTAATAATACCGTAGGATCAAAATTACCCCCAAATTATGTGATTTTAGCTGTTTTTATGTTTTTTTCAAAAATCATCCAGATCCAAAACCAAAACACGAAAGGGTGGTTTTGGCAAAACCAATCCAGATCCAAAACACGAGCATGGAGCCAGAACCAAAACAACATAAAACACGAAAAGTGCCTGCCGCACATCTCTAGTATATATAGGGTTCAGGCCGGCACTTCAACTTTTATAGATCCAGTATTGCTTTGGTGCCTTCCACAACTGTTAGAACAGTCAGATATGTAGACATGCAAACGGAGGCGGCACTCTCAAGTCTTGGAAGAAAAATGTATTCCAAGCAGGCATCTAGACGCCTGCTTGTAATACATTTTTCTTCCAAGACCTGAGAGTGCCGCCTCCATTTGCATGTCTCTATATATATTTATACAGATATATATATATATATCCTCCCCCCCTCTCTCCTTCCTCCCACACACCCCACAGTCTGTTTCTCCCTAATGACTCCATGTTGCATTCCCAGCTCCCCCATCCCATCCCAAAGCTCTGCATCCCCTCACTAAGCCACTCTTACCCCAGGGTGGGGGATTCACCTGCGCTGCACTTCCCAGTATCCAGACCGAACAGCGCACGGCAGGAACCATGCAGCCCTCACACCCCACCAGAAGAGGTTGGCGCAAGACTCAGGAATCCTGCCATGTCCCATAACTGTCTGCATCAGAGTTGGACCCAGAAGAGGCGGTGCACACTCGCGGCGCACAGTCACTGTGTGTTAGAGGCTCCTGTCACGCTGAGGCTGCGCCCACACCACCTACAACTCGCTTTCCTATTTGTACAAGACCTACTGCTAGGTACTGAGTGGCATATCCTTGGGGCCCAGTACAGGTGTCCCCTTTGACCCCCCCCCCTGTCGCCGTACCTGCATCTAAGGGGTAAATTTACTAAGATGGCAGTTCTATTTAAGATGGAATTTTGCCCATAGCAACCAATCAGATGACAGGTATTATTTTCCAGAAGGTGCTAGATAAATGAGAAGTAGAATATAATTGGTTGCTATGGGCAACATCCCATCTTAAATAGAACTCCCGTCTTAGTAAATTTACCCCTAATGGGTCTATTCAATTACTGTCGGATTTTTTAAAAAGTCTGAAAAACGGCACTTTCTGACTTTTTTTAGGTCAAATTTGGATTCGACCTATTCAATTATACTGCTGTTTTTCCGACTTTTTAAAAAATCCAAGTTGTCGGAAAACACGTGGATCGGCGGATTAGCAGCAGATTTATGTGTTTTATCGGATTTGCGGTAGAGATGAGCGGGTTCGGTTTCTCTGAATCCGAACCCGCCCGAACTTCATGGTTTTTTTCACGGGTCCGAGCAGACTCGGATCTTCCCGCCTTGCTCGGTTAACCCGAGCGCGCCTGAACGTCATCATGACGCTGTCGGATTCTCGCGAGACTCGGATTCTATATAAGGAGCCGCGCGTCGCCGCCATTTTCACACGTGCATTGAGATTGATAGGGAGAGGACGTGGCTGGCGTCCTCTCCATTTAGATTATAAGAGACTGAGAGAGATTTACTGGAGCTGACTAGGAGGAGTACTGTTACTGTAGAAGTGTAGAGACTGAGTGGAGAGAGTTTACTAGTGAGGACAGTGCAGTTTACTTTATAATCCGTTCTCTGCCTGAAAAAAGCGATACACAGCACACAGTGACTCAGTCACATACCATATCTGTGTGCACTGCTCAGGCTCAGGCCAGTGTGCTGCATCATCTATTATCTATATATAATATTATATATATCTGTCTGACTGCTCAGCTCACACAGCTTATAATTGTGGGGGAGACTGGGGAGCACTACTGCAGTGCCAGTTATAGGTTATAGCAGGAGCCAGGAGTACATAATATATTATATAGTGAGTGACCACCAGACACACAGTGCAGTTTATTTAATATATCCGTTCTCTGCCTGAAAAAAGCGATACACACAGTGACTCAGTCAGTCACATACCATATCTGTGTGCACTGCTCAGGCTCAGGCCAGTGTGCTGCATCATCTATTATCTATATATAATATTATATATATCTGTCTGACTGCTCAGCTCACACAGCTTATAATTGTGGGGGAGACTGGGGAGCACTACTGCAGTGCCAGTTATAGGTTATAGCAGGAGCCAGGAGTACATAATATATTATATAGTGAGTGACCACCAGACACACAGTGCAGTTTATTTAATATATCCGTTCTCTGCCTGAAAAAAGCGATACACACAGTGACTCAGTCAGTCACATACCATATCTGTGTGCACTGCTCAGGCTCAGGCCAGTGTGCTGCATCATCTATTATCTATATATAATATTATATATATCTGTCTGACTGCTCAGCTCACACAGCTTATAATTGTGGGGGAGACTGGGGAGCACTACTGCAGTGCCAGTTATAGGTTATAGCAGGAGCCAGGAGTACATAATATATTATATAGTGAGTGACCACCAGACACACAGTGCAGTTTATTTAATATATCCGTTCTCTGCCTGAAAAAAGCGATACACACAGTGACTCAGTCAGTCACATACCATATCTGTGTGCACTGTGCAGTGCACTGCTCAGGCTCAGGCCAGTGTGCTGCATCATCTATATATATTATATATCTGTCTGACTGCTCAGCTCACACAGCTTATAATTGTGGGGGAGACTGGTAGTGATGAGCGCCTGAAATTTTTCGGGTTTTGTGTTTTGGTTTTGGGTTCGGTTCAGCGGCCGTGTTTTGGGTTCGAACGCGTTTTGGCAAAACCTCACCGAATTATTTTTGTCGGATTCGGGTGTGTTTTGGATTCGGGTGTTTTTTTCCAAAAACACTAAAAAACAGCTTAAATCATAGAATTTGGGGGTCATTTTGATCCCAAAGTATTATTAACCTCAAAAACCATAATTTACACTCATTTTCAGTCTATTCTGAATACCTCACACCTCACAATATTATTTTTAGTCCTAAAATTTGCACCGAGGTCGCTGTGTGAGTAAGATAAGCGACCCTAGTGGCCGACACAAACACCGGGCCCATCTAGGAGTGGCAATGCAGTGTCACGCAGGATGTCCCTTCCAAAAAACCCTCCCCAAACAGCACATTACGCAAAGAAAAAAAGAGGCGCAATGAGGTAGCTGTGTGAGTAAGATTAGCGACCCTAGTGGCCGACACAAACACCGGGCCCATCTAGGAGTGGCACTGCAGTGTCACGCAGGATGGCCCTTCCAAAAAACCCTCCCCAAACAGCACATGACGCAAAGAAAAAAAGAGGCGCAATGAGGTAGCTGACTGTGTGAGTAAGATTAGCGACCCTAGTGGCCGACACAAACACCGGGCACATCTAGGAGTGGCACTGCAGTGTCACGCAGGATGTCCCTTCCAAAAAACCCTCCCCAAACAGCACATGACGCAAAGAAAAAAAGAGGCGCAATGAGGTAGCTGTGTGAGTAAGATTAGCGACCCTAGTGGCCGACACAAACACCGGGCACATCTAGGAGTGGCACTGCAGTGTCACGCAGGATGTCCCTTCCAAAAAACCCTCCCCAAACAGCACATGACGCAAAGAAAAAAAGAGGCGCAATGAGGTAGCTGTGTGAGTAAGATTAGCGACCCTAGTGGCCGACACAAACACCGGGCCCATCTAGGAGTGGCACTGCAGTGTCACGCAGGATGTCCCTTCCAAAAAACCCTCCCCAATCAGCACATGATGCAAAGAAAAAGAAAAGAAAAAAGAGGTGCAAGATGGAATTATCCTTGGGCCCTCCCACCCACCCTTATGTTGTATAAACAAAACAGGACATGCACACTTTAACCAACCCATCATTTCAGTGACAGGGTCTGCCACACGACTGTGACTGATATGACGGGTTGGTTTGGACCCCCCCCAAAAAAGAAGCAATTAATCTCACCTTGCACAAACTGGCTCTACAGAGGCAAGATGTCCACCTCATCATCACCCTCCGATATATCACCGTGTACATCCCCCTCCTCACAGATTATCAATTCGTCCCCACTGGAATCCACCATCTCAGCTCCCTGTGTACTTTGTGGAGGCAATTGCTGCTGGTCAATGTCTCCGCGGAGGAATTGATTATAATTCATTTTAATGAACATCATCTTCTCCACATTTTCTGGATGTAACCTCGTACGCCGATTGCTGACAAGGTGAGCGGCGGCACTAAACACTCTTTCGGAGTACACACTTGTGGGAGGGCAACTTAGGTAGAATAAAGCCAGTTTGTGCAAGGGCCTCCAAATTGCCTCTTTTTCCTGCCAGTATAAGTACGGACTGTGTGACGTGCCTACTTGGATGCGGTCACTCATATAATCCTCCACCATTCTATCAATGTTGAGAGAATCATATGCAGTGACAGTAGACGACATGTCCGTAATCATTGTCAGGTCCTTCAGTCCGGACCAGATGTCAGCATCAGCAGTCGCTCCAGACTGCCCTGCATCACCGCCAGCGGGTGGGCTCGGAATTCTGAGCCTTTTCCTCGCACCCCCAGTTGCGGGAGAATGTGAAGGAGGAGATGTTGACAGGTCGCGTTCCGCTTGACTTGACAATTTTGTCACCAGCAGGTCTTTCAACCCCAGCAGACCTGTGTCTGCCGGAAAGAGAGATCCAAGGTAGGCTTTAAATCTAGGATCGAGCACGGTGGCCAAAATGTAGTGCTCTGATTTCAACAGATTGACCACCCGTGAATCCTTGTTAAGCGAATTAAGGGCTGCATCCACAAGTCCCACATGCCTAGCGGAATCGCTCCGTGTTAGCTCCTTCTTCAATGCCTCCAGCTTCTTCTGCAAAAGCCTGATGAGGGGAATGACCTGACTCAGGCTGGCAGTGTCTGAACTGACTTCACGTGTGGCAAGTTCAAAGGGCATCAGAACCTTGCACAACGTTGAAATCATTCTCCACTGCACTTGAGACAGGTGCATTCCATCTCCTATATCGTGCTCAATTGTATAGGCTTGAATGGCCTTTTGCTGCTCCTCCATCCTCTGAAGCATATAGAGGGTTGAATTCCACCTCGTTACCACTTCTTGCTTCAGATGATGGCAGGGCAGGTTCAGTAGTTTTTGGTGGTGCTCCAGTCTTCTGTACGTGGTGCCTGTACGCCGAAAGTGTCCCGCAATTTTTCTGGCCACCGACAGCATCTCTTGCACGCCCCTGTCGTTTTTTAAAAAATTCTGCACCACCAAATTCAAGGTATGTGCAAAACATGGGACGTGCTGGAATTTGCCCATATTTAATGCACACACAATATTGCTGGCGTTGTCCGATGCCACAAATCCACAGGAGAGTCCAATTGGGGTAAGCCATTCCGCGATGATCTTCCTCAGTTGCCGTAAGAGGTTTTCAGCTGTGTGCGTATTCTGGAAAGCGGTGATACAAAGCGTAGCCTGCCTAGGAAAGAGTTGGCGTTTGCGAGATGCTGCTACTGGTGCCGCCGCTGCTGTTCTTGCGGCGGGAGTCCATACATCTACCCAGTGGGCTGTCACAGTCATATAGTCCTGACCCTGCCCTGCTCCACTTGTCCACATGTCCGTGGTTAAGTGGACATTGGGTACAACTGCATTTTTTAGGACACTGGTGAGTCTTTTTCTGACGTCCGTGTACATTCTCGGTATCGCCTGCCTAGAGAAGTGGAACCTAGATGGTATTTGGTAACGGGGGCACACTGCCTCAATAAATTGTCTAGTTCCCTGTGAACTAACGGCGGATACCGGACGCACGTCTAACACCAACATAGTTGTCAAGGACTCAGTTATCCGCTTTGCAGTAGGATGACTGCTGTGATATTTCATCTTCCTCGCAAAGGACTGTTGAACAGTCAATTGCTTACTGGAAGTAGTACAAGTGGGCTTACGACTTCCCCTCTGGGATGACCATCGACTCCCAGCGGCAACAACAGCAGCGCCAGCAGCAGTAGGCGTTACACGCAAGGATGCATCGGAGGAATCCCAGGCAGGAGAGGACTCGTCAGACTTGCCAGTGACATGGCCTGCAGGACTATTGGCATTCCTGGGGAAGGAGGAAATTGACACTGAGGGAGTTGGTGGGGTGGTTTGCGTGAGCTTGGTTACAAGAGGAAGGGATTTACTGGTCAGTGGACTGCTTCCGCTGTCACCCAAAGTTTTTGAACTTGTCACTGACTTATTATGAATGCGCTGCAGGTGACGTATAAGGGAGGATGTTCCGAGGTGGTTAACGTCCTTACCCCTACTTATTACAGCTTGACAAAGGGAACACACGGCTTGACACCTGTTGTCCGCATTTCTGGTGAAATACCTCCACACCAAAGAGCTGATTTTTTTGGTATTTTCACCTGGCATGTCAACGGCCATATTCCTCCCACGGACAACAGGTGTCTCCCCGGGTGCCTGACTTAAACAAACCACCTCACCATCAGAATCCTCCTGGTCAATTTCCTCCCCAGCGCCAGCAACACCCATATCCTCCTCATCCTGGTGTACTTCAACACTGACATCTTCAATCTGACTATCAGGAACTGGACTGCGGGTGCTCCTTCCAGCACTTGCAGGGGGCGTGCAAATGGTGGAAGGCGCATGCTCTTCACGTCCAGTGTTGGGAAGGTCAGGCATCGCAACCGACACAATTGGACTCTCCTTGTGGATTTGGGATTTCAAAGAACGCACAGTTCTTTGCGGTGCTTTTGCCAGCTTGAGTCTTTTCAGTTTTCTAGCGAGAGGCTGAGTGCTTCCATCCTCATGTGAAGCTGAACCACTAGCCATGGCCATGAACATAGGCCAGGGCCTCAGCCGTTCCTTGCCACTCCGTGTGGTAAATGGCATATTGGCAAGTTTACGCTTCTCCTCCGACAATTTTATTTTAGGTTTTGGAGTCCTTTTTTTTCTGATATTTGGTGTTTTGGATTTGACATGCTCTGTACTATGACATTGGGCATCGGCCTTGGCAGACGACGTTGCTGGCATTTCATCGTCTCGGCCATGACTAGTGGCAGCAGCTTCAGCACGAGGTGGAAGTGGATCTTGATCTTTCCCTAATTTTGGAACCTCAACTTTTTTGTTCTCCATATTTTATAGGCAGAACTAAAAGGCACCTCAGGTAAACAATGGAGATGGATGGATTGGATACTAGTATACAATTATGGACGGACTGCCACGGTTAGGTGGTATAAAAAAACCACGGTTAGGTGGTATATAATACAATTATGGATGGACGGACTGCCTGCCGAGTGCCGACACAGAGGTAGCCACAGCCGTGAACTACCGCACTGTACACTGGTTGATAAAGAGATAGTAGTATACTCGTAACAACTAGTATGACGACGGTATAAAGAATGAAAAAAAAACCACGGTTAGGTGGTATATATTATAATACAATTATGGTTGGACGGACTGCCTGCCGAGTGCCGACACAGAGGTAGCCACAGCCGTGAACTACCGCACTGTACACTGGTTGATAAAGAGATAGTAGTATACTCGTAACAACTAGTATGACGACGGTATAAAGAATGAAAAAAAAACCACGGTTAGGTGGTATATATTATAATACAATTATGGTTGGACGGACTGCCTGCCGAGTGCCGACACAGAGGTAGCCACAGCCGTGAACTACCGCACTGTACACTGGTTGATAAAGAGATAGTAGTATACTCGTAACAACTAGTATGACGACGGTATAAAGAATGAAAAAAAAACCACGGTTAGGTGGTATATATTATAATACAATTATGGATGGACGGACTGCCTGCCGAGTGCCGACACAGAGGTAGCCACAGCCGTGAACTACCGCACTGTACACTGGTTGATAAAGAGATAGTAGTATACTCGTAACAACTAGTATGACGACGGTATAAAGAATGAAAAAAAAACCACGGTTAGGAGGTATATATTATAATACAATTATGGTTGGACGGACTGCCTGCCGAGTGCCGACACAGAGGTAGCCACAGCCGTGAACTACCGCACTGTACACTGGTTGATAAAGAGATAGTAGTATACTCGTAACAACTAGTATGACGACGGTATAAAGAATGAAAAAAAACCCACGGTTAGGTGGTATATATTATAATACAATTATGGTTGGACGGACTGCCTGCCGAGTGCCGACACAGAGGTAGCCACAGCCGTGAACTACCGCACTGTACACTGGTTGATAAAGAGATAGTAGTATACTCGTAACAACTAGTATGACGACGGTATAAAGAATGAAAAAAAAACCACGGTTAGGTGGTATATATTATAATACAATTATGGATGGACGGACTGCCTGCCGAGTGCCGACACAGAGGTAGCCACAGCCGTGAACTACCGCACTGTACTGTGTCTGCTGCTAATATAGACTGGTTGATAAAGAGATAGTATACAATACTACTAATATACTGGTGGTCAGGCACTGGTCACCACTAGTCACACTGGCAGTGGCACTCCTGCAGCAAAAGTGTGCACTGTTTAATTTTAATATAATATTATTTATCATGTACTCCTGGCTCCTGCTATAACAACCTGCAGTGCTCCCCAGTCTCCCCCACAATTATAAGCTTTATATACAATACATTGATGTGCAGCACACTGGGCTGAGCAGTGCACACAGACTGAGTCACTGTGTGACTGTGTATCGTTTTTTTCAGGCAGAGAACGGATATATTAAATAAAACAAACAACTGCACTGTCTCTGGTGGTCACTGGTCACTGTGGTCGTCAGTCACTAAACTCTGTCTGCACTCTCTTCTAATCTACCGTATCACAGCAATCTCTCTCTCTCTCTCTCTTCTAAATCTAATCTAAATGGAGAGGACGCCAGCCACGTCCTCTCCCTATCAATCTCAATGCACGTGTGAAAATGGCGGCGACGCGCGGCTCCTTATATAGAATCCGAGTCTCGCGAGAATCCGACAGCGTCATGATGACGTTCGGGCGCGCTCGGGTTAACCGAGCAAGGCGGGAAGATCCGAGTCGCTCGGACCCGTGAAAAAAAAAGTGAAGTTCGTGCGGGTTCGGATTCAAAGAAACCGAACCCGCTCATCTCTACAGACTGGGGAGCACTACTGCAGTGCCAGTTATAGGTTATAGCAGGAGCCAGGAGTACATATTATATTAAAATTAAACAGTGCACACTTTTGCTGCAGGAGTGCCACTGCCAGTGTGACTGACCAGTGACCTGACCACACTGACCACCAGTATAGTTAGTAGTATACTTATATTGTGATTGCCTGAAAAAGTTAAACACTCGTCGTGTGACTTCACTTGTGTGTTTTTTTTTTTTTTATTCTATAAAAATAAAACTCATTCTGCTGACAGACAGTGTCCAGCAGGTCCGTCATTATATAATATATATCCTGTCCGGCTGCAGTAGTGATATATATATATTTTTTATATCATTTATCATCCAGTCGCAGCAGACACAGTACGGTAGTTCACGGCTGTGGCTACCTCTGTGTCTCTGCACTAGGCAGGCAGTCCGTCCATAATTGTAATACCACCTAACCGTGGATTTTTTTCATTCTTCTTTATACATACATAGTTACATAGACATCTTCTCTTTATCAACCAGTCTATATTAGCTGCAGACACAGTACAGTACGGTAGTTCACGGCTGTGGCTACCTCTGTGTCTGCACTCGGCAGGCAGTCCGTCCATAATTGTATACCACCTAACCGTGGATTTTTTTCATTCTTCTTTATACATACATAGTTACATAGACATCTTCTCTTTATCAACCAGTCTATATTAGCTGCAGACACAGTACAGTACGGTAGTTCACGGCTGTGGCTACCTCTGTGTCTGCACTCGGCAGGCAGTCCGTCCATAATTGTATACCACCTAACCGTGGATTTTTTTCATTCTTCTTTATACATACATAGTTACATAGACATCTTCTCTTTATCAACCAGTCTATATTAGCTGCAGACACAGTACAGTACGGTAGTTCACGGCTGTGGCTACCTCTGTGTCTGCACTCGGCAGGCAGTCCGTCCATAATTGTATACCACCTAACCGTGGATTTTTTTCAGTCTTCTTTATACATACATAGTTACATAGACATCTTCTCTTTATCAACCAGTCTATATTAGCTGCAGACACAGTACAGTACGGTAGTTCACGGCTGTGGCTACCTCTGTGTCTGCAGTCGGCAGGCAGTCCATAATTGTATACTAGTATCCATCTCCATTGTTTACCTGAGGTGCCTTTTAGTTGTGCCTATTAAAATATGGAGAACAAAAATGTTGAGGTTCCAAAATTAGGGAAAGATCAAGATCCACTTCCACCTCGTGCTGAAGCTGCTGCCACTAGTCATGGCCGAGACGATGAAATGCCAGCAACGTCGTCTGCCAAGGCCGATGCCCAATGTCATAGTACAGAGCATGTCAAATCCAAAACACCAAATATCAGAAAAAAAAGGACTCCAAAACCTAAAATAAAATTGTCGGAGGAGAAGCGTAAACTTGCCAATATGCCATTTACCACACGGAGTGGCAAGGAACGGCTGAGGCCCTGGCCTATGTTCATGGCTAGTGGTTCAGCTTCACATGAGGATGGAAGCACTCAGCCTCTCGCTAGAAAAATGAAAAGACTCAAGCTGGCAAAAGCAGCACAGCAAAGAACTGTGCATTCTTCGAAATCCCAAATCCACAAGGAGAGTCCAATTGTGTCGGTTGCGATGCCTGACCTTCCCAACACTGGACGTGAAGAGCATGCGCCTTCCACCATTTGCACGCCCCCTGCAAGTGCTGGAAGGAGCACCCGCAGTCCAGTTCCTGATAGTCAGATTGAAGATGTCAGTGTTGAAGTACACCAGGATGAGGAGGATATGGGTGTTGCTGGCGCTGGGGAGGAAATTGACCAGGAGGATTCTGATGGTGAGGTGGTTTGTTTAAGTCAGGCACCCGGGGAGACACCTGTTGTCCGTGGGAGGAATATGGCCGTTGACATGCCAGGTGAAAATACCAAAAAAATCAGCTCTTCGGTGTGGAGGTATTTCACCAGAAATGCGGACAACAGGTGTCAAGCCGTGTGTTCCCTTTGTCAAGCTGTAATAAGTAGCGGTAAGGACGTTAACCACCTCGGAACATCCTCCCTTATACGTCACCTGCAGCGCATTCATAATAAGTCAGTGACAAGTTCAAAAACTTTGGGTGACAGCGAAGCAGTCCACTGACCAGTAAATCCCTTCCTCTTGTAACCAAGCTCACGCAAACCACCCCACCAACTCCCTCAGTGTCAATTTCCTCCTTCCCCAGGAATGCCAATAGTCCTGCAGGCCATGTCACTGGCAATTCTGACGAGTCCTCTCCTGCCTGGGATTCCTCCGATGCATCCTTGCGTGTAACGCCTACTGCTGCTGGCGCTGCTGTTGTTGCCGCTGGGAGTCGATGGTCATCCCAGAGGGGAAGTCGTAAGCCCACTTGTACTACTTCCAGTAAGCAATTGACTGTTCAACAGTCCTTTGCGAGGAAGATGAAATATCACAGCAGTCATCCTACTGCAAAGCGGATAACTGAGGCCTTGACAACTATGTTGGTGTTAGACGTGCGTCCGGTATCCGCCGTTAGTTCACAGGGAACTAGACAATTTATTGAGGCAGTGTGCCCCCGTTACCAAATACCATCTAGGTTCCACTTCTCTAGGCAGGCGATACCGAGAATGTACACGGACGTCAGAAAAAGACTCACCAGTGTCCTAAAAAATGCAGTTGTACCCAATGTCCACTTAACCACGGACATGTGGACAAGTGGAGCAGGGCAGGGTCAGGACTATATGACTGTGACAGCCCACTGGGTAGATGTATGGACTCCCGCCGCAAGAACAGCAGCGGCGGCACCAGTAGCAGCATCTCGCAAACGCCAACTCTTTCCTAGGCAGGCTACGCTTTGTATCACCGCTTTCCAGAATACGCACACAGCTGAAAACCTCTTACGGCAACTGAGGAAGATCATCGCGGAATGGCTTACCCTAATTGGACTCTCCTGTGGATTTGTGGCATCGGACAACGCCAGCAATATTGTGTGTGCATTAAATATGGGCAAATTCCAGCACGTCCCATGTTTTGCACATACCTTGAATTTGGTGGTGCAGAATTTTTTAAAAAACGACAGGGGCGTGCAAGAGATGCTGTCGGTGGCCAGAAGAATTGCGGGACACTTTCGGCGTACAGGCACCACGTACAGAAGACTGGAGCACCACCAAAAACTACTGAACCTGCCCTGCCATCATCTGAAGCAAGAAGTGGTAACGAGGTGGAATTCAACCCTCTATATGCTTCAGAGGTTGGAGGAGCAGCAAAAGGCCATTCAAGCCTATACAATTGAGCACGATATAGTAGGTGGAATGCACCTGTCTCAAGCGCAGTGGAGAATGATTTCAACGTTGTGCAAGGTTCTGATGCCCTTTGAACTTGCCACACGTGAAGTCAGTTCAGACACTGCCAGCCTGAGTCAGGTCATTCCCCTCATCAGGCTTTTGCAGAAGAAGCTGGAGACATTGAAGGAGGAGCTAACACGGAGCGATTCCGCTAGGCATGTGGGACTTGTGGATGGAGCCCTTAATTCGCTTAACAAGGATTCACGGGTGGTCAATCTGTTGAAATCAGAGCACTACATTTTGGCCACCGTGCTCGATCCTAGATTTAAAGCCTACCTTGGATCTCTCTTTCCGGCAGACACAAGTCTGCTGGGGTTGAAAGACCTGCTGGTGACAAAATTGTCAAGTCAAGCGGAACGCGACCTGTCAACATCTCCTCCTTCACATTCTCCCGCAACTGGGGGTGCGAGGAAAAGGCTCAGAATTCCGAGCCCACCCGCTGGCGGTGATGCAGGGCAGTCTGGAGCGACTGCTGATGCTGACATCTGGTCCGGACTGAAGGACCTGACAACGATTACGGACATGTCGTCTACTGTCACTGCATATGATTCTCTCAACATTGATAGAATGGTGGAGGATTATATGAGTGACCGCATCCAAGTAGGCACGTCACACAGTCCGTACTTATACTGGCAGGAAAAAGAGGCAATTTGGAGGCCCTTGCACAAACTGGCTTTATTCTACCTAAGTTGCCCTCCCACAAGTGTGTACTCCGAAAGAGTGTTTAGTGCCGCCGCTCACCTTGTCAGCAATCGGCGTACGAGGTTACTTCCAGAAAATGTGGAGAAGATGATGTTCATTAAAATGAATTATAATCAATTCCTCCGCGGAGACATTGACCAGCAGCAATTGCCTCCACAAAGTACACAGGGAGCTGAGATGGTGGATTCCAGTGGGGACGAATTGATAATCTGTGAGGAGGGGGATGTACACGGTGATATATCGGAGGGTGATGATGAGGTGGACATCTTGCCTCTGTAGAGCCAGTTTGTGCAAGGAGAGATTAATTGCTTCTTTTTTGGGGGGGTCCAAACCAACCCGTCATATCAGTCACAGTCGTGTGGCAGACCCTGTCACTGAAATGATGGGTTGGTTAAAGTGTGCATGTCCTGTTTTGTTTATACAACATAAGGGTGGGTGGGAGGGCCCAAGGACAATTCCATCTTGCACCTCTTTTTTCTTTTCTTTTTCTTTGCATCATGTGCTGATTGGGGAGGGTTTTTTGGAAGGGACATCCTGCGTGACACTGCAGTGCCACTCCTAAATGGGCCCGGTGTTTGTGTCGGCCACTAGGGTCGCTAATCTTACTCACACAGCTACCTCATTGCGCCTCTTTTTTTCTTTGCGTCATGTGCTGTTTGGGGAGGGTTTTTTGGAAGGGCAATCCTGCGTGACACTGCAGTGCCACTCCTAGATGGGCCCGGTGTTTGTGTCGGCCACTAGGGTCGCTAATCTTACTCACACAGCTACCTCATTGCGCCTCTTTTTTTCTTTGCGTCATGTGCTGTTTGGGGAGGGTTTTTTGGAAGGGACATCCTGCGTGACACTGCAGTGCCACTCCTAGATGGGCCCGGTGTTTGTGTCGGCCACTAGGGTCGCTTATCTTACTCACACAGCGACCTCGGTGCAAATTTTAGGACTAAAAATAATATTGTGAGGTGTGAGGTATTCAGAATAGACTGAAAATGAGTGTAAATTATGGTTTTTGAGGTTAATAATACTTTGGGATCAAAATGACCCCCAAATTCTATGATTTAAGCTGTTTTTTAGTGTTTTTGGAAAAAAAACACCCGAATCCAAAACACACCCGAATCCGACAAAAATAATTCGGTGAGGTTTTGCCAAAACGCGTTCGAACCCAAAACACGGCCGCGGAACCGAACCCAAAACCAAAACACAAAACCCGAAAAATTTCAGGCGCTCATCTCTAATTTGCGGGCGATTCCGACAGTTTTTTGGCCCATTTTCGACAATGTCAATCGGACTTAAAAAAATGTCGGATCGGCATTATCGAAAATGGGCAATAACCTGTTAGAATTGCCCGCAAATTGAATATTGAACTGTCGGATCCTCACCATCGGAGAGGATCCCCCAGGCATTGAATAGACCCCTAGGTGATTGTTATATAATCAGAGCTTCCTACTAATTGTCATATAACAGAGAGCCGTTTTGGTGGCACACACTATTAGAGTACACAGGGGCTGATTCAAAGGTGGACCCTATTGCCACCACCACTGCGTCTTTTTATGCAGTGGCTGTGTGACAACATATAAATGCCACTGTAGGCATCTTGTGTAAAAAGATACTTCCTGACGGCTTCTCTGATCTGCTGCTGCATCTAAAGATCAACTGCGTGAACATCAGACATCTCAGTAACCTTTAGTTAACTCAGGATATCTGGGAAAATTACACTGCCGGGGCCAGTGAAGCTGCATCAAAGGACGTAGCCACTGGTTTTGGCATGTCAGAAAACGGGGGTCACCGCTTTTTTGGAATGTTTTCTATTGCCACCCAAAAGTGCCAGCAGCATGTTAATCATACTACTGCTTTTGGGACACTGAAACTAATGTCGCAGGACCAGATCTGCACCTGTGTAACTGTATTGCAGCTCCTGCAAATGCACAGATTAAAAAGCTATTGGCAGATGCGTACAAGTTAGTAGAGCAAGGAGGTTAGTCCACACGTTAATTCCAAACCGGAGTAGGTTTTATTGAATGTACCAGGATACACGTGACTAAGTGGACTAAGCACTGTACAGCCATATAGCACTGTGACGCTCCAATAAGACAGACAAACTTGTACACATGCAGATACCTTTATAGAGGCAAGTAAACATGTCCTGCACCTGGAGTCTAGACAGTCTGACCTTTAAGTTTGGTGAATAATATTTACTCAGGCATGTAATGTTATTTAGGCAGATGAGTCATGCACAATAATTCCTGGGTCTGACCTAGGACTCCCATTTATACCGCAGTGCCGATCCGCACCGTTTACACTGCACCCAGGTGCAGTGTCTTGTGGGCTGGTGCTTAGAGATGATGTCATCAACAAGGGATGGGAAATCCTGCAGACTGGTGCTCCGGAGTGTCACACTGGGGGCAAGCCCAGTAATCTGGAAGCTGCTGTGCTGCCTCCTGCGCTTCCAGGCACCAGACATGGCGCTGCTGTCTGCATAGACAGCATATGCCATGTCCCCAGCCTCAGCCACTGCATGGCAACCAGTACGGTGCTGCTGTCTGCATAGACAGCGTGTGCTGTGACCCCCAGCCTCCCAACCGCCCGCCGGACACTGCGGTACAGAAGGTTGACCCGGCTGACCCGGCTTACTCATTTACACCGCCTCCTACCTGCTTGCAAGCTGGGTTGGATTCCCAGGAAGTGGACCATGGGTATAGTAGAAGGACCCTTTTATACCGCCTGCAGTCCCGGGATTTTGCGCGCTCCCGTGCAAAATCCCGGGATATTTCAGGTGGTGTAAAAGGGGTATAACTCACAGTTAAGAGATAGCACATAGCGATTCATCTTTAAGAGGTAGATGTACTAAGCTGTGAAAAGAGTGGAGAAGTGAGCCAATGGAGAAGTTGCCCATGCCAACCAATCAGCACTGAAGTAACATTTATAATTTGCATACTATAAAATTATACAGAGCAGCTGATTGGTTGCCGTAGGCAACTTCTCCACTGGCTCACTTCTCCACTGTTTTCATTGCTTAGTACATCTCCCCCTTAACTACATATCAACTAACAGAATTACATAAATATCAAATTTACATAAATCTCTGAATCAAGTTCACAGTCAAGTTTATATCTTCAGTCAAAATACAACATGCAGTTGCAGAAGATTTAAATGTGTTCATAGTTAAACTGTAATGGTCCCTACACACTTGGCAATGTCAGCGATTTGGACGATGAGCGATCTGAATGATGATTGTTATCGTCCAAATTGACTTGCATTGAAAAACGCTGGAAAACCAACGATGAACGACCACGGGGAAGAGCATCGTTCATCTTTGGTGCCCCCACACTTAACAATATGAACGATATATCATTAATTTCTGAACGATATCGTTCATATCGCCAGTCAACATCGCTAAATGTGTAGGGCCCATAAGTGGGAAATTCAAAAAACCCCAATTAACTTAAATAGTCAGTAATTACTCACCTGCCGTAGCGGTGTCTTCTTCCAGCATCGGGACCCGGGTCTTCTGCAGCGGCAGTGAGTATAAAATGTGTGTGAGTGTTGTGTCTGTGAGGGTGCTTAAGTGTATGTGTGTGTGTGTGTGTGTGTGTGTGTGTGTGTGTGTGTGTGCGTGTGTGTTTGACAACGTTTTTTGACAGGATATTAGCGTAACAAAAATATACACTTATGGCTAAGACATTGGATTAGATGCATCATTGCTTGGAGAGTGATAAAATGGAGAGAAATAAATTACCAGCCAATCAGCTTCCTAACTGCCATGTCACAGGCTGTGTTTGAAAAATGACAGGAGCTGACTGGCTGGTACTTTTTGTCTCTCCATTTTATCACTCTCCAAGCGATGATGCAGCTCGCCCTATGGGGGTCATTCCGAGTTGATCGCACGCTGCCGTTTTTCGCAGCATAGCGATCAGGCTAAAAACCGGCTGTTCTGCGCATGCGTATGGGTCGCAGGGCGCACACGCCAAGTAATTTCACACAAAACTAAGCAATTATACACAGGGGCGAGCGACGCTTTTCAGTCGCTCTGCTGATCGGTGTGTGATTGACAGGAAGTGGGTGTTTCCTGGTGGAAACTGACCATTTTCCAGGAGTGTACTAAAAAACGCAGGCGTGTCAGGCTAAACGCAGGAGTGGCTGGGGAAACGGAGGAGTGGGTGGCCGAACGCAGGGTGTGTTTGTGACGTCAAAGCAGGAACTAAACGGACTGAGGTGATCGCAATCTAGGAGTAGGTCTGGAGCTACTCAGAAACTGCAGGAAAAT